>NC_091990.1:39856282-40163056 GCF_044704955.1 Pristiophorus japonicus
ACTGCGTCGCTCACAACAGCCGTCATGTAAATCCTGGAGCAGGGGGAGGGGGAGGCAACCAGGAAGGGTCGAGCAGGAACTGGCAACGGTGTTTTGAAACTGTTATTGAGCTGCGAGGACTGCTGGTTAGGCCTCACATAGACTTAGTTATCCTGAACACATCTGGCCTGCTGCCGGCAGTGTTCAGACAGTCCAATTTTGGGAAGGGGTCCTGAAACAGGCATTAGATGCATATGCAAAGGGCCTAATACCTGCTTCCTGGCATGGGCCCTGGACACCTACACTTCAGCCTTTACCAATATGGTGGAAGGCACACCTCCAACATGGAAAGTGGGCCTACATGCCACCCGCCACATTACTCGCTTGGGCACCTGTTCTTATGCCTGTTAAACAGATGCGGCATCAACGAATTTCATGGCCCTCCTCTTCCTGGTATAAATAAATGACCTGTAATGCACTTTGAATACAAGATAGTTTCATTTACAGGTGACACTAAACTAGTGAGTTATAGGACTTTAGAGGCATGGAAGTCACCCAAGATTTTACAAAGCGAACTGAAAAGGATTTGCTAAATACTGTGTGAAATACAGGCAGAAATGTCCCCGTTGTCACATATATTATTAGCCAAGGATCTCGGGGATCATAGAAGATAGAAGGTGCTTATTGCTTACATTCATGATCATACCAATGTCTCTGCCAATAATCTATTGTCACAGTAAAATACCAGTGGGAGATATTATCAATGTATTAAATGACATCAAAGCTAGATTGATTTTAATAAATACTTTTTCTTGTAATTGTTTACAGTTCTCCTGCCAGACATTTAAATGTTCAGAAGCCAATTGCTATGAGAATTATAACGACTGGGAGAAATGCCCTGAGACACACAAGTACTGCGAGGTAGGTGCGTCTGATTAGTTCAAATAATCTTTCCAGTCGTGAAGCTGGAGAAAACTGGCAGGCAATCTTCACAAGAAGCACACGGTTAGGCTGCCCTGTTGGCTCAGCCGCCATATGCACCCTCTGGTGTAGTACTAAACCATTGAGAGCATGATGCTCCCAAGTCTGATTCCTGATCTGTGCTGAGCTTAATGATCTCAGCCAGATCAGAACTAGTGGCACTGCAATTGGTTTTGTGTCTGTGGACTAGGCAGCCCAAAATTCAGCCAGGGTTCCTGCTCTTAATGGTGCTCTGGTGATTTCTGCTGGAAAATATGCATGTGTAGTCAAAACTGAGCTTGACTAAGGTGTCTTCTATGGTCAAATAGCCTACTGGTAATCACTGATGTTGCTGATATCCAACTAATTGTCAGTTGAGTGAGATACCAGAGAGCTGATGGCTCTTGTGGAACTATTTTCGGGAGATGAGGGAAGGTGAAAACCTGGAAAAAAAAGTTTCAAAGTCCAGTATAAGGCAGTTAGTCAGCATTCTATACCATAAAATATTTACTCATCATTATGGAATACCTAATTTCAAGCAAAAATGGAAAAATAAATTATCCAGATCATTTATTTAGATTAAGTTATGTCAGTCAGGTATGTGTGAATGACAAAAAGGCTGTACAAAATGTTGCATTATTTCAGGACTCTAATAGAGATTGTGTTTCCCAAATGTGCATTAGGTGCCACAATTACTTGAATCTGCATCACTATTGAGAGCCAGTTTTTACCGTATCTCACAGGACACGTGGGGAGGGAAGATGGCTGATCTTTGTAACTCCTGATGTGGTCACGATGCAACAGCTGACCAAAGTCAGTCATAAAAACTCTCAGAGAAATTTGTTTCCAACAGCATCGCAAATTTCTGACCGAAGGAGATATTAACTGCGTTTTGCAAAATGGCCCTATAGATGATTAAACCACAAGGGAGTGGGTTTTCGGTTCTGCTCATTTCGAGGCGGTAATAGCGGAAGGGCGTTAAAGTTTGGTTCCGGGGAACAGTTTGCACCTCAGTCAGCAAAATTCATCTGGGCCCTGAGAGTTTGGCAGAGCACTAAGGGAGGCGTTACATATCTCTTTTAGGGCGCTAGGCCGGTTGAGCAAGTGAAAATCCCGAGCTAAACAGCCGCCTTCGGAAAGCTCTGAGACCTGGGGATGGGAGGGTGGCAGGGGGGAGGAAACCCCCAAAACTCTCCACCAAAAACATTCCCAATAAATGACTCACCACTGCAACATAAATCCCCCCAATAAATAGAAACCAATCACTCTTATCTGAGGTGGACATTACTCACCTCACTGCGTCCGCTACAGCTCGGACCACCAGCTTCCACAAGCGGTCCCATCACGGGATGCTACGGATTGGGCGACAGCCAAAAATCGGGCCATTGTCACAATCAGGGGTGTTGCACACTGGCTTGCCTCTTCCGGGCGGTAATGCTCCGCGCCCCCTCGAAACTGGCACCGAATGTTCCAGCAGGGCGTTGGAAACTGGCCGCCCGCCCGGAAGTGCTTACCGCCACCATTGCTGCCCCTTCCCCCTCTGGGGCGCTAACATGGGCGGCAGAAGATAAGATCCAGCACAAGGCCCTGAACTGGTGCTACCGATCCTCCGTGCAGTGTTACTCCTAATTCCAAAGTCCTTGATGGGGAATGTGAGTTTTTCTGTGGCATCTTTGTAAAGAAATATTGCCACTATAGTTATTGTACAGAAAGTTGCAACAAAATACTTAACTTTTCGTGGAATGGAGACTCAACAATAGTTCACAGTGCCATATATCAGTTCTCTTCCTGTTCCTCATTAAGAACATAAGAAATAGGAGCAGGAGTAGGCCACCTGGCCCCTCGAGCCTGCTCTGCCATTTAACAAGATCATGGCTGATCTGATCATGGACTCAGCTCCACTGGTTCCCCCATATCCACCCTGCTCGTTACATCCTCAAAGAACACCAGCAAATTTGTCAAACATGATTTCCCTTTCACCTTGTTCACTCACTGATCTATTACATGCTGTTGAACTGCAACAATGCCCAGCTTACTGTATTTATGGTTAGATTATTTGAGCAAAAATAATCGGAAGTCAGACCTGGGAAATAAATGTACAGAAAGCAGAGCAAAAGTGATGAATATAGAAAGGATTTGTTCTGTGTCAGCTGTGGCTCAGTGGGCAGCAAAAGGTTGTGGGTACACGTCCCACTCCAGGGACTTGAGCACATAAATCTAGGCTGACACTCCAGTGCAGTGCTGAGTGAGCACTGCATTGTCGGCGGAGCCGTCTTTCAGATGGGACGTTAAAGCGAGGCCCCATCTGCTCTCTCAGGTGGACGTAAAAGATCCCACGGCACTATTTCAAAGAAGAGCAGGGGAGTTATCCCCAGTATCCTGGCCAATATTTATCCCTCAATCAACATAACAAAAACATATTATCTGGTCATTATCACATTGCTGTTTGTGGGAGCTTGCTGTGCACAAATTGGCTGCCGGTTTTCCCACATTACAACTTTGGGACTGAAGTCGTGGCTCCTACGGGTGCGTACGAGGTGTGCATGTGCCTGTAGGGGCCTGCAAGTTCCGGATTTAGAACATAACATAAGAATTAGGAACAGGAGTAGGCCATCTAGCCCCTCGAGCCTGCTCCGCCATTCAAAAAGATCATGGCTGATCTGGCCGTGGACTCAGCTCCACTTGCGCCCGCTCCCCATAACCCTTAATTCCCTTATTGGTTAAAAATCTATCTATCTGTGATTTGAATACATTCAATGAGCTAGCCTCAACTGCTTCCCTGGGCAGAGAATTCCACAGATTCACAACCCTCTGGGAGAAGAAATTCCTTCTCAACTCGGTTTTAATTGGCTCCCCCGCATTTTGAGGCTGTGCCCCAGAGTTCTAGTCTCCCCGACGAGTGGAAACAACCTCTCTGCCTCTATCTTGTTTATCCCTTTCATTATTTTAAATGTTTCTATAAGATCACCCCTCATCCTTCTGAACTCCAACGAGTAAAGACCCAGTCTACTCAATATATCATCATAAGGTAACCCCCTCAGCGCCAGAATCAGCCTAGTGAATCATCTCTGTACCCCCTCCAAAGCTAGTATATCCTTCCTTAAGTAAGGTGACCAAAACGGCACGCAGTACTCCACGTGCGGCCTCACCAATACCCTATACAGTTGCAGCAGGACCTCCCTGCTTTTGTACTCCATCCCTCTTGCAATGAAGGCCAACATTCCATTCATCTTCCTGATTACCTGCAAACTAACTTTTTGGGATTCATGCACAAGGACCCCCAGGTCCCTCTGCACTGCAGCATGTTGTAATTTCTCCCCATTCAAATAATATTCCCTTTTACTGTTTTTTTTTTCCAAGGTGGATGACCTCACATTTTCCGACATTGTATTCCATCTGCCAAACCTTAGCCCATTCACTTAACCTATCTAAATCTCTTTGCAGCCTCTCTGTGTCCTCTACACAACCCGCTTCCCCACTAATCTTTGTGTCATCTGCAAATTTTGTTACACTACACTCTGTCCCCTCCTCCAGGTCATCTATGTATATTGTAAACAGTTGTGGTCCCAGCACCGATCCTGTGGCACACCACTAACCACCGATTTCCAACCTGAAAAGGACCCATTTATCACAACTCTCTGCTTTCTGTTAGCATGGATAGAGAATTGGCTGGCTAATACATTTCCGCTGATGCCGCATACCTTTATCTTCAGCAGTAACCTTTTGTGTAGCACCTTATCGAATGCCTTTTGGAAATCTAAATACACCACATCCATCGGTACACCTCTATCCACCATGCTCATTATATCCTCAAAGAATTCCAGTAAATTAGTTAAACATGATTTCCCCTTCATGAATCCATGTTGCGTCTGCTTGATTGCACTATTCCTATCTAGATGTCCTGCTATTTCTTCCTTAATGATAGCTTCAAGCATTTTCCCCACTACAGATGTTAAATTAACCGGCCTATAGTTACCTGCCTTTTGTCTGCCCCCTTTTTTAAACAGAGGCATTACATTAGTTGCTTTCCAATCCACTGGTACCTCCCCAGAGTCCAGAGAATTTTGGTAGATTATAACCAATGCATCTGCTATAACTTCTGCCATCTCTTTTAATACCCTGGGATGCATTTCATCAGGACCAAGGGACTTATCTACCTTGAGTCCCATTAGCCTGTCCAGCACTACCCCCCTAGTGATAGTGATTGTCTCAAGGTCCTCCCTTCCCACATTTAGGCATGCACTTCAAGAATCTTCTAGACAGATTGTATGAATCTGAAGGAAATAGACATCCGCAGCCAACTTTCATTGATTGGACCAGCACATGTGAACCCAGGGACGTTTGCAAAATGTCTGCGCCCCTAAGATACGTGGGCCTCGCCACAGGCCTACGCATAGAGGCCCAGGAGCGCAAGTCACTGAACCTCCCGCACCACCGGGTAAGTTCGTAGATTTTTTTCAGGTCGGAGACATCTGCTCGCAGGAAGCCTCCGACCGCAATTTCTGCACCAATGACTACCCTCCAAAAGTATTTCATTGGTTGTAAAGCACTTTGAGATGTCCGGTGGTTATGAAAGGCACTATATATCTTTCAAGTCTTTATTTCTAGTACTTACCTGGGAAGGCCTTTTCTGCTGATCTGACAGGTTTTACTGAGAAGAGCGTTTATTTGGCTTCAGGGTCCTATGTACATCAAAACACCCTGATTTGAATAGATTAATGTGGCTCCTGCCTGATTCAAGTTGGGGCTGCCCAGTGGAAGGTTCCAGGAGCAATAACCACGGAGCGGGAACAGGTGGTATGTCTACCGTCTCCGTTTTAACTCCACTAGCACCCCGTTTCCACTGGGCGGAGGGAGTTAAAGTCTCCCCCACTATTTCAAGAACCCACTTAGAAGGCAGAAAATGCCAGCTTGTTAGCTCATTAAAGTAGTCAATATATTATTTGGCAAACTGGAGCTTCAGTAGAGTTATCCCATTTAATATTCATTTAATTGCGTGGTGTTACTGAAAATCGCATCTCTTTCAACTATTTTGGTAGAAAGTAAAATGAAATGCCCCCGTTTTGGCAAGGGCACTAGAACCCACAAATTAACAATTTAGACTTTAACTGTGACTTAAATCAAATTAAAATTTGGTTGTCGGGGGTGATGATGCATTCCAGTCCCTCTTGCGCCCACCTCTCGTGGAAGACTGCGAGTGTACCGGTGGACACCCCGTGCTCCATCTCCAGGTACACCCTGGCTCGGATGTAACCGCAGAAGAGAGGCAGGCAGTCGGGCTGAACGACCCCCTCGACCGCCCGCTGCCTGGACTGGTTGATGGCCCCTTGGTCGCAAATCTTTCAACACATTTCGCAAATCTTGCTCCTAATTAATCTCCATTTTATTTCACAGCTCTACCGTTCCTCCAACACCTCGTACTGGGCAGGATGTAGTGACAGCTGTGCAGGCACAGCCAACATCTGTAGGAATATCTCTCTGACTATGTGTACAATGGAGTGCTGCAATACAACTCTCTGCCTGATGCTGAATGGCGAATTACAAGAATTACCCGGTGAAGATGGTACAGATAGCTTTTGCATTGATTTACAGAATTTTATTTGAAAACATGCCATGTAATCCCACAGATATAACTGCAACAATTTGAGTGACCCCACATAACATGGCCTGAAATTGGGCATGAGGCTGTAGCCATTATTCATAAGAAAGCATATGAAGCAAAATAACCTTGTTGTAATCAGTACCTCTAATATTATCTTACATTATTTACCAACGTCACAACAACCCTTGTGTCTTACTCTGGTCCTTTCTGCAATATTGAGCATTAGTAAGGTCATATAGGAATACACCAGTGAAGCCCAGTGCTATCTGAAATCTTAGAACCTCGAGTACATTCATTTTGTATTCCCATTGAATGCAAGACTGAAATTTGACAATCACCTTTACATGACGTTCGGTGATGTATAAAAGCTGAAAAAAAGGTACATTTGCAAAGTTGTTCAGGGTAGTGATTGCTCAGCACCTACAATATTCATCATCATCATAGGCAGTCCCTCGGAGTCGAGGAAGACTTGCTTTCACTCTTAGCATGAGTTCTTAGGACCTACTATATGACCTACAATATTAGTGTTAAGGCAGTACCGGGCACAAGGCACATGGAATCTCGAGGGTTCAGTTGGAAAATCCTAGACTGCACACCCAGTTAATGACTCTCTTTGTTGCTGCATTATTACATTGATAGTCATTCAGGGTGTTGTTGTGGGTTGTAGTGAATATCCGACCATTTTCTCTTAAACATTTATACACAAATCATCACTTCACTGAGCCTGTTATTGTCATGAAGTTCAGCATCATGACCATTTGTTCCTGATGACCTCTATCTGGAGCGCAATCTAACTATGCCATTGAAAGATTTGCCTTCACACTCTTTTTAGACAAAATTGGAATCAACACATTCTGGATCATGTCCCCTAAATTGTCACAAAGATCTTTGTATCTCACTTGTTAATTCATAATATTGTCACCTGTGCCAGGAAGTTGTCATTGTGCTCTTGATGCATTTTGTCAGCATTTCCTCTTGCATGACACATGTCATTCATTCTGTGAGGTGTTGGATAGCTACCAAATCTTCCAAACAACAAGCCAGCGGCTTCCTCCTTAGTATGTATCTATATTGTTGTCCAATGTTTTGTTTGATTGGGAATGAAAGCCCAGTTCTTGCCCATTCTTTCAAACATTTGGCACGTTCAGATGAAGTTCCATGGAACTGGTGATGTTGCATCGAGTGACACCACCATTCTGGATCTGGAGGGTCTTTGCTCCTCTTACATAAATGGCAACGGAACTAAAACTAACAATCTTTCAGCTGGGAACATGCAAGCCACACCACTGAAACTTTCTGTTGGGTGGCTTCCCAATAACCTTGCTGAATTAGATGAGAGTGAGTGTGAGGGGTGGCTAGTGAGATGGGGAAGTGATAATGTAGATAGAGAGGGATGGGTGGAGGTGCAAGGTAAGTTTTTGTGAGTAAGGATGTGCAGGGATAGGGTAGGGAAGGCAGAGTGATGGGGATGTGATGAGAGGCACAGCAGCATGAGGTTGAGTGTGGCTTTGCAGTAACGTTTCATGATCTACTGAGATCATTGAAAAGTTTGCAGAACTGCAGCCTGATCCTCCTGACAACATCCCTGCTTGTGCCCTCCTGTGCAATATGCAACCAGACTCTTTTGGTCTCCTGGGTAGGTCTCTTCCACCCACTGCATGCTGTGACTCCCTCTATAAGCATCTGGAGGGAGTATTGGGAGAGTCTTTGCAGTGCTTGTCAGTGTTTGAGCACTGACAGAACAACTGTCAAAGTAAATTTGCGCATAGTCCCTTTAAGGAAACCGGCTGATGACGCATCATCAAATGACATCATCAGACCCGCTTCCTTCAATTGGCTGGGAAATGCGCTGGGCGGCTTAACAAGCCCAATCAGCGTAAAATAATTTCACAGAGCGGGCTGGAGCCAGCAGCGAGGTCGGGAGCCGGCAGCGAGGTCAGAACGCGCCACCGACCCAGGACACACCGGACCTACCGAGGTTGGGGAAATCGTGGCATTAAAATCGCACCCAAATAATGTGTTGCAGCTCTTTTGAGCTCCTTCAAAATCATAACTGTTATTTGACTATTATTGAAATCACTCTTAATTTTGAAATGAATAAACAACAACTTGCATTTATATATCGCCTTTAATGTAGTAATTCATTCCCAAGGTGCTTCACAGGAGTGTTATCAAATGAAATTTGACACCGAAGCACATAGAGATACTAGGGCAGCTGACCTAAAGCTTGGTCAAAGAGGTAGTCTTCATTGGCAAGGAACTGGAGTTGAGGTCGAAGAGCAGCCATGATCTTATTGAATAGTGGCGTAGGCTCGAGAAGCCATATGGTCTATTCCTGATCCTAATTCATCATCATCATCATCATCATCATAGGCAGTCCCTAGAAACGAGAATGACTTGCTTCCACGCCGAGAACGGATGAGTTCACAGGTGTTTCAGTGATATTCCAGATCCCGAACTACATCCTGAAGGGTGGAAGATGCCGGTGCGTGGATTTTTTTAACGTGTGGTGGCCGTTGCACCCCAGCCACCATACGGGCTTGACAGACTAGGTCTTGGTCCAGTGGCAAGGGTTAGCCAAGACGACTGGCGACCAGCTCTGCTGCACACACACACACACACATCACAGTGTGGACTGGCTCGTGCTGCCCCTAATTCTCATGTTTTTATGTTCAAGGAGGAAAAAGAGGCAGAGTGGTTTAGGGAGGGAATTCCAGAGCTCAGGGCAACAAGTGTCAAAAGTTTGCTTTCATTATGAAGTATTCATGGAATATTTCAAATTGCATGTGGGAAACATAATGGTGATTTGGTTATAGGATTTTAAGAAGGCGCTCCAAGGGAGAGCCCAGTTTAAAAACTTTCCTGCTTAGTTCAGCCTTGCCACTTATGGCACCTTTGCCTCGTATTCCCCTCTAACACTGCCATTGGTTTCCACCCCCCCCCCCCCACTGCACCCGCCACACCAGAAATACTGCTGGCCTTCGAAGAACTGCTGGCACCTGACATTCCAGCCCCATGCCCCCCTGCGTGTCACAACCAATAATACCTGGCACACCAGAATAATATTCAAATGAGCTAACATTGTGCTTTCTGGCAAGATCAACTCTTTCCTGTGCAGGCAAATGGAGCAGTGGCACTGGTAGGCACACTGGGGCATTATCGGCCCAGAGTGAAGACTGGCTTTAAGGAGCAATGCAGTTTTGTTATTAGCAATACTTTGGATTTTTACTTTAATTTATCTTCCTACCAATGATGAAACTCTTCCTTTAACAGAAAGTAAGAATTCAGGTTATAATCAAAGTTATCTCCTGGACATAACAGATGAACTCTTAAACTTAATCTCACCAAACCATTTTCAGTTTTCTTACAACCCCCAACCCAGACTCTAATTTGGAAATCAATCAGACTTAAGAATGTTACCCTTAGATCTTGTGAGAAGATTTCTAGTCAGTTAATCAGTATGTTGGGTTGATTCATGGAATTAAATTAAGCCTCTTTGTTTCCACTTTAGATGTTATGACAACCTATCAACCCACAGAAACATCTGTTGAAATGATTGAATCTACCGCTATGGAAACGACACCACCAACTATGCCACCAACAACATCAACAACACCAACAACACCAACAACACCAACAACACCAACGACACCAACGACACCAACGACACCAACGACACCAACGACGACACCAACAACGACACCAACAACGACACCAACAACCACCCCTACCACAATAGGCAGTGTGAGTATACAGTGGGTGGCGCACGTATACAGTAGGCAGTGCGAGTATACAGTATAAAACAAATGTCCGATCACTTAGTATTTATTTTTTAATCGCGTATTTACAGCCCCCTTAGCGCCCCGGGCTGGCGTGATCCGGTGATGATGTCATCGCCGTGCGCGCGACCCCTTAACGACTTGCGGGGGAAATTGCCCTGCAGGGCACAAGGCTAGTGCTCATCTGCTCTCGGGGTGCTGTTTAAAGGGGAGGCCTGCAGGACCCCGGGTTGCCATCTTTGTTTGGTCAGCTGACTCTTGGGGCAGCCTGACCATAGCGGCCCTAGCATGGACCGGCCATCGTACAGTCCAGCACTCCATTTAGTGTGACGGGCTGCTTGCCAGGACTCGCGCGTCCCTGGTGGCCCAGTGGCGGCCACCAAAGCACCATGCAGAGTGCGCAGCGGCCCTTTAATGGAAGGGGAGGGGCATTGTAGTGCGTCACCGCTACGCAGAGCATTCGCGTAGCACTGGACTCAGCGCCGCAAAAGCGCCCCTGACCCAGCACCGCCCCCCAAAGGAAGCGGAGCGCAGGAGGTAGCGCCCTGCCTCCTTTGAGGGGCATACGGCCCAATTCCGGGTCGAGGGCGGGAATTCGGAGCCGGGCGATAAAAGTCCTGGCCCCGGAAGGTTACCGCCCCCAATCGGGGCGCGGGACAATTTCGCCCCCAAATTGCTAATGGGAAAATGATGCGCATTTTTAACTTATTTGCATTTCTTTATAATAAAATGATTTCCAATAAGGGAACAAACCACTAAAGTTGTCTTTTACGCAGACCTCCGTCTGTTGTGAGCAATATTAAAAAAATTTGTCATCTGACAGTTATGCGCAGAATGCTTCAGTACATTGGCAGGAGTTACTCCGATATTTAAAAGGCAATGATATAAAACCGCAAAAGCTTTTTGTGACACAAGCTTTTTGCCTTAGTGAGGTTTGAAGATATTGAAAGCAGCTCCTGGAAATGCCGGCGTTGTTCTGCCAATATTTGTACCAAGCTAAGACCTTTTTATTTAAACTGCAGGGAAACCAATGTGCTATGATCAGCTGTACAGGAAATGACTGCTACAAAGACCAAAATCTAGGAGATATGTACTGTCCTATCGACAAGGAGTACTGCAAGGTGAGCTCTGTCTAATAGGTTTATTGATATTATAATATTAAAATTGGCGATATTAGTGAGAAAATGCTTAACATGTTTGGATGGCAGTCCTCTATCCACTCTTGCAGTGACGCCATTAACATTTAAACAGCTTAATCTTGCCTGACAATAGTGGGCAAGGGAGCTTACACACACACACAAAGTGAGAAGCCCAACCGTGAAACCCCAATGTACATATAAAGCAAGACCACCCCATAGACAGATCTCCCAGGACTATCATACTGCACATGGTATTAAATCATCTCCATCTATAATTACTCTGTGTTAATATTTTTAGCAGATTTGGATGAATTTCTGGTCAGAAATGGGATTGAGGATTAACTCCACTAATCATTGGCACCCAGCAAGAACTTTGTTTCCTATTACCGAGGAAATTTTCAATCCAATTAGCTAATTTTCCATTCATTCCATGAGCTTTAATCTTTATAAATCATGGACTTGGAGCTTAATCAAATTCTCTGAAAAACCAAGTGGATTTATGTCCGCTGGATTGCCCTGTCACTTGGACCCCGGAGCGGGTGCCGGACTACCTGTTGGTGGCCCGGCCGACTCAGCGGCCGCCATTGTCCCCTTTAAGGGCAGCCGGGGCACCACAGCCACCGTGGCTTCTCGCACCGTCAGTGGCATCGCCCCGCGCAGATCTCGCTTCCGCGAGGCAATTTCTCCCGCGGGGTGATAAAGGGTCAGCGCACACGGCAACGACGTCATCACTGGGGGTGCTCCTCAAACCCTTTTTTGCTGGTGACCCCCGGGGGCAATTCTGGGGGGAGCGCTCTGTGCACAGCGCCTGGGCGAAAACCTTTCAGTGCACCCTTATCACTGGCTGTTGCCGCTATCTGGCCCTGTGCAAACAGGCAATTTCAGTCCCATTGGTTTGAACAATTTTGTTTACTAGTCATCATAATATTAGACATGGGGAAAAGGATGTTTGATTGACATTCAAGGAACATCTAATTGTACACTGAAGAGTCTACTCACTTTCCATTTGGCGTAGGAATGCGATGATGCCCATGAGAATGGACATGTCGGGTGACCAATGCCGAGAGTACGGGGTGGGGCGGCTGGAGGTAGGAGGTCATGTGATGAAACTTCGAGGAATATATTTTTGGTTGCCTATCCTAATGTCTCCTCCTTTGGCTCGGTGTCAGCTTTTGTCTGATCACGCTCCTTTGAAGTGCCTTTTTACTACATTAAAGGAGCTATATAAATACAAGTTGTTGTTATCCATATATGCATCCAATATTACATCAAAAAATCAACTACTCGCCACTTTGGGTGTGAGGTGTGCATTCCCTTAGTGACTGCCTTGCATGTGACTTTGTCTCTCCTAGTGATGTTTCACAGTGCTACCCCAGTGGCTGCAGCATGGCTGGTGGAAGGTTGCTGACTTTCAGTGGGGGGCACTGCAGATGGCCTTGCAGGATGACCTTGAGGAGCTGGTGGTTGGGGAGTGTCAAATCGAGTGACAGTGTTCTTCTTCTCCTTCTTCCTACTCCTCGTCCTCTTCCTCTTCTTTTGGTCAACCACTGGCTGAGCAGGTGGGATTTCTTGTGTGTGAAATGAGGAAGGCAAAAAAGTAGAGTTGTGGTAAGGGGAGGGTGGGAAAGCAAGCGATGCATGCTTACCCCATGTGCAGCTTGTACATCAGAAGATAAAGAGGGATGTGCGAGGGAGGATAACATATACGTATCCTTTCAGCCCTGTGGCTGGTCAAGGGTTCAGCCATGCCCCTGCCAAGAATGGCCAGCACCATCTCCTCCAAGTGGGTGAGGTGAAGCTAGGAATGTATGGTGTGCCTTTTGTTTGGTAGAGATTGTTGGTAGATGATTAATTGGTGGGGGAGGAGGGTGGAGGGGGGGGGTGCATTGGGGGAGTCGTGCATTGAGCAGTGTGCGAGGCTAATGGTGCAGTCGGTAGGAGCTGACTTTTAAAGATGCATTCACTGACCTTGACCATTCGTCTGAGGTCATGAAACCTCTTTGGGCACTGGAGCCAGGTCCTGGGGGTGACACTGCTAGTAGCGATCGCCTCGGCGATCTAGCCCCACATCCTTTTTTCTGTAGGGCCTCCTGGTCCCCTGTGGGTAGAGGACCTTGCTGTACAAAGCTCGAGTGCTGCGTGTGAGACCCTGGGTGTCCTTACGCTGGCCTCTTGAGATATTTGTGTTCGTGGTGAAGCAGTTTTACCATTTTTACACACAGAATATAGTTCAGTTTAAGAGCTGAAGACTGCCTAGTTTGGAATGATTTTTAGTGTTTTTTTCAGAAGGCAGTTGAGCTTTAAGGGCTAGAGATGCTTTCAAAAAGTACAGCATAACTTTAAGAGAATGTAGCCTCACTCCAGGGACCTTATGGTGACGTGATAGAGAACTGGTTGGCAGACAGGAAGCAAAGAGTGGGAATAAATGGGTCCTTTTCAGAATGGCAGGCAGTTACTAATGGGGTGCCGCAGGGTTCAGTGCTGAGACCCCAGCTATTTACAATATACATCAATGATTTAGACGAAGGAATTTAATGTAATATCTCCAAGTTTGCAGATGACACTAAGCTGGGTGGCAGTGCGAGCTGCGAGGAAGATGCTAAGGGGCTGCAGGGGGACGTGGACAGGTTAGGTGAGTGGGCAAATACATGGCAGATGCAGTATAATGTTGATAAATGTGGCAAAAACAGGAAGGCAGATTATTATCTGAATGGTGACAGATTAGTAAAAGGGGAGGTGCAACGAGACCTGGGTGTCCTGGTACATCAGTCATTGAAGGTAGGCATGCAGGTCCAGCAAGCAGTAAAGAAAGCAAATGGCATGTTGGCTTTCATAGTGAGGGAATTTGAGTATCGGAGCAGGGAGGTCTTACTGTAGTTGTACAGGGCCTTGGTGAGACCACACCTTGAGTATTGTGTGCAGTTTTGCTCTCCTAATCTGAGGAAGGGTGTGCTTGCTATCGAGGGAGTGCAACGAAGGTTTACCAGACTGATTCCCGGGATGGCAGGACTGACATATGAGGAAAGACTGGATCAGCTAGGCTTATACTCACTGGAATTTAGAAGAATGAGAGGGGGTCTCATAGAAACTTATAAAATTCTGACGGGACTGGACAGGTTATATGCAGGAAGAATGTTCCCGATGTTGGGGAAGTCCAGAACCAGGGGTCACCGTCTAAAGATAAGGGGTAAGCCATATAGGACCGAGATGAGGAGAATCTTTTTCACCCAGAGAGTTGAGAACCTGTGGAATTCTCTGCCACAGAAAGTTGTTGAGTCCAGTTCATTGGACATATTCAAAAGGGAGTTAGATGTGGCCCTTACGGCTAAAGGGATCAGGGGGTACGGAGAGAAGGCAAGGGTGGGGTACTGAAGTTGCATGATCAGCCACGATCATATTGAATGGTGGTGCAGGCTCGAAGGGCCTGCTCCTGCACCTATTTTCTACGTTTCTATGTTTCTATGTGACATTGGGCGTCTTGCTGAACGCACAGTCTGAAGCGGTGTGTTTGTCGCTGGGCTGTGCACTAAAATCATTCAGATCAGCAGACAGCACCATAATAACCTGCTGCCTGCGCTTTCTAAACGGGTGAAGCAAATCTCGCCTTGCAATGCCACCTTTATCGGGCCTTGTCCGATTTCTAGGTTGCTATCTGATAAAGAATATACAAATATTTGAACTTTGCATTCGAAGCATCAAGTGAGTATTCTGTCGGTTAAGTTAAAGAATGGTCATCCTGATTTTAATGGCTACCCTCTATGCTGAAATACAAATCCTTGGTTGTTTCTGCTGTTTTTACCCAGCTGGAAAAGGATACAGGACCCAACCAATGGACAAGTAGCTGTGACGACAGTTGCAACACGGTTTCCTCTGGGTGTTCATCTAGTAGCAGTTCACCAACATGTGTCCAAGAGTGTTGCGTGGCCACCACGACTTCCTGTCTGAAATTAGATGGAACTGAAAACTTAATTTCCACTGCAAGTATGACACAGTCCATGAAGCTGATGGTGTATACGATTGCTATGTTTATTTTGACTAATCACTTTGCACCCTTTAGCTTTTAAATGCGGGAGCCAAGAACTCACACCAGACTTTGAATGTTCAATAATGTCAATTTTTATTCAGACATCAGCATAAAGCTGCATAAGCCTTTTTATGTCAGTATTCAATCTGAGCAGTTTTTCTAAGAGAGAAATCACCCTTAATATAGCTAAAGTAATTGTTTTCTTCATCTACCAATTGGATCTCAGAATAGGAGATGGCCTAAGGGGTCCATGTAACAATTCTGAGATGGGGTAATAGCTCTCTCTATCTATGCACATCATCACCAATAAGATCAAGGGTTTCAAATTCAAAGTCTGAGAAGAGAACGGGCAGAAAATCATGTCTCTGTAGCTGAAGAATAAAAATGTTGTAGTCCCATGCATGTCTTACTGCTGTAGACACCAGAGGTCTCCAGTGAAATTTTACAATATATGGTAAAGTCACAAACCATTTTGGATGTGTATATAGATCTTCAATAAATGTATTGTCTTTAACAAAGTATATTAAAAATAACCAACACATATATTCTAACAGTGTGGGGAAAATTAAGCCATTTTCTCCAATGTTTAAGTCTGTTCTAACAAAAAGTAACATTTTGGGCTTCTCCACTTGTGATACAAAATGAGTGAGAAAATGGACACTGTCTTCTTGCCAATCTGAAATGGATACAATCAAATATAGGCCAAATCTAGTAGAGAAAGCAGTGTTTGTTCATTGATATTTAACATCAAAATTGATATTGAAATAGTTTGAAACCTCAAGTGTTGACTGTGGATGGTGTAATATCAAGCTTATTCCCTTTTTCTTGAATTTTCATCTTCACAGTTTTTGCATTATAGAATAAGAACATAAATAGCAGCAGGAGTAGGCCATTTGGTCCTTCGAGCCTGCTTTGCCATTCAACTCCACCTTCCTGCATTATCCCCAAATCCCTTAATTCCCTTAGTTCCTCAAAGTTTATCGACCTCTGTCTTGAATATACTCAACGGCTGAGCATCCACAGCTCTCTGGGGTAGAGAATTCCAAAGATTCACAACCCTTTGAGTGAAGAAATTTCTCCTCATCTCTGTTCTAAATGGCCGACCCCTTATACTGAAACTGTGACCCCGTTCTAGATTCCTCAGCCAGGGGAAACATTTTCTCAGCATTAACCCTGTCAAACCCCTTAAGAATTTTATATGTTTCAATTAGATCACCTTTCATTCTTCTAAACTCTAGGGAATATAAGCCTAGTCTACTCACTATCTCGACATAGGACTATCCCCTCATCCCACGAACCAGTCTAGTGAACCTCCATTGCACTCCCTCTAAGGCAAGTATGTTTTTCCTTAGGTAAGGAGACCAGAACTGTACACAGTACTCCATGTGTGGCTTTACCAATGCCCTGTATAATTGTAGTAAGATTTCTTTACTCTTATACTCGAACCCCTTTGTAACAACAGCTAACATTTGCTTTCCTAATTGCTTCCTGCTTGAAGATCTATACAGAAAAGGCTTATGCAGTGTATATAACAGTTCTAAATAGACATAAATCATTGTAATGTAAAGTGATACATTTAGTTAAAGGGTTTGTTCAGTGCTGTGAGGTCGCAGTGTTGAAATCTTTTTTGGTTATTTTAAATAAGTTTTGATTAAAAAATGTTGCACCTTTGGCAGGAAAAAATTCTGCTGGGCCTTACACTTCATTACAGGTGGTGGGGAAAGAAGTGCGAAATTGTAATATGCGTGCTAGCTCAAAGAGTACAAAGTATTGACCTCTGAGTTCCCAGTTTTGCTACGAGGAGGGCCGGCATCCAGATTCTAACAGCTGATGTTCTCTGCTCTACTTTCACTTTTATGCTGCAGCTAGTGCTGACTCAAAGGCAGATACAGTTCATTTCAGTTGATGCACCGTGCCTAAGTAATAACTGAATAGAACTTTCCAGTCAGCAATGTACAGACAAAGCCCTCTTTAATTGGCTTACAGGTTTCAAATAAAAGCAGGAGATATAATTTGTTTTTTAAAACTCAATAGCATCAGTTTGAGAGCTCTGGCTTGTTCTTCTGCATGTTATATGTAAAGGTCACTACATCAAACTGCAGGAGAGCGGGGCGTGGGGCAAACTGATTACTGGGTGATTCTCTCCAACTGAAGGAGGAAAGATTAGAAGGGTACAGGAATAACGTTCATGTTTGAACACATTAGATGTGAATCAATTTCATATATTTACACTCTAATGTGGTTATTCCATGTCGCCACCACGTGAATACAAAGGAAATAAGCAATATAGAGGCACATTTTCCCATTAGGAAAGTGGAAGGAAAATGTACACAGAAAACATAGAAGTTATAATAAGGAACAAGACCATCGACCCAACCAGTCCATGTTGTCATTTACCCTCCATGTAAGCAAATAGTCCTAATCAGATTTATCCATCCTTTTACCACTTTCCTTCAACCTCTTGTCTTTCATCTACCTCTCCCATCTAATCTTCAATGTTGATAGACCTTCTGTTTCAACTACTAACCATGGAAGTGAATTCCATAGAGAAAGGATGTTATCATGTGTCTATGTTGGCATTGGAAACCCAGAGAGTTTTATTTAGCTTTCTATTTCTCCATAAATATTGAGGGGAAAAAAGCTATCTGTAAATGCAAAAAAGATCACATTCCACTCCTACCCCCACCCCCGCTTCAGGAATGCTTTTCTCAGTTGAAACATTTCTCTACATTCTAGATGAAATTATTTAGTCAGTGCAGCCTTTTTGATTACTATCCTTACCTGAAAGTGCCTGCAACTACCTGGCTTTGTCTTTGACGTTCAATCGATCTTATTGAATGGCGGTGCAGGCTCGAAGAGTCGAATGGCCTGCTCCTGTACCGAATTTCTATCTGTGCACACTCACTCCTGAACAGGCCCTTTAAGAATCGTCTGAGCAAAATTGAATGTATTTCTGAATGGTTGTAGCTGCTGTCGTATCTACTGCCAGCCCTGTCATTGCAGAGCACACTGCGAATTCGGATTCTGGCAAGGTCTGGTCACCCTGCTTATATGTGAAAATGCAGTTTAAACCCATGTCTTGTGACGTTTGCTTCAACCATAAAATATTTGTTTGACTGGACTGTAATAAAATTAAAACAGAATTATATTTGTATAACGTTAGAGTAATGTATGGAATATGAATAAAGAGTATAAGAAGGATGATATTTCTCTTCTAATGAAAGCAAGAGAAAGCCTGCCTTTCTCCACAACCAATGATGTTGCATTCTCAGAAGCTGCATGATGTTGTTTGTGGCTGTTAATTAAGAAGAAATGCCGACATTCTCCTGCTTTTGTTGAAGGGGGAATTTCAGATCTCGTAGAGAATGAGCTGAAAGCAGCAGGAGATATTGCTGCGAGCATTGCAAGCATTCACCATTTTACTGTTTCCATTGAGAGCGGCTCGTCACCAAATAAGTACGTTTGAAAATAGGAGTGCGTTCTGCTTGAAAAATGTCTTTCCTATGTTTCTCTTCCTTGATGGTCATTCTCATGAAGCCACCTCACTCAGAGCTTTGTAACCCTGACCTTACCAAGACCACACCAACAGTAGAGAAAGCCACCCTGCACCAGATGCTAGTAGCTGGGGGCTTTGCTGGCGCATTCCACTTCAACGGTCAAATCAATGGGAAGTAAGTTCCTTAGAAAATAGTGGCAGGAAAAAAACTTAACAACGTGAAAATATGATTAGAAAGGGATGAGGAAAATCTTAGTTCAAAGAGCAGGTTTTAAGGAGGGTCTTAAAGAAGGAGAGGGAGGTGAAGAACAAGAGAGGTTTAGGGAGGGGATTCCAAAACTTATGAACTAGACGGCTAAAGGCACGCCCGCCAATGGTGAGATCAAAGCCATGTGGAATGCGCTGGAGGCCAGAGTTGGAGGAATGCAGAGTTTGTAAGGCTGGAGAAGGTTACAAATAAAGGGAGGGGCGAGGCAAGGAGAAGATTTACACATTACGGTGAGAATTTTAAATTTGAGGCAGTGAGGAACCAGTGGTGACTTAAGAGGGAGTGGATAACAAAATCTAATTAACTTTCAATTTGACTTACCTTTGATTAATTAGTTAACCTACCATTGATTCTTGTGATGACAACCATTGTGTTGTAGAATGAAACCCACTTCTAGCTTCCAATGTGAAAATGATAGACCCAAGGGAATAATGATCAACCCCCAGTTTGTTCCTGATTCAATTACTAATAGCAATATATAGATCCAACCTAGCCTGTTATAACCACGTTTGGCTACAAGCAATTTTTCTTTCTGACTAGTAGATTATTCGGGTTTTTTTGTGCGATTTATATAGCCATAAATTAAATTAAACAGGTTCATGCCTCCATTAAATGCATTGGGTTCATATGCTGATATCACCAATTGTATTTCCCAGCCTATAGTTGACCAATAATATACAGTTTCACATCATGTTTCTGTACATGTTGCTATGATAGTTCAACATGACTGGTAGATCATCAGGGAGAGAAGCTGATGACATTTTGAATGCAGAAATTATGTGAACCCAGCACTTAACTATATTCAATACTTCATGGGTCTGTCTTGTAAAGCAACAACAGGCCTCCTGTCATTTTTGAGTTTTGACGTCAATATAGGAAGAGAAATTCACGATATCCATACGACATTGAAGTGGCTAATTCTCATTTTCCATAGTCTGTTACAGGATATTTTTTAATTAGTTTCTAATGAAATCACAGTTAAACATTGTTTTACTTCCTGTGTCTGCAATTGTTTAACTGTGTTATTGTTAAGATCAAGTCATTCTTTTTATTTCAGGTAATGACTATCAGATGTATGACTCTGTGTGGCGTCTATGTTTTACCAAATGAGCTTTAATAAAGTTAAATTCAAATACAAACGGTCTGCGCTGTTTAACTTTGCTGTCTTGACTTTACAGAACTTTTAAACTATTTTGTTTTTAAAAGAAAAAAATATATATTTATTTTGGTAAGTCACATATAATCATACTTTTTGCTGATTATAGTGTTCATATAGGGCAATTTGTGTGTTCATGTCCACTTTAGTTTAGCTGGTCTGGGTAGCATGGTGGCCACAATGGACTTGGCCCCAGGTAATGGGTGTGACTGAGGAAATGGATGTTTCTCATCTACATATTGCTCCTTGGTGACATCATCCAAAAACACAGCGTCCGTTTTCACATGTTCGCTGATGGCACCCAACTCTACCTCACTACCACTTTTCTCAACCCCTCCACGGTCTCTAAATTGTCAGACTGCTTGTCCGACATCCAGTTCTGGATGAGCAGAAATTTTCTCCAATTGAATATTGGGAAGACTGAACTCTGTTCTCTAGCCACTGACTCCATCCCTCTCCCCAACTTCTGTCTGAGGCTGAACCAGACTGTTTGCAACATTGGTGTCATATTTGACCCTGAAATGAGATTTCGACCACATATCCGCAGCATAACTACCTCCATAACATCGCCCATCTCCACCCTTGCCTCAGCTCATCCACTTCTGAAGCTCTCATCCATGCCTTTGTTATCTCTAAACTTGACTATTCCAATGCATTCCTGGCTGGTCTCCCACATTCTACCCTATGTAAATTAGAGGTGATCCACTCGGCTGCCTGTGTCCTAACTCGCACCAAATCCCACTCGCCCATCGCCCCTGTGCTCTCTGACCTACATTGGCTTTCGGTTAAGCAACACCTCGATGTCAAAATTCTCATCCTTGTTTTCAAATCCCTCCATGGCCTCGCCCCTCCCTATCTCTGTAATCTCCTCCAGCCCCACAACCTCCTAAGGTCTCTGTGCTTCTCTAATTCTGCACTTCTGAGCATCCCTAATTATAATCGCTCAACCATTGGTGGCCGTGCCTTCTGTTGCCTGGGCCCTAAGCTCTGGAACTACCTGCCTAAACCTCTCCGCCTCTCTACCTCTCTTTCCTTCTTCAAGACGCTCCTTAAAACCTACCTCTTTGACCAAGGAGCTAATTTCTACTTAGGCTTGGTGTCAAATTGTTATCGCATAATCCTCCTGCAAAGCGCCTTGGGACATTTCACCACATTAAAGACGCTATATAAATACAAATTGTTGTTGTCATCAAGTTGTTTGTGCCCATCAAATATTTCAATAAATTTGACCTTGGGTTATGCACAAATTGGAAGTCTTCATAATTTAGGTATTCCAAACACAACAAACAATTATGAACACAGGCTATTATGTATCAAAGTGCACGACTGCACTAAGTATTACCAGCACTTTCATTATAGAAGACTCTAAACATTGTAACAAAATATTTATTTGGGGAAAAGTATAAAACTGCATACAACATTTATCAGTAGTGGAAGTCTTTGAGGATGGGCTAACTTCCTCAGTAGCAACAATCGACAATGTACATCATTAACAATGATCAGTGGATATGTCTAATTCCATTTTACAAAATCAAGGTAGATATACTTAGAAAATCCTGGAGATGATTTTGCAGAGTTTCCTATTCATTTTTGGCCAAATTAAGTATTTTTTTGTGATATAATTGAGTTTGCATCTTTTTATTGTGTATTATTTTAAATATAGACACACTTTTAAAATGCATGATGTCTTCTGCTGCCCTCTGTGGTTGACATTACTGGCATCGATTGGCCAGCTATTTATCGTACAGTAAACTGTCCAAAATGCCACATTGAATTTGATGGATTATTTCATGAAAGAAAATCCTGCTTTACTGAAACACGGGAGGAGAATTGCATTTGTTCTGATATGGAACGACATTGTAAATGTGTTAATTATAAAAAACACGTTTATGATATTGCTGGAAACACTGCCCAGAGCAAATCACCAGGAAAGCATTCATGAGGTCGCTGCACAAAGTAATCAGAACAATTTGTTCCCCATGGTTCCTGCCTCTTAGCTGTCAGTTCCCATTCATTATTTCCACACTGTTATAATCATCTACATAGGCCAAGTGTCTCCCTTTCCGTATGTTATATTGACAACTAATAGCCAATGTCTTAGCTGACTGCCAGTCATAAGTTTAGATTCAGAGCATTTAAATATTTGGCATTTACAGCTTTCAGTATGATTGTGTTGACAGACACAAAACTGTGTATTTAATCTGACATGTTGAATAATTATGCCATGATTCTTTAGTGGTTGTTCCAGGGTTAAGATCTTTTTCAGAGCTAAAATGTTCACTTTTATCCAAAAAAACAAGAGATTTCTCCTACTCACGTGAGTTTAGCAGAGCAGAAAAACAAGTGGGAAATCTGTGACTGTCTGTGTAGAGGGAAAAATCACCCACAGGATTTTCTAAGTGTAGCTACCTTGAGTTTGTAAAATGGAATTGGACAAATCCACTGATCGTTGTTAATGATGTACATTGGCGATTGTTGCTACTGATCCTTCTGGCAGCTCCTGACTGTTAGCATGTTGCGCACTAATTGCTGTAATTGGAGAATGAATTAATTGGTGATTAGTATGTGAACTCTACATACCAGAAAAAGCTTCTGGGATGGAAATTTGGTCCGATGTCGCCTCTGTTCGTGCCCTGGAGAGGTGGCAATGGCGGTGGAATTGATTTCTGGGTGGGCGGCCAGCTTCCGGCGCCCCGCTGGCACATTCGGGGTGCCGGTTTTGCGGGGACGTGGAGCACTACCGCCCGGGAGAGACGAGCCGGTATGCAACGTCCCCCATTGTGACACCGTTCTTAAATGTGTTTTCTACGGGACTCGTAGTGCCCCCTAGTGGGACCGCCTGGGAAAGCGGGCGGTCCGAGCTTTTCCGGCCACGGTGAGGGAAGGAATGAATAGCTGAGGTAAGTGTGATTTTTTTTTGTTGCAATTTATGTTTATGTGGGGTGAGCAAGGTTTTTGGTGGGTTTTTTTTCCGATTTTATTTTTCACAGGGAAGCCTCTCCTGGGGAGCTCCAAGGCCGTCTCTTTAGCTTGGGATTTTCAGTTGCTCAGCCATCCTAGCACCCTAAAAGAACACCCCTCTTAGCGCTCCGCCCCACACTCAGTGCCCAGCTGATGAATTTTGTTGATGCAGATGCAAACCATTTCTATTCACAGATGCTGCCTGACCCGCTGAGATTTCTAGCATTTTCTGTTTTTATTAAGGAAATAAGATGTTCATATAACAACATAAGAATTAGGAACAGGAGTAGGCCATCTAGCCCCTCGAGCCTGCTCCGCCACCCAACAAGATCATGGCTGATCTGGCCGTGGACTCAGCTCCACTTACCCGCCCTCTCCCCGTAACCCTTAATTCCCTTATTGGTTAAAAATCTATCGATCTATGATTTGAATACATTCAATGAGCTAGCCTCAACTGCTTCCTTAGGCAGAGAATTCCACAGATTCACAACCCTCTGGGAGAAGAAATTCCTTCTCAACTCGGTTTTAAATTGGCTCCCCCGTATTTTGAGGCTGTGCCCCAGAGTTCTAGTCTCCCCGACCAGTGGAAACAACCTCTCTGCCTCTATCTTGTCTATCCCTTTCATTATTTTAAATGTTCCTATAAGATCACCCCTCATCCTTCTGAACTCCAACGAGTAAAGACCCAGTCTACTCAATCTATCATCATAAGGTAACCCTCTCATCTCCGGAATCAGCCTAGTGAATCGTCTCTGTACCCCCTCCAAAGCTAGTATATCCTTCCTTAAGTAAGGTGACTAAAACGGCACGCAGTATTCCAGGTGCGGCCTCACCAATACCCTGTACAGTTGCAGCAGGCCCTCCCTGCTTTTGTACTCCATCCCTCTCGCAATGAAGGCCAACATTCCATTCACCTTCCTGATTACCTGCTGCACCTGCAAACTAACTTTTTGGGATTCATGCACAAGGACCCCCAGGTCCCTCTGCACCGCAGCATGTTGTAATTTCTCCCCATTCAAATAATATTCCCTTTTACTGTTTTTTTTTTTTCCAAGGTGGATGACCTCACATTTTCCGACATTGTATTCCATCTGCCAAACCTTAGCCCATTCGCTTAACCTATCTAAATCTCTTTGCAGCCTCTCTGTGTCCTCTACACAACCCGCTTTCCCACTAATCTTTGTGTCATCTGCAAATTTTGTTACACTACCCTCTGTCCCCTCTTCCAGGTCATCTATGTATATTGTAAACAGTTGTGGTCCCAGCACCGATCCCTGTGGCACACCACTAACCACCGATTTCCAACCTGAAAAGGACCCATTTATCCCGACTCTCTGCTTTCTGTTCGCCAGCCAATTCTCTATCCATGCTAATACATTTCCTCTGACTCCACGTACCTTTATCTTCTGCAGTAACCTTTTGTGTGGCACCTTATCGAATGCCTTTTGGAAATCTAAATACACCACATCCATCGGTACACCTCTATCCACCATGCTCGTTATATCTTCAAAGAATTCCAGTAAATTAGTTAAACATGATTTCCCTTTCATGAATCCATGTTGCGTCTGCTTGATTGCACTATTCCTATCTAGGTGTCCCGCTATTTCTTCCTTAATGATAGCTTCAAGCATTTTCCCCACTACAGATGTTAAACTAACCGGCCTATAGTTACCTGCCTTTTGTCTGCCCCCTTTTTTAAACAGAGGCGTTACATTAGCTGCTTTCCAATCCGATGTTTGCCAGAAGTAGTATTGTATTTAGAGCACAGGTTATAATTTTGAAATCATCATCCTGGTTTTCAATCTCTCCATGGCCTTGCCCCTCCATTTCGCTGTAACGTCCACCAACTCTGCAAGTCTTTGAGATCTGTGTACTCCTCCAATTCTGGCCTTTTGAGCATCCCTAATTTTGATTGCTCCAGCTTTGGCTTTCAGCTGCCCTGGCCCTAAACTCTGGAATTCCCTCCCAAAACCTCTCTGCCTCGCTCCGTCTCTCTCCTCCTTTAAAAATGCTCTTTAAAACCAACCTCTTTGACCAAGCTTTAGGACATCTGTCCTGATATCTCCTTCTGTGACTTGGTATCAAATGTTTTATTGATTAGTGCCTTGGGATATTTTACTTTGTTAAAGGCGCTATATAAATGCAAGTTGTTATTGTTTTAGTATGTGCTTTCTGTGTACATGTAAATCTGTATCTTTGATTCCTATATATTGAATATTTACTCTTATTGTTACCTTTTTTGATATTAATTTTTCTTTAATTAGTTTTTTTAAAGTCACTTGATAAGAACATAAAAACGTAAGAAATAGGAGCAGGAGTAGGCCATTTAGCCCCTCGAGCCAGCTCCGCCATTTAATAAGATCATGGCTGATCTGATCTTGGACGCAGCTCCACTTCCCTGTCTGCGCCCCCTAACCCTTCACTCCCTTATCATTCAAAAATCTGTCCACCTCCATCTTAAATATATTCAATGACCCAGCCTCCTCAGCTCTCTGGGGCAGAGAATTCCACAAATTTACAACCTTCTGAGAGAAGCGATTCCTCCTCATCTCAGTTCTAAATGGGCGACCACTAGTTGTAGATTACCCCACGAATTGAAACATCCTCTCTACATCCACCTTGTCGAGCCCCCTCAGTATCTTATATGTTTCAATAAGCTTACCTATCATTCTTCTAAACTCCAATGAGTATCGGCCCAACCTGCTCAACCTATCTTCATAAGTCAACCCCCTCATCTCAGGAATCAACCTAGTGAACCTTCTCTGAACTGCCTCCAATACAAGTATATCCTTCTTTAAATACTGAGATCAAAATTACACGCAGTACTCTAGTTGTGGCCTCACCAATACCCTGTACAGTTGTAGCAGGACTTCTCTGCTTTTATACTCAATCCCCCTTGCAATAAAGGCCAACATTACATTTGCCTTTCTGATTACTTGTTGTACCTGCATACTAACTTTTTGTGTTTCATACACAAGGACCTCCAGGTCCCTTTGTTCTGCAGCATTTTGTAACCTCTCCCCATTTAAAAAATATCAATAATAAATAATATTTTGATCTTAACTTTGTGGTGATTTAAAGGGGCTTATTCTTCGTGCTGCCATCAGAGTTATTGTTCAGTTTCATGAGTACACGACCTCAACTGTTGAGCACAGACATTGTTTATCTTATCTTATTTTTAATAGAAAGATGAACCACTGAAAGTTCCACTGAAAACATCACTCCCAGAGGAGTTGGCCGCTGCTGGGCATTGTATCATTAGCAACAGTGATCAAAGTAAACGACTCCAGAATTCACGTAGCTGATTTCTCCAAATGAAATCTGATTTATTGCTCAAGAGAACATTCACTATGGGAAAAGTGATTACTGTATTAACACACCAAGTGCCAGGAATGGCAATTGAGGCCAGAACACTGGACTCACTTAAGAAGCAACTCGATGCTATAATACAAAGATGGTAGGATCAATATTCGAGAAGATTGAAATCAAATGGGTCAAATGTCCATCTTCATCAAAACTATTTTAGTCTTTTTAAAAAACATTTTACTGCTTTTAAAATAATGCTTTATTTAAACCACATCCATTCTCTTTTCATCTGCTCATTTTAGTCTTCTACTGGCAGTCTGTGTTATATTCACAAGATGGTGATTAGATGATTTATTCCCATGCATCGAATCATCGGGGGTGAAATTCACCAGCGTCCCGATTGGGGGTGGTAACCACCTCGAGGTAGGGCTTGCTGCACTCAGCACGGAAGTCCCGCCGCCCCCCCCCCACCCCTCCCGCCTCCGGCCAACAAACTGCGGTTACCGACCCTCTCGCGTATTCCACTTCCTGTTGGGGCAGGTTCTGGGGCGCTACCCGGGCACGTTCATCAGCGCTACACGGAAAAGGGTCGCCGCGCACCGCTAAGGGGTGACTTCAGCGCCGTTTGCACGGTGGCCTGTCGTGGTACTGGCGGGGTGCGGCGTGACCATGGCAACTCCTCGACTAACTCCTGCGCAATTTCGCGGGAGCCGGAGGAGCTAACTGGAGGCACAAAACACCGCAATTTGGGCCCCAAAGAATCTTGTAGCACAGAAGGAGGCCATTCGATCCATCATGCCTGTGCCGGCTCTTTGAAAGAGCTATCCATTTAGTCCCACCCCCCAATGTCCTGCACATTTTTTCTTTTCAAGTATATAGCCAATTCCCTTTTAACAGTTACTATTGAATCTGCTTCTACCATCCTTTCAAGCAGTGCATTCCAGATCACAGCAACTTGCTGTGTAAAACAATTCTCCTCATGTCGCCTCTGGTCCTTTTTGCCAATTATCTGCATCTGCTGCACTTCAGTCTATTTTGAGGCATATAACGAAACAACTTGCTATTGGCCTGTTATGAAATGCAATGCAAATTTGACATTTTAAGTGGAGGTGGCCCCACTCTCTAGTCTTTAAAAAAATTTGTAACTGATGGTCATTCACAGTTCACTTTTCAACAACATCATTTACAAGTACAAAATTGATCTGTAAAATGGAGCAATGATATTCTCTCAGTATACATGTGTCAGCTGTGGCTCTGGGGTAGCACACTCGTCTGAGTGGGAAGGTTGTAAGTTCAAGTCCTACTCCTGCAGGGACTTGAGCACAAAAATCGAGGCTGACACTCCAGTGCAGTGCTGAGGGAGTGCTGCGCTGTCAGAGGTACTATCTTTCAGATGAGATGTTATACCGAGGACCCATCTCTTTGGTAAAGGTCCCATCGCACTATTTCAAAGAAGAACATGGGAGTTAGCCCCGGTGTCCTGGCCAATATATATCCCTCAATCAACATAACAAAATCAGATTATCTGGTCATTATCATATTACTGTTTGTGGGAGCTTGCAGTGCACAATTTCCTACATTACAACAGTTACTATACTCTCAAAATACTTAATTGGCCGTAAAGTGCTTTGAGACATCTGGTGGTCGTGAAAGGCGCTATATTAATGCAACGTTTTTGTTGTTCTTACATATAAGTGCCAATTTCCCTGACTATTACCCCCAGTCCACACAGGTCAGGAAAAACAGGTCACAGACCTGGCTTTACAATGCCCCAAGATTTTCAGGGTCTTACCCAGGAGGACATTAGAGGAACTAAAAATTATCCTTGAGTCCATTTTTAACAGGCAGGGTTGTGGCAGGAAGCTAATGGGTTGGAACAGCTTTTAAATAATGTTTTCCATATAAAGATCTAGAAGCTTTTATCCACAGAAGTATTCCCCAAGCAGGAATGTAAAGTGGCAGGGGAGTCATCCACTTTCACAGTGAATATTGTGATCAACAATAATATGGTAATTAAGAAGCTGATGCACTTGTAGGCTCACAAAAGCACCTGAGAGTATTAAAATAAACGAGTGCAGAAGTTGGGCAGTGGTGGAAGAAATTGTGCAATCGGGAGCAGAGCTCGGACCAAAAGACTGGAGCTATTGAGATCACAATCTTTAAGAAATGTAGAATCATAGGCATATTGCTTTGCTCTCCATCGTGGAAGTATACTGGAGTCTGTTGTCGAGAAAGCAATTAGAAACAGAAAAATAGGTGCAGGAGTAGGCCATTTGGCCCTTCGAGCCTGCACCACCATTCAATAAGATCATGGCTGATCATTCCTTCAGTACCCCTTTCCTGCTTTCTCTCCATACCCCTTGATCTCCTTAACCGTAAGGGCCATATCTAACTCCCTCTTGAATATATCCAGTGAACTGGCATCAACAACTCTCTGCGGCAGGAAATTCCACAGGTTAACAACTCTCTGAGTGAAGAAGTTTCTCCTCATCTCAGTCCCAAATGGCCTACCCCTTATCCTAAGACTATGTCCCCTGGTTCTGGACTTCCCCAACATCGGAAACATTCTTCCTGCATCTAACCTGTCCAGTCCCGTCAGAATCTTATATGTTTCTATGAGATCCCTTCTCATCCTTCTAAACTACAGTGAATAAAGGCCAGTTGATCCAGTCTCTCCTCATATGATAGCCCAGCCATCCCTGGAATCAGTCTGGTGAACCTTCGCTGCACTCCCTCAATAGCAAGAACGTCCTTCCTCAGACTAGGACACCAAAACTGAACACAATATTCCAGGTGAGGCCTCACTAAGGCCCTGTACAACTGCAGTAACACCTCCCTGCTCCTATACTCAAATCCCCTAGCTATGAAGGCCAACATACCATTTGCCGCCTTCACCGCCTGCTGTACCTGCGTGCCCACTTTCAGTGACTGATGAACCATGACACCCAGGTCTCGTTGTACCTCCCCTTTTCCTAGTCTGCTGCCATTCAGATAATATTCTGTCTTCATGTTTTTGCCCCCAAAATAGATAACCTCACATTTATCCATATTATACTGCATCTGCCATGCAGTATAATGTGGATAAATTCTGATGCATTTAACCAGAGCAATATGTCCTTCCTTGTTGGACTAGAAATATTCTGATATGATTTCCATGATCTGATTTTGGAAATGAAAAGAGTTTCCATTTGGAGATTAAAATGTTCCTTTATATATTTAAATATAAAGTAGAATCATAGAAATTTATGCCACAGAAGGAGGCCATTGAGTCTGTACCAGCCGAAAAAGAGCTATCCCGCCTAATCCCACTTCCCAGCTCTTGGTCCGTAGCCTTGTAGGTTAGGGCACTTCAAGTGCATATCCAAGTATTGTTTAAATGCGATGAGGGTTTCTGCCTTTAACACCCTTTCAGGCAGTGAGTTCCAGACCCCACCACCCTCTGGGTGAAGAAAGTTATCCTCAAATCCATTCTAATCCTTCTACTAATTAGTTTAAATCTATGCCCCCAGTTATTGACCTCTCTGCTAAGGGAAATGGGTTCTTCCTATCCACTCTATCTAGGCCCCTCATAATTTTATACATATAATTATATATATATATATATATGCGCGTTGGATAGCTGCAATAACAGGACATTCAGCATTTAGAGATTATTTGGATCATAAAATCATCAATTTGCTAACCCTTGGTTAAAATATTTGAATAATCCATTTTTGAAAAAAAAATCATCACACAAATTGTATTTTTGTTGAATCGATGTTGATTTATCTCAGTTTAGATTATTCTTTAAAAGCTGTAGAGAATTGTGAGGTGAAGTACACAGAAAACAAGTTTAAATGATATTGAATGATTAATTCAATAGAAACAAAGTATTATTGAAGCTCCGTTATCTGTCTAACTGCGATCCGGCACAAACCGGCTGGAGTTATCAAGCTCCCATTTACTACCATGGAGACAACAAACATTTCTAATGTTCCACTAAAGGTCAACAACTAAAAATATGTGTTTACAAAATGTGTTGAATCAGCTGAGCAGCTGTATAAATAGATTAATATTTAACTTCTTGTTAAATTAGGAGCAGAACTGACAGAACATATATTGTAAGACATGGTACATTTATTTATCTACCTATTTTGAGTTGGCCTTTTTGCTGGTCTAGTTTTAAAAGCTTTGATCTATGATTCACTTAAGAAGAATGATTGAAGTCTTTGAAGCCCGTGTAACATTGAGGTAAATGGAGCTTGGCGTGACTTGACCGAGAATATTCTCCTTTCTGTTGGGAAGTGACTTGGTTTTGTTTTGCATCTTCTTATGGCCCAGTCAAGATTAATCAACCATTGGTGAAAACCATCATCCTACGACCGCTGTGGTGTGAGCTAGGTTGTTATTCTCCTTTTCGTGTCTTCATGTTGTTCCCTTGGGGGATAAGTGTAAAGTAGTGCAAGGACTCGCAGGCTGACTGACCTGGTTAACGCTCCTTCCATGACCATAGCCATCTTTATACCAGCCGACGGGGTTTTCTGGGCTCCCACGACCCATACGATGAGGGGCGGAGCTACCCACACCCACCACACGCCAATATCCCACTAGATGTCAACCCAGAATTCAAAGCCGGAGCTCCGCCTCCACTCGCTGGAATTGTCTGGAGTGGGGTTCAAACCCTGAACCTTCTGACTCAGAGACAGGAATGCTACCATTGCGCCAAAGGCTCGCTCCCAGCTAGATTGTTGATATACTGTGCTACATTTTCATCCATTCCTACAATTTTCTTTTACAACTTTTAAGATAGATCTAAATTATATGGAGCAGAAGGTTCCAGTCAGCACTGAGCCATTAGTCCTATACAGTTTGTCCTTTATCTCCCTGGATGCTTTCAGTTAGGTTTCCAGCACCTGGTCAATAAGGTTGGCTTTTCTCAATCTGTTGTGCTCAATTCCTTCAACTATTTCAATAGAACATAAAATCAAGTTCCCCTTTTGACAAGGGCACTAGAACCCACACATTTCAAATTAAACTTTTAAAGAAACTTAAAACAAATTTAAAATTTGGTTGCTGGTGCTCACCTCTCGCAGAAGGCCGCAAGCATACCGGTGGGCACCGCGTGCTCCATCTCCAGGGACACCCTGGCGCAAACGTAGCCGCGGAAGAGAGTCAGGCAGTCGGGCTGGCTCAATTCCTTCAGCAACATTGTTCCATTACCAGCTGCAATGGTCTCCCCGGTGCTGTTACAACTCGTTAAATGGCTCCTGATTACAATTCACAACTGATTGCCAAGGTTACAGCTTTTGCCACGACATTGGATGGCTCATTGTGCATGTTACACTCATAATAAATGGTCAGACTGAGTCCTGTGTGTAATGAGCAAGTGTGACCTTAGCTCCTTTATTAAGGTTCCAGAGTGTAAGTACCTCGTGGGTGGCCTGCTTATATACTGTGCTCCCAAGGGATGATGGGACCCCTTGGGACTCCAACAGATAGGCCCTCTGGTGGTCAGCTGTGATGCAGGTTACAAGGGGTTAAATACATAACAGTGCAGGTGTTCACAGCTCCAGACAGGGGAGATACTTTCATGTCACCCCTGCATCATTTGGATACAAGTTAAATACTCCCACCTGTTTCAGGTAGGAACTTCCTCTCACATGCACGAGAGGGAATGCAACTCCAGCACAAAGGGGGTGGAGATTCGACGTAACGGTTCCCTGCTCCAATTTCCTCTTCCCATCGTTTCCAGAACCAGGGGCTGATGGGGATGTTTAGGCCGAGCAAAGGCGGGCCCAGTGTGCGGTGCTTTTTCAGAAAGCTGCAGAATAGCATTCAGCACTCAAACAGTTAACGATGCTCGTGGGCTGCCTGTTGTGAATGCCTGGTTCAAAAGTAAATCCGCAGTTACGGCAAACAATCGAAGCCACAATTTATATGAACCAAGTGAACTTTGCAAAATGTGATCACAATACCTGTTGGCAATGAACAACCCTCAGGAGTGATCCCGTGCAGAAGGGAATGGTGTTTTGAGGACAATCCTCAGCAGTGCAGTTTGCTATTAAAAGAAAGAGATGACAAACACTTGTACAGCAGCTGGGGTCAGGTTACACAATAAACAATAGTGGCACAATTAGATGATTAACGGATTTTCCAGCATTCTTTTTGAGTGAAATAAATAGCTATTAACTATAGGGAGCAGTTTGATTGCTATTTGATGGAACACAATACATTGCTATCCCAGTAACTCAAATAGTTATGAACACTTTCAAAGAAGTAAACTTGAAAACCAACACAATCCAAACGCCAGTGTAAAGGAGCTAAACGCAGAAAATGCAGGAAATACTCAGCAGGTCAGGCAGCAGCTGTGGAGAGAGAAACAGAGTTAATGTTTAAGCTCGATGACCCTCTGTCAGAACTGGAAAAAGTTAGTTTTAAAACTTCCATAATCTTGAAAAACTGGCGCAGACATCAGGTTACGCCCCCTATGATGCAAAAAAAACGAACCTAAAAAAATCGTAGCTAACTGAGTTATGCTGGCGCACAAAGATTGGGGAAACTTGGATTTTTAAATTTAGGCCAAAAAAAGTGGCGCGCGCCAAAAAAACAGTGCAAATCACCGGGGAAAATTGAGCCCATTATCGATAGGTTTCAGGTTATTGCAGAAACATACTATGTAGTGCTGCGATTCGGTGCAGCACCCGCCCGTGGTCATAAGGAGGGTGTTTTAGGTGCCTGGTACGGTATACCCACGTGTCCCTACTCGGTAAACCAACTTGTCTCTGACCACTCCCAGAGATTCAAATTTATATCCTGCTGGATACGTCCCATTCTTGTGCACCGGTGGTATCATCATTAAGAACGTAAACGTGCATGTTGACCCCCCATTTGCGGGTCGTGTTACCCACAGCTCCTGTTTATTTTCCTCCACATTCGTCAGATCTAAACTCCCGACCTCCCCATAAGCATGCCGGGGTACTGTCCCGAATCTGAAGTCTTCAATGTCTGATTCCACACTACCAAACAAGTCCCGAGCCAGCATGTCACATGCTGGCCCCTTGGACTGTAAGTTCGCTGCCATTATTACGGCTTTCCCTAGGTCCTCTGTAACTCTCTGAAACCCAGTCTCCTATACTTCTACTGCCGTAAGCACATACTCCGTACCCTGGGCTGAGAACCACAGGCCTTGGTGTTTTCCTGCGCCACCCAGGAGGCATAATCATTTATATTCGAAATTTGCTGTGAATTTAGAACCGAATTAGCCTTCCAAACAAGCCCCCCACTTCCTACTGTAGCGTATGTAGGCACCTTTAGTAATGACTCCACGAGGCAGGATATCATACTTAAATTGTGTAGACCTGTAGTCTTTTATTTGCAGCTCATGAGTGAGGACAACAAGCTGTGAGTTCCTTTTTATACTGGGTTACCTGCAGTGTGCAGGTAACCCTTATGTCTCCAGCAGCAGCATCCTCTGGTGTACAGGCAAGGTGTGTACAGTGTAAGGGTACATTCAGTGTTGCATAACAGTGTTGCAGACATCACACAGTAAACAGGCATGCATACACAACAACACTCCCCCCCCCCCCCCCCCCCCTAAGCATTTTTCATATCCTTATTGTCATGCCCAGGGGAGGTGATCAGTGGTGGCCTATGGGAGGTTGTGGTGAGGGTTGTGAGGTTGCCAAGTGTGACCTCTGTGCTTGAGGCTAGCCCAATACGTTTCCCCTCCCTCACACACAGACCATGTGGGTGTTACTGTTGTGGGATCCCTTGGGGGGGCGTAGCCACGGCAGCAGTGATGTGGATAGTTGTGGGCAGGGCCACAAGACTGGGTGGGCTCCTTGTCCACTGTTGTTGTGGGGTGGTAGGCAGGGTCACAAGACTGGGTGGGCACCTTGTCCACCAATTGGGATGAGGGTCAGGTCATCCCAGGGTTTGCCAGGGAAGCTGGAGGGTATTGGCCTCATGCTCCTGGTGTTCGCCCTGGGGGCCAGGGATTGTAGGGCTGATCTGGTGCAGGTTGCCATTGGTGGTGGATGGGCTGCCCATTGACCACTGTCCCTGTAGTGGGTCTGCTCCCACTGGCTGTGTGTGTCATGCAAGGGGCATCACATTCATTCCAAAGGTCCAGGCTACATGGTCAGGTAGCTTGCTGGACCTGGTGGTCTCTCTCAGGGGGATTCCATTGGCATCAGCATGGTCCCTGTAGGACCCAATGTCCTTTGGCAGTGTCCTACCAGTATACATGACACCTTGGCTCTGATCACACATAGTCGAGCCTGCATTATACATTCTAGCATTTGCATCACATTTGGGTGTCCTAGTTTCAACAGACATGGTTACATTAGGCATTTCACATTCTTTATCATTATTGTTAAGCATAATAAACTTGTTCTTAACCCTAATGACACCTGCATTCATCACATTAGTCATATTAGTTAAACCAGCATCACAATTCATGGTTACATTGCATACATTTTCATACTTGCACCCTTTTATTGCATCTTTAGCTTTAAAGTCCGTGTACTTCCCCTTTAAATTTTTTTGGTTACTGGTCTCCTTTAAGGGAGTCTTCAAATCTGATTTGCCACTCGATGTCACATGATGCTCCTCCATGTTCACTCGTGGCATGGTGGAGGCCATTTTGATTACAGGTTCTGCTGCTTGTGGTGCTGCAGCCAGTTTCTGGTCTTGCTGCAGGTAGGCTGTGATGCTCTTTTCTTCCACAGGTTCGATCCTGGATGTTGGGAATCCATTTCTTTCATTGATGTTCACCTCTTGGAGTGCTGCCCCAGCCCAGAAAGTGGAGTTTGGATCCTTGGTCTTGGAAATTTTGCCGGGGTGCTGTGGGCAGTCGAGCTGGACAGTGGAACCTCCAGATGCTGCGATGGATCCATGTTCGAGGTCGATTGCCGGAGCCCGGAGGCCTGGGTGTAGCATCGCTTGGACAGGTTGCTGTTGTGGTTGATTGGCGGGATTCATCCAAAGTTCTTCAAAGGTTGCTTGGTTCATCACAGACTGGCTCATCCCTATGTCGCTCTCCATAGAAACTGGGACTCCATCAATGTCTACTTTCATCGCCCACGGAGAACTTTCGGTGGAGCAGGTATGAGTTCCGTACTCTTCTTCCAGGGGTTGAGCAACTTCACCTTCATCTGTGTCGGAGCCTCAGTGATCAGACAACTCATCAGAGACGCGGTGAGTAGAGCTTTTTCTGCACGTCCTTTGAAGGTGCCTTTCCTTTGCATGCATAGCCATTGTAGCAGCACTGGTGGGCCCTGTGGTTTCCTCCACAGCGCCAGCACGGGGCTAGCCGGTTTGCCCCATGTGGCGGACTCAGGATTGCGGGACTCGGGGCAGCATTTCTGCCCTTAGAAGTATCAATGCGGTGCACTGCTCTCGTCGGTTTAGAGTCCCTTAGTGCTTCACATAGGTGGTCGCCAAAGTTGCATGGTGTAGCCAGTCTCCTTAAGCATCCCAATCTTCCCCATCGGTAAATTGCTGAAAGTTGCTGAGATTCGACATGCTGAACGTGTGGTTCGTGACCTCGTATTCTCGTCGCCAGTTGTAGCGTATGTAGGCACCTTTAGTAATGACTCCACGAGGTAGGGTATGATACTTAAACTGTGTAGACCTGTAGTCCTTTATTTGCAGAAGATAGAGGTACGTGGAGTCAGAGGAAATGGATTAGCATGGATAGAGAATTGGCTGGCAGAGAGCAGAGAGTTGGGATAAATGGGTCCTTTTCGGGTTGGAAATCGGTGGTTAGTGGTGTGCCACAGGGATCGGTGCTGGGACCACAACTGTTTACACTATACATAAATGACTTGGAAGAGGGGACAGAGTGTAGTGTAACAAAATTTGCAGATGACACAAAGATTAGTGGGAAAGCGGGTTGTGTAGAGGACACAGAGAGGCTGCAAAGAGATTTAGATAGGTTAAGCGAATGGACTAATGGTTTGGCAGATGGAATACAATGTCGGAAAATGTGAGGTCATCCACCTTGGGAAAAAAAACAGTAAAAGGGAATATTATTTGAATGGGGAGAATTTACAACATGCTGCGGTGCAGAGGGACCTGGGGGTCCTGTGTATGAATCCCAAAAAGTTAGTTTGCAGGTGCAGCAGGTAATCAGAAAGGCGAATGGAATGTTGACCTTCATTGCGAGAGGGATGGAGTACAAAAGCAGGGAGGTCCTGCTACAACTGTATAGGGTATTGGTGAGGTCGCACCTGGAGTACTGCATGCAGTTTTGGTCACCTTACTTAAGGAAGGATATACTGGCTTTGGAGGGGGTACAGAGACAATTCACTAGGCTGATTCCGGAGATGAGGGGGTTACCTTATGATGATAGATTGAGTAGACTGGGTCTTTACTCGTTGGAGTTCAGAAGGATGAGGGGTGATCTTAAAATAATGAAAGGGATAGACAAGATAGAGGCAGAGAGGTTGTTTCCACTGGTAAGAGAGACTAGAACTAGGGGGCACAGCCTCAAAATACGAGTTGAGAAGGAATTTCTTCTCCCAGAGGGTTGTGAATCTGTGGCATTCTCTGCCCAAGGAAGCAGTTGAGGCTAGCTCATTGAATGTATTCAAATCTCAGATAGATAGATTTTTAACCAATAAGGTAATTAAGGGTTACGGGGAGAGGGCGGGTAAGTGGAGCTGAGTCCACGGCCAGATCAGCCATGATCTTGTTGAATGGTGGAGCAGGCTTGAGGGGCTAGATGGCCTACTCCTGTTCCTAATTCTTATGTTCTTATGTTCTTATGTTCAGCTCCTGAGTGAGGACAACAAGGTGTGTGTTCCTTTTTATACTGGGTTACCTTCAGTGTGCATGTAACCCTTATGTCTCTGGCAGCAGCATCCTCTGGTGTACAGGCAAGGTGTGTACAGTGTAAGGGTACATTCAGTGTTGCATAACAGTGGTACAGACATCACACAGTAAACAGGCATGCATACACAATACCCACAACGTACTCCGCCTCAGCCACCCCTTGGGAGCCCCTAATTCGGGGGCTATGCAGTCCTTATAATCACTAAGTAATCGCTGTAATTTATGCTTTGCCCAGGTAATTACTGCTGGGTGATCATTACAATGAATGTGAAAGGGTTTTAACATCAGTGCATCTTAACCGTTTAATCACATCGCTACATAATTCCTGACAATATTGTCCCTCAAGTCCTAATTCCCAAATAAATGGGGATAATTTAGTTCACCCTGCCATGATGTTCACATCATGGACGACTCTTACAATTTTGCAGGCATAATGCCATCTGCCCAGTCCTGTTGCATCGTCAGTGTTATTTTTTTTTTGATGACAGAGTTGGACTGCCAACATTAAAAGCCCAGCCACCCTGCTCACCAGTGAGATTCCTCCTTTCAACAAGGCAGAGAGGTCTTGTGAGTCTGACTGGTTGTCCTGGTGCAGATAGTTTGAGATCAACACTACAGCTAGGATCCTGGTATCCTTTGCTTAACTGCTTGTCACACTCGGGCCTGCTTTTCCGTACCTTGGTCATGTGTTACGTGTGGTGACACGATCCGTAATCCATATATTGGGTTTCATTACCCATTCCCTTTTTCCTCCCTCTGGCAGTTGCATGTAATGTCTTGAGTGCAAACACATACACTTCTCAATGTGCACAAAATGGGCACCTCCCACACTGTTGTGGTTGTCATGAGGGTGATCACTGCTGTTGCCATCCACCAGGCCATCATTGAGCTCTGGATTTATCTGAAACAAAATAAATAAGAGAACTGCTGCTTGCTTTCCTGTTGGTAGAAACAGAATGTGAATTATATGGCTTAACCTGGGATCAATGTTTCATAGAAACATAGAAACATAGAAAATAGGTGCAGGAGTAGGCCATTCGGCCCGTCTAGCCTGCACCGCCATTCAATGAGTTCATGGCTGAACATTCAACTTCAGTACCCCATTCCTGCTTTCTCGCCATACCCCTTGATCCCCCTAGTAGTAAGGGCCTCATCTAACTCCTTTTTGAATATATTTAGTGAATTGGCCTCAACAACTTTCTGTGGTAGAGAATTCCACAGGTTCACCACTCACTGGGTGAAGAAGTTCCTCCGCATCTCGGTCCTAAATGGCTTACCCCTTATCCTTAGACTGTGACCTCTGGTTCTGGACTTCCCCAACATTGGGAACATTCTTCCTGCATCTAACCTGTCTAACCCCGTCAGAATTTTAAATGTTTCTATGAGGTCCCCTCTCATTCTTCTGAACTCCAGTGAATACAAGCCCAGTTGATCCAGTCTTTCTTGATAGGTCAGTCCCGCCATCCCGGGAATCAGTCTGGTGAACCTTCGCTGCACTCCCTCAATAGCAAGAATGTCCTTCCTCAGGTTAGGAGACCAAAACTGTACACAATACTCCAGGTGTGGCCTCACCAATGCCCTGTACAACTGTAGCAACACCTCCCTGCCCCTGTACTCAAATCCCCTTGCTATGAAGGCCAACATGCCATTTGCTTTCTTAACCGCCTGCTGCACCTTCATGCCAACCTTCAATGACTGATGTACCACGACACCCAGGTCTCTTTGCACCTCCCCTTTTCCTAATCTGTCACCATTCAGATAATAGTCTGTCTCTCTGTTTTTACCACCAAAGTGGATAACCTCACATTTATCCACATTATACTTCATCTGCCATGCATTTGCCCACTCACCTAACCTATCCAAGTCGCTCTGCAGCCTCACAGCATCCTCCTCGCAGCTCACACTGCCACCCAACTTAGTGTCATCCGCAAATTTGGAGATACTACATTTAATCCCCTCATCTAAATCATTAATGTACAGTGTAAACAGCTGGGGCCCCAGCACAGAACCTTGCAGTATCCCACTAGTCACTGCCTGCCATTCTGAAAAGTACCCATTTACTCCTACTCTTTGCTTCCTGTCTGACAACCAGTTCTCAATCCATGTCAGCACACTACCCCCAATCCCATGTGCTCTAACTTTGCACATCAATCTCTTGTTTGGGACCTTGTCGAACGCCTTCTGAAAGTCCAAATATACCACATCAACTGGTTCTCCCTTGTCCACTCTACTGGAAACATCCTCAAAAAATTCCAGAAGATTTGTCCCTTTCACAAATCCATGCTGACTTGGACCTATCATGTCACCTCTTTCCAAATGCACTGCTATGACATCCTTAATAATTGATTCCATCATTTTACCCACTACCGATGTCAGGCTGACCGGTCTATAATTCCCTGTTTTCTCTCTCCCTCCTTTTTTAAAAAGTGGGGTTACATTGGCTACCCTCCACTCCATAGGAACTGATCCAGAGTCAATGGAATGTTGGAAAATGACTGTCAATGCATCCACTATTTCCAAGGCCACCTCCTTAAGTACTCTGGGATGCAGTCCATCAGGCCCTGGGAATTTATCGGCCTTTAATGCCATCAATTTCCCCAACACAATTTATTTCCTCCTGGTGTATCTAAGCTCATATCGCTGCTCATTAGGATCATGTAGGGTTCAGACCACGAGGTGCCGGTCCCAGTTTAGCTGGTATCCCCTTTGCCATTGCCCTGTCTGCAACCTTAGCGAGTCCCGATGGCTCGGGTTTGGATCCGATCCTATCCTGATCTGTTGCTTCTTGCTGCTGTTTTACTTCCACTCTTGAAGTTGTTTGCACAGTTCTGTTACATACTGCATAATCCTATCCCTCAGCAGCCCTGTGTCACTATCCCCTTCTATCACCCCTTCCAATAGTCTCATAGCTCTCCCAGTCATCAATTCGTATGGGCTCAGCCATATCGTCCAGCTGGGGGTCGCCCGCAGCCTCATTAATATGGTTGGGGAGCAAATCTACCCAGTTTTTAACCATGCTTGCAATCGCTTTGGCTATAGCTGTATTCAAGGTTCTATTCATACGTTCTACCATTCTGGAACTTTCAGGGTGGTAAGGTATGTGGAACCTTTGTTTTACCCTCAATAACTGACATGCCCTTTTATTAAATCTACCTGTAAAGTGGGTCCCCTGATCCGAGTCAATTTGTAGAGGGACCCCCACCGAGGTATAATTTCCTCCGCTAAAATTCTTGCAGCGATATCAGCGGTACAATTTGCATTGGAAAGGCCTCTGCCCAATGGGTGAAATAGTCCGTTATCAATTTATGGATTCTCCCACGGTGCCTTTGGCCTTGGTTGATTTCCCATATGGACCTTTATTCCCTTCCCTGGATTATACTGCGCATAGATCAAGCTACTGTGGTAGTGCTTTGTCACATCTCTGCCCATCGCTGTAAGAAGGTATACAGAATACTTTCCTGTATTAGCTGAGGTCTAGGCTGGGATTTTTGGCTTTTTGCATTTTCGTCCATTTCCGGGTACAATTCGCATTTAGCGCCGGGTTAACTTTAGTGCCAGAGCAAGCAACTTCACCAAATGAAAGTTCACGAGGAGCGTTAGCGTTAACTCTGGCGTTGCACTACACAATTTGTACGCCGGAGCCAAAAGTATCGGCGCTAAAAAAAGGTTCTGCGCATGCGCAAATTTTTTTTTTCTTCCCGCGCTTCTGGTCTGCTCTCCAGTCGCAAACGCTAATGCAGGGTGTGGGCGCACACATGAGCAGTATAGCCGGGGCTGCATCAGCCATTTTACATTTGAATTTTCATGGTGGAGGACGATGAATCTAGACAGCGTGCCAGGCGATTCAGCTGGCTAATGAGGTTCTACTGGAGGCTGTCGAAAGAAGATGGTAGGAGTTACATCGTAGGGTGGATCTAGACCACTGCCATCAATTTTTAAGCGGATTTGGAGGGAAATCGCTGATTAGGTCTCTGCCTCAGACACTGATCAGGACTGGAACACAGTGCCAAAAGAAGTTTAATGATCAGAGTGAGTACAATTTTCATTCATGCATTCCTTTATTACTTCAATTATAAATCGACACACTATTTGTTCTCATGCTGTTGGTGCCTCTCAGCACTCTGTGGGTTACCTCTTAAAATGCATGACACATAGGTAGGCTTAATTCGGTACCCTATTTGCCATGAATGACACATTATTAAGATTGCTTTCTGAGATTTCTTAAGATGGCTCCCTACCTTGATATCCTCCCAATGAACCACATGCATCTTCTAAGGCCATTAAACAGAGGACTGTATTACATTCAGACAGTATGGTATAAGTGCTTTGCTGGCTATCTGTGCCGAGCAGATGGACCCTCTTGTATCCATTTCCCTTTTCATCTTTGCAGGCCAGGAAGTCTCATAATCGCCTCGAGCATGTGCGGACAGACAGCAGTCCGCCTCAGACCCTGTCACTCACTGACATTGAAGAACGAGTGGCAGGCCTCATTGGGCAACTGCCAGTGAGGGTGAGGACCCCCGCTCGGAAACTGAAGGCAAGTCCTGCACACTGCCTGGACTGGGGTTGGGGCAATGTCCTGCAGCGTCTCTGGACTAGGTATAATGAAGTAGCAGCGGTCCTTCAAATGAGTCTGTGCTATGTGACCTTCCTCATGTCACCCTGCCCCCTCCTCTGCTGCTAACCACTCGTCTGTTGCTTTCTACTCCCAGATGACCAGTCACAGGTGCAGCATCCCTCAAGGGATCTCTCCATGTTAGGCCATCGCCTGGAGGAGGAGAAAGAGATGGAGGATACCGATGAGCAGAATCTGGCGCAGCAGCCGACACAGCTGCAATCCACCCCTGTTTTACCACCGGCACTCAGCTCCTCTGAGGACGACAGCATGACTTTCTCGGTGTTTGACAACTCCAAGGCTCCTGGGACCAGTGGCGTGCAGTAACGCAGTGCTGGGGTCGAATCCTGTATGTCATCTCTCCGGACGGTGTGTCGGCAAAGTCGGTCTGCTGACAGACAGGCAGATGTGGAACTGGACATGGTGGGAATGTCCAGGGAGAGCATCCAGGTCAGCCGTCAGCTCCTTGATGTCTTGGGTAGGATTCCCGTGAGTCTCACAGCGACCATTATGGACAAAAGGTCGCAGATTGCCAGTGCGAGCCGTGATACATGCAAGGCCATCAGTGCCCACACGAGGCTGGTGACCTCCAGCAGTGACAGTGGAGTCCTGGAGAGTGTGGCGCGAACCCTTGCAGAATATGGCGCATCACAGGCACAAGCTCTGCTTCATCTTGGGCAGGTGAATGCAGTCCACAAACCCTCCCGCCATACACTGCGTTCCACACTGTCACACCCAAATACAAAACAACTGTGACTGGCAACACCGATGAAGAGGCTAGCCTGTCAGAAGCCAGGCCTTCCACGCCACGAGCAGGTCCAGTGCATCCCCATATGGCATCTCCATTGTCTCTCTCCCCAACACAGCAGCGCTCTGGCAACCTTGCTGCACGCCATCTTGGTGCCACTTTGGGTAGGAGCAGCAGGAAAAGCTGGGTGATTAGGGCAAAAGCCGGTGGTAAAAAATAGTGGGGCAGGATACAATATTGCTGCATTATGTTGTTGATGCTGGATGCATCCTATGTTTTATGTTGCATTATTATTATGTTCTGGATTATGTTGTTGATAATGTTGTTGAATGATCACACTACTGGATGCAGCTAATTATTTTATTAAAGTTTCACAATTAAGTTTACAAAGTTGGCAAAGTTTACAATGTTTAATCATTTTCTTTTGTTCCCCTTAACTGTTCCTGTGTACTATCTCATTTGCAGAATAAGAGGGGGAATAGTCAACATGGTGGGATAGAGTGGCCAGGCAATGGTTCACTCTTCAAGCAAAGCATTCAATTATGAGCTGCCGACATAAGGCTTTTGCAGCAGCAAAATCTCCACAATGCCTTCCCTGTGGTTGGTGGGGGTGGTGGTGGTGGCATGGGTTCCTCACCAGGTTACTCTTCTTCATCTTCTTCTTCCTTCTCCTCATCTCCTTCTCTCCTGAGGTGGTCCTGCAGTCCCCATTGGCAATTCCTGTCCCCCTCATGATGACTAAGTTGTGTAGCATGCAGCACACCACAGTGAACTCTTGAGCACTCTTATTGTCTGTTCGACGATGTTGTGTGTGGCTACATGGCTCCCATTACAGCGATGCTTGGCTTCTGTCTGAGAGTTCCGGAGGGGATTCATGAGCCATCTGGCAAGGTCGTAACCTTTGTCCCCCAGCATCCAGCTCTAGCCTTGTGGTGGATGCTGGAACATGCGTGAGACACTGCTGTCATGCAAGATGAAAACATCATGGATGCTCCCTGGATATTGGAGGGATAAGGGAAGCTTTGGCATTAATTTTTAGGGTCAAGAAGTTCCACAAATACTTGTATGGTCATAAATATTGTATGCCCATAAGCTCCTGACAGCAATTCTCCATCCAAAGTCCCCAGTTCCAAAATTCAGCTGCAGCCTGAATACAGAGACGGGCTTCAGCATATAAGGCGGACATTGAGTACAGATGATCAGCTGATCACAGTAATGCTGATGCTATGTACAGGTTGCCAGCCCCATCACAAATTATACCCAATCAGGAAGAAGTGTTCTATTTTTCATACATTGATGAACTGCCAGTCATAGCTGAAGACATTGGTAGAGCAACCAAATGTGACCCAATTATTTCAAAGAAAGAAAAAAAGACTTGCATTTATATAGTGCCTTTCACAACCACTGGACGTCTCAAAGCACTTTACAGCAATAAGAACATAAGAAATAGGAGCAGGAGTAGGTCATTTGGCACCTCAAGCCTACTCCGCCATACAATAAGATCGTGGCTGATCCGATCATGGATTCAGCTCCACTTCCCTGCCACTCCCCATAAGCCTTTATTCCCTTATTGCTCAAAAATCTCCACCTTAAATGACCCAGCCTCCACAGCTCTCTGGCGCAGAGAATTCCACAGATTTACAGCCTACTGAGAGAAGAAATTCCTCCTTATCTCAGTTTTAAATGGACGACCCCTTATTCTGAAACTATGCCCCCTAGTTCAAGATTCCCCCACGAGGGGAAACATCCTCTCTGCATTTACCTTGTCAAGTATCTTAGATGTTTCAATAAGATAACTTCTCATCTTCTAAACTCCAATAAGTATAGGCCCAACCTTCTCAAACTATCCTCATAAGTCAACCCCTTCAACTTAGGAATGAACCTAGTGAACCTTTTCTGAACAGTCTCCAATGCAAGTATATATCCCTCCTTAAATAAGGGGACCAAACTGTAAGCAGTAGTCTAGGTGTAGCCTCACCAATACAGTTGTAACAGGACTTCTCTGCTTTTATACTCCATCCCCTTTGCAATAAAGATCAACATTCCATTTGCATTCCTGATTAATTGCTGTACCTGCATACTAACTTTTTGTGTTTCATGCACAAGGACCCCCAGGTCTCTCTGTACTGCAGCATTTTATAATTTCTCTCCATTTAAATTATAATTTGCTTTTTTATTTTTCCTGCCAATGTGGATAACCTCACATTTTCCAACATTATGCTCCATCTACCAAATCTTTGTCCACTCACTTAGCCTGTCTATATTCCTTTGCAGATTTTTTGTGTCCTCCTCACGACATTTTTTCCCACCCATCTCGGTATCATCAACAAACTTGGCTACATTACATACAGTCCCTTCTTCCAAGTCATTAATATAGATTGTAAAAAGTTGAGGCTCCTACACCGATCCCTGTGGCACCTCACAAGTTACCATTTGCCAACCGGAAAATGACCCATTTATCCCGACTCTCTCTTTTCTGTTAGTTAGCTAATCCACTATCCATGCTAATATATTACCCCCAACCCTGTGAGCTTTTATCTTGTGCAGTAACCTTTTATGTGGCACATTATCGAATGCCTTCTGGATATCCAAATACACCACATCCACTGATCCTCCCCCCTTTATCCACCCTGCTCGTAACATCCTCAAAGACCCCCCCTCCCCACCCGCCCAAGACCCAACGCCACCTACCTGTAAATCCAGCCCGAAGTCTTGGGCCCGGCCGATCAGCCTCCTTCTCTCCCTTCCACCCCCCTCTCCTTCCCTCCCTCCCTCCCTCCTCTCTCCTTCCCTCCCTCCTACCTCCCTCCTTCCTCTCTCCCTCCCTCCTCTCTCCCCCTCTCCCCCCTTCCCCCCTCTCCCCCTCCTCCCCCCCTCCCCCACCCCCCTCATCCTCCGCCCTCCCTCCACCCCACCCCCCTCCTCCTCTCCCATCCCCCTTCTCCCCCTCCCCCTCCCACCCCCCTTCTCCCCCTCCCCTCGCTGTCAAAAACACAGACACTGACAGACAGAGAGTGAGAGACACACACAGACAGGCAGAGAGATAGACACACACACACAGGCAGACAGAGACACTGACAGAGACACACTGGGGGGGGCCATCCCAGCACGCTGTTGGAGGACTCCCGGTGCTGCAGTCGGTAAGTAGAAAATGTTTTATTTATTGATTTTTAATTTTTTTTTTATTTTTTATTAATTTTTGATTGATTTATTAGTTGATTTATTGATGTATTTATCATTTATTATTGATGATGGCTCTTTATTTGTAAAACTGAAGTGTTTAATGTTTGTAAACTTCCCTTTAAACCCCCCCCCCACCTCATTCCCTACGCCTAATTTGAAACCGACACCTGATTTTCTAAAGTGTAGACAAGGTTTTTTCCAACGTACAAAAATCTTCACTTACTCCATTCTAAGTTAGTTTGGAGTAAGTTTTCACTGCCTAAACTCTGAAAACAGGCGGAAGTGGCCGGACACGCCCCCTTTTGAAAAAAAAATTCTGTTCCAAAGTGAAACTGTTCTAACTGACTAGAACTGTAGCAAACTAAATGCCGAGAATTCAAATTTCTAAGATACTCCATTTTAAACCAGTTGCTCCAAAAAAACAGGAGCAACTCAGGCCGAAACTTCGCCCCAATAACTTGCATACATCCAAACAAGGAAAAGCAGCTACTTTGGGCTGACTGCCGAGTATCAGTTAAAGTGGGGATAGATTTCTCTGTCGGCTATAACTAAATTGTAAAACTATTCATTACAACATCGACCTCACAAAAGTATTTGCATAATCAGGAAAGAGTGTATTTTTTCCAGCCTTTTATATTCATTTCCTTCATCGCAGAATAAAAGGTGCAGCACAAAGGGTCACGAACACAACACAGAAGAATGGCTACCTGACTTTCTCCAGCTCACGTACAGACATTGTAATAGTGTTCTCCACCATCATCTACTCTGAGGTTCAGGATTCTTAATCTGGCACACGTAAGTGCAACTTTAACTTTTAAAGTATAAGAAAAAATGATGCCTCACGATCAATTTAAAATTCTCATCCTCATGTTCAAATCTCTTCATGACCTTGCCGTTCTCTATCAACAACAAAAACTTGTATTTATAAAGCGCCTTTAACGCAGTGAAACTTCCCAAGGTGCTTCACAGGAATATTATGTGATTTTAAAAATTGTCACCGAGCCGCATAAGGAGAAACTACAGCAGCTTGGTCAAAGAGGTAGGCTTTAAGGAGCATCTCGAAGGAGGAAAGAGAGGTAGAGAGGCGGAGTGGTTTAGCCAGGGAATTCCAGAGCTTGGGGCCTAGGCAACAGAAGGCACAGCCACCAACAGCTGAGCGATTAAAATCAGGGATGCTCAAGAGAGCAGAATTAGAGGAGCGCAGACATCTCGGGGGGGGTTGTGGGGCTGGAGGAGATTACAGAGATAAGGAGGGGTGAGGCCAATAAGGATTTGCAAATAAGGATGATAATTCTTAAATCAAGGCATTGCTTAACTAGGATCCAATGTAGATCAGCGAGCACAGGGGTGATGGGTGAGCGGGACTTGGTGCGAGTTGGGACATGGGTAACCGTGTTTTGGATCATCTCTAGTTTACGTAGGGTAGAATGTGGGAGTCCAGCCAGGATTATGTTGAAATAGTCAAGTCTAGAGGTAACAAATGCATGGATGAGGGCTTCAGCAGTGGATGAGCTGAGGCAAGGGCAGAGACAGGTGATGATACGGAGGTAGAAATAGGCGGTTTTAGTTATGCTGCGGATATGTGGTCGGAATCTAATTTCAGGATCTAATATGACACCAAGGTTGCAAACTGTGGTTCGGCCTCAGACAGAAGTTGGGGAGGCGGATGGAGTCAGTCGCTCGAGAATGGAGTTTTTGGCGGGGATTGCAAACAATGGCTTTGTTCTTCCCAATATTCAATTGCAGAAAATTTCTGCTCATCCAGAACTGGATGTCAGACAAGCAGTCTGACAATTTAGCGACCGAGGAGATGTTGAGAGAAGTGGTAGTGAGGCAGAGTTGGGTATCATCAGCGTATATGTGGAAACTCACTGTGTTTTCAGATTATGTCACCAAGGTACAACATGTAAATGAGAAATAGGAGGGGGCCAAGGACAGATCCTTCGGGGACACCAGAGGTAACGATGCAGGGGTGGGAAGAGAAGCCATTGTAGGTGATTCTCTGGCTACGAATAGATAGATAAGAATGGAACCAGGCGAGTGCAATCCCACCCAGCTGGACGACAGTGGAGAGGCATTGGAGAAAGATAAAGTGGTCAACCGTGTAAAAGGCTGCAGACAAGTCAAGAAGGATGGGGAGGGATAGTTTGCCTTTGTCACGGTCACAAAGGGTGACTAAGAAAGCAATAACAGCAAAGAATGACTAAGAAAGCAATCAAGAAAGGAAAGATAGATTACAAAGTAAACTTGCACAAAACATAAAAACAGATAGTAAAAGCTTTTACCGATATATAAAACGGAAAAGAGTGGCTAAAGTAAATGTTGGTCCCTTAGAAGATGAGAAGGGGGATTTAATAATGGGAAATGTGGAAATGGCAGAGACCTTAAACAATTATTTTGCTTCGGTCTTCACAGTGGAAGACACAAAAACCATGCCAAAAATTGCTGGTCACGGGAATGTGGGAAGGGAGGACCTTGAGACAATCACTATCACTAGGGAAGTAGTGCTGGACAGGCTAATGGGACTCAAGGTAGACAAGTCCCCTGGTCCTGATGAAATGCATGAAAAGAGATGGCGGAAGTTATAGCACATGTATTTGTTATAATCTACCAAAATTATCTGGACTCTGGGGAGGTACTAGCGGATTGGAAAGCAGCTAATGTCACGCCTCTGTTTAAAAAAGGGGACAGACAAAAGGCAGGTAACTATAGGCCGGTTAGTTTAACATCTGTAGTGGGGAAAATGCTTGAAGCTTGAATCATTAAGGAAGAAATAGCGGGACATCTAGATAGGAATAGTGCAATCAAGCAGAAGTAACATGGATTCATGAAGGGGAAATCATGTTTAACTAATTTACTGGAATTCTTTGAGGATATAATGAGCATGGTGGATAGAGGTGTACCGATGGTGTGGTGTATTTAGATTTCCAAAAGGCATTCGATAAAGTGCCACACAAAAGGTTACTGCAGAAGATAAAGGTACGCGGAGTCAGAGGAAATGTATTAGCATGGATCGAGAATTGGCTGGCTAACAGAAAGCAGAGAGTCGGGATAAATGGGTCCTTTTCGGGTTGGGAATCGGTGCTTAGTGGTGTGCCACAGGGATTGGTGCTGGGAAAACAACTGTTTACAATATACATAGATGGCCTGGAAGAGGGGACAGAGTATAGCGTAACAAAATTTGCAGATGACACAAAGATTAGTGGCAAAGCGGGTTGTGTAGAGGACACAGAGAGGCTGCAAAGAGATTTAGATAGGTTAAGCGAATTGACTAAGGTTTGACAGATGGAATACAATGTCGGAAAATGTGAGGTCATCCATTTTGGGAAAAAAAAACAGTAAAAGGGAATATTATTTGAATGGGGAGAAATTACAACATGCTGCGGTGCAGAGGGACCTGGGGGTCCTTGTGCATGAAACTCTTTTAGAGTTTATCTGTAAAACATAAAACATTAAACCGTGCCACCCGCCCTGGATGACACAGCAGACATTTACAAGGCCCCTTTTTTTTCTTTTTTTTTGTTTTTTTTTTTGGGGCGCTAAAATCAAATTTTTTCCGGTGCCCCCTATAAAAGGGAAGGGGACACTAAAAGCACCGGCAATTAAAACAAATTAAACTTTAAAACGTAAAATCAAATTAAAATTTGGTTGCCGGGCGTGATGATGCACTCCAGTCCCTCCGGTGCCCACCTCTCGCGGAAGGCCGCGAGTGTACCGGTGGACACCGCGTGCTCCATCTCCAAGGACACCCTGGACCGGATGTAAGAGCGGAAGAGAGGCAGGCAGTCAGGTTGAACGACCCCCTCGACCGCCCGCTGCCTGGACCGGCTGATGGCACCCTTGGCCGTGCCCAGGAGCAGTCCTACGAGGAGGCCTTCGGACCTACCCGCTCCCCTCCGCACAGGGTGCCCAAAGATCAGGAGAGTGGGACTGAAGTGCAGCCAGAATTTCAGGAGCAGCCCCTTCAAATAATAAAACAGGGGCTGCAACCTTGTGCATTCCATAAAAACATGGAACACGGACTCTTCCAGACCGCAGAAATTGCAGGCGGCCTGGGAGTCCGTGAACCGGCTTAAAAATTTGTTGCACGGCACTGCTCCGTGCACCACCCTCCAGGCCAAGTCCCCGATGAATAGTGGGAGGACCCCTGCGTAGAGTGCCCTCCATCGGGGACCCCCGCCTCCTCCGGATGGCAAGATGGTACGCCATGGCGTGTCCGGACGGCCGGCGAGGATGGCAAAGTTGAGGGTGTGCAGGAGCAGCCCGTACAGGAAACCCCTCCGCGCGGAACTGAAAGGCACGGAGGGGATTTCCCCGAGGCGGCTCAAGTTGTGAGGCGCCGGCCCCCGAGGGAGGTTCCGGGGTTTGGCGCCGATGAGGAATTCCGTCCGAACGGGGGTCAGTTCGGACGGGATCTCCCCACATGCTTGAGCCTCCTCGATGCACCTAACGGAGTCAGGGCCCAGAGCTGTTTTTAGCGACTCGATGGCATCGGCCGCGTGGCGGACGTTGGCAGAATTTAGGCGCCGCGCCAGCGTGTCTGGCGCCATCCAGCCCGCTCCTCCGCCATCGAGCAGGTCCCTGACCCTGGTCACCTCACCAGCCACAGCCCTCTCTTCCGACCGCCACATAAAACCTCGGCCGTGGAGGTACGGATTCCCGAGCAGCGGTTCCTGCAGGACGGCCGCCACTCCAGCCGGCGGAGAGCTGCGCTTGGTGGAGACTTTGTTCCAGACCCTGATGAGTTCCCTGTAAAAGACAGGCAGCTCCCGGAGGGCGGTCCTGGCACCCCCCAAGTTCACAAACAGGAGCTGCGTGTCATAATTGAGGTCGCGCTGCTGGCGGAAGGAATACCTCGCCAGAGCACACCACCTAGGAGGGGGCTCGACGTAAAGGTATCTCTGCAGGGTCTGAAGACAGAAAGTCGCGAGCTGGGCGCTGACGCACACCAACGACTGACTGCCCTCCTCAAGCGGGAGACTCAAGACCGCGGCAGAGACCCAGTGCTTCCTGTTGTCCCAGAAGAAGTCCACCAGCTTCTTCTGTATCTTGGCGACAAACGCAGGGGGAGGGGTCAAAGTGACCAGCCGGTACCACAACATTGCGGCCACTAGCTGGTTTATGACTCGCGCTCGACCCCTGTAGGACAGCACTCGGAGCAGTCCTGTCCAGCGCCCTAGGCGAGCGGCGACCTTGGCCTCCAGCTCCTGCCAGTTCGCCGGCCAGGCTCCCTCGTCGGGGCTAAGGTAGACTCCCAGATAGAGGAGATGAGTCGTGCTCCAGGCAAAAGGCCTGAGCTCCTCCGGCAGGGAGTCCACCCGCCACTGGCCCACCAGGAGTCCGGAACATTTCTCCCAGTTGATCCTGGCGGAGGACGCGGCCGAGTAAATCTCCTGGCACTCACGCATCCTCCGCAGGTCAGCGGGATCCTCTACCGCGAGGAGCACGTCATCGGCGTAAGCCGAGAGGACGACCTCCACGCCCGGCCCTTGCAGAGCCAGTCCCGTCAACCTCGTCCGCAGGAGGCGCAGGAAAGGCTCCACGCAAACGGCGTATAACTGGCCGGACATGGGGCATCCCTGGCGCACCCCTCTCCTAAAGCGAAGGGGCGCCGTCAAGGACCCGTTAACCTTAATCAGACACTCCGCGGCGGCGTACAAAAGTCGGATCCGGGCGACGAAATGCGTCCCGAACCCGAAAGCGCGCAGAGTTCCGAGCAGATAGTCGTGATCCACCCTGTCGAACGCCTTCTCTTGGTCGAGGGATAGGAAGGCGACCGACAGACCAGCCTCCTGGGAACAATGGATGAGGTCCCGGACCAGATGGATGTTATCGTGGATTGTCCGGCCCGGGACCGTGTAGGACTGGTCGGGGTGGATCATGTGGTCCAGCACGGCACCAAGGCGAGCAGACATCGCCCTGGCGATGATTTTGTAGTCCGTGCTGAGGAGGGAGACCGGGCGCCAGTTCTTAAGGAGGCGGAGATCGCCCTTCTTAGGCAGCAGGACGATGACTGCCCTGCGCCAAGAGAGGGGCATCTCCCCGGTCGGCAGACTTTCCCCCAGGACTCGCGCGTAGTCGCCCCCCAGGACGTCCCAGAACGCCCTGTGGAACTCCACGGTCAGCCCGTCCAGCCCCGGGGATTTTCCCCTCGAGAGCCGGTCGCGGGCACCGGTCAGCTCTGCCAGGCTTAGCGGAGCTTCCAGATTCTCGGCGCCCTCCGGGCTGACCTTCGGCAGGTCCTCCCACAAAACTCTACGCGTTTCCTCGCTGGACGGATCCGGAGAGAACAGGGCCCCGTAATATTCACGGGCCCTGTTGTTGACGCCCTCCGGATCCGAGACGAGAGAGCCGTCGTCGGCCAGCAGCGTCAAGAGCTGCTTACGGACACTCTGCCTTTTTTCCAGCGAGTAGAAGAAGGGGGAGCCGCGGTCCAGATCCCGCAGGAACCGGATCCGCGACCTCACGAACGCGCCTCGGGACCCGACAAGCTGCAGGTCCTCCAGCGCGGCCTTCTTCGCTTCGTACACCGTCCGCAGGGCCGGGTCCTGGACGACTTGACCGAGACGGGATTCCAGGTCGAGCACCTCTTTTTCTAGGAGCCCGACCCTGGCCGCCCGCCTCTTGGTCGACCCCCTCGCGTACTCTTGACAGAAGACGCGGACGTGAGCCTTGCCCACGTCCCACCATAGCCTCAAGGAGGGGAAGCCCCCCTGCTTCCTTCTCCAGTCGGACCAGAATCGACGGAACGAGTCCTGGAACCGCACGTCCTCCAGCAGCTGGTTGTTAAAGTGCCAGTACGCGGACCCCGTCCTCGCGCGGAGCGAAGCGAGCTCCGCCCACACCAGGTGGTGGTCCGAACACGGCACCGGCCGCATGGAGGCCGCCGGGACGCAGGAAACGTACGCCCGAGACACGTAAAGGCGGTCGACTCTGGACCATCCTACTCCAGGCCTCACCCAAGTAAAGGCGCTGGAGTCGGGGTGGAGATTTCGCCAGACGTCCACCAAGTCGAAGGACCCGACCAGGTCCCTCAACTTGTCCATCGCCGTAATGCACTGCAGGGCACCGGAGCGGTCCCTCGTCTCGAGGGTGCAGTTAAAATCCCCCCCGAGGACAATGCAGTCGCCGACGTCGACGGAGCCAAGAAGAGCGGACACCTCTTCAAAGAAGCGCGTTTGCTGCGGGCCGGGCTGAGGGGCGTACACGTTCACGAGATGGAGTGGCACGTCCCCCAGGTGAACCGTTACGTGCAGCAAGCGGCCTGGCATGGGCTCCTCGACCCCCAAGATCTCCGGCTGAAAATGCGGGCCCAGCAAGATGGCCACCCCACTAGAAATGGCGGTGAGGTGGCTCATGCGGACCTCTCCTTGCCATTCCAGGAGCCACGTGGCTTCGTCTCCCGGAACGGTGTGGGTTTCTTGCAGGAAGCACACCGCATATTTCCCCTCCCGCAGGAGCGAAAAATTGTCAAATCTCCGGCGTGCCCCTCTGCCGCCGTTGATGTTGAGGCTGGCTATGGTTATCTTCATGACTAGAGCATAGTGCAACCTCTACCTAACCTATTGTGGGGGGTAGTGGAGTCGTTTGTTGACCTCCACTCCTTCAGCAGCCCAGCGAGGAACTTTTTGAGCCGGCGCAGCTCAAGGCCTTGAGCCTTTGATAAGGGCCCGCCCGCGGCCATGGTTTCAGCGGCGGCGCGGACGGACGCGACGAGCAGCCCCGGCTCGGACCATCTTTCCAGGGCCAGACGGGCTTGGTCGCGGCGACCCCGGCACTGGACCAAAAAGTCCCGGAGTTCCTCTGCGGGAATGAGGAGGGTCTCAGTGGCGGCCGCGAGCAGATCCACCGCCTCACTGGCGATGGACTCGAGATCTTCACCCGCGTCCTCCACCGAGTCCCCGTCCCCCTCCGGGAGGTTGCCGCTAGCAGCCGACCCGTCGACCGCACGAGGTACGGCAAACGGCCCGGCCGCTCCATCTGGCCCTGGCTCTGCCCCGATCCCACCCCCAGGATCGTCGGCAGAGGAGTCCCCACTGGGCTCTTTTAAAATTGGTGCTGGGTCGGGAAGCGACAGCGGAAGGGGTTCCTCCTCCGCCCCAGGAGCCGGGGAACACGGAGAGACCTGGTTTAGAAAATTCTCCAGGTCCACCAAGTCCCTCAGCTCCAAAGTAGGGGGCGAGGGTTGTTGTTCTTCCCCCTCCCCGCCGCCACCCCCCGGCCCAGCGTGTGGATGTATATTAAAATTTTCAGTTTCTGCCGAGTCGAGCGACTCCCGGGGGAAGTTGGGTATTGGCTGGGCGGGCTCAGGTTCGGCCTTTTCGGCCTCGCCCGCCTCAGTCCCCGGGACGCCCGGCCCGGCGGCTACGCATTCTTCCGCCGACCCCACGCCCCCCACGACAGGCAGATCTTCCACGCCATCCCCAGGAGGCAGCGGCTGGGCAGCCTCGACTGTCTCACCCTCCCCGGGGACAGACTCCTCGCGCCTGCAGCGCAATTTGGGAGCGCTGGTGGGGGACGCGGGACACGCGGCGGGCACCGCCTCCTCCGCGGAGGGATGTTGTTCCCCCTCCGCCTCATTGGGGCGGTGCCTCTTTTTGTTCCTGGGGGTGCGCGAAGGCAGGGAGACCTCCATGTCTGCCGAGGCCTCCCGCTCCGCCCCCCCCTTTTCCTTTTCTTGCCCGCGCCCGGGCCCCTCTGCGGTATTGGTCAAGGGCTCAGGCACGGGCTCAGGACAGCCCGCGCTCGCCGGTGACGGGGTTGGGCTGAGCGCGGTGGTCATATTTTCTGGCGCACTGAGGGGATCCTCCTCTAGATGTTTTGCCTTCTTCCGCGCCTTCTTTCCGGTCGGACGCAATCCCTCCCCCCCGCCGGAGGCCGTGAAAGCATCGGCCCCCGGCGATGCTCGCGCACCTACGGCTCCCGGCACGCGGACGCATCTAGGGGGAGGGGTGGCGGCGGCGCCAGCCTTGGCCGCCTTCGGTGGTTTGGCGGCCTTGGAGGCGGGGCAGTTCTTGCGAATGTGCCCCACCTCCCTGCAGGCATGGCACCGCACGCCGTCCGACGTCCAAAAGACGCAGTAGGCAGTCCCCTCGTGCACCACATTAAAAGACCCCTCCGTCGTCTCCTCCCGCGCCAGCCGGACAAAGAGCTGGCGGCGGAAGGAGAACACGTGGCACAGGCTGTTCTCCCGGAGGCCAAGCGGTATGGGGTTGATCCCCGACCTTACCTCCCCCAGTTGGTGTAGGTGAGGGAGGAGAAGCTCAGCGGGAACAAAGGGCGGGACGTTCGATATGATGACCCTCTGCGCGTTGGCCTCGAGAGGGTCCACCGGCAGGAACGTCCCGCCCACCGTGAGCCCCTTTTCGAGGGCCAGGGACACCGCCCGCTCCGACCCCAGGAAGAACACGGCCTTCCCAGACATCTTGGAGGCTGCGACAATGGCCGAGGGGCCGACTACCCCAGCCATCGCCCGCACGCACTCCTCGATGGTCATTGTGGGGTGAGTGTAGCTCTTGACCCCGTGTTTTTTAGTAATAAGTCGAAAGGGTGGCAGGGCAGCAGGTGGCGCAGGAGGTGCCGTGGAAGCGGTTGCCACCTGCGCATATGTTCTTGCTGGCCCTGCCACCGGCGTGGATGGGGTCGCCATCACGGGGTCCCTTTAAGGGCTACACCCACCCCAAAGTCACAGGCCTTAATGGTCTTGATTGGCCTCGTTTGATTTGACTGAGCAGAGGAGCTCTTAACGAGGCACCTCTCCCCTAGTTGACAATTGGGGAGGGGCCTTGCTCCCTCTGCTCAGTTGTCTTAATTGTTTTATCATTTATTTTAAATTAGGAGGAAGGGGTCTCAGAGAGAGAGGGGAGAAACAGAGAATAACAGAGAAAGAGAGAGGGGGGTGGGAAGGGGGGGGAACTGCGAGGGCAGGTCTCCCCTCGCAGCTGTGGGTGGGTGCAATCCCAGATGGCAAAACAAAAACACAGTCTTTGGGTTGGTCTTCAGGTGAGGGGAGAAGATGTCTTCACCTGGGGCAGCTAGAGCCACCAGGCACACACTCCTAACGATGTTTAATAGGGTGATTAAGAAAAATCTTCAGCCTGGTAGCTCCAGCTATCCCAGGCTAGGCAATTGGGGAGGGGCGGGGTTCAATTGTGGGGGGGGCCTAGTTGTAAGCAAGGCCCCCACACACACTTCCACACACACACACCCCCCGCGATGTTCCGGCCCTCAGTGGTCTTCTTTCCTCCCCCCACCGATTCAACAAAATCTTTTTGGGACTGCACCAATACACCCACCTGTTGAATGGTAGAGTCTCCCTCCTTCCACACTGGATGTTGTTGTTGTTGGTCTTTTCCCCCTCTCTCCAACTCTTTGCAGAATGGTAAAATGTTGTTTAAAAGTTTTCTGCTTTTTCCTCCTCTCCCTCTGGGTGAAAATTGATGGTGAAGCCCCTTCCTTCCTTCTCTTCCTGGGCTGGCCTCAGGGCTCTCCAGGCAGGAGCAAAAGTTGATAGCTGCTCCTCTCACTGCTCACAGCTCCAACTGAGCAGGACACGCCTCCACTGCTCCACGATTGGTCCTTGTGCATGAAACTCTTTTTGGAGTTCACCTGCAAAAACATAAACCATTAAACGGTGCCACCCGACCTGGGTGACACTCCAGACATTTACAAGGCCCTTTTTTTTCCCCCCTTTATTTTGTTTTTTTTGTGTTTTTCTTTTTTTTTTTTGGGGCACTAAAATCACAATTTTCCCCAGTGCCCCCTATAAAAGGGAAGGGGGACACTAAAAGCACCGGCAATTAAAACAAATTAAATTTAAAAACGTAAAATCAAATTAAAATTTGGTTGCCGGGCGTGATGATGCACTCCAGTCCCTCCGGTGCCCACCTCTCGCGGAAGGCCGCGAGCGTACCGGTGGACACCGCGTGCTCCATCTCCAAGGACACCCTGGACCGGATGTAAGAGCGGAAGAGAGGCAGGCAGTCAGGTTGAACGACCTCCTCGACCGCCCGCTGCCTGGACCGGCTGATGGCACCCTTGGCCGTGCCCAGGAGCAGTCCTACGAGGAGACCTTCGGACCTACCCGCTCCCCTCCGCACAGGGTGCCCAAAGATCAGGAGAGTGGGACTGAAGTGCAGCCAGAATTTCAGGAGCACCCCCTTCAAATAATAAAACAGGGGCTGCAACCTTGTGCATTCCATAAAAACATGGAACACGGACTCTTCCAGACCGCAGAAATTGCAGGCGGCCTGGGAGTCCGTGAACCGTCTTAAAAATTTGTTGCACGGCACTGCTCCGTGCACCACCCTCCAGGCCAAGTCCCCGATGAATAGTGGGAGGGCCCCTGCGTAGAGTGCCCTCCATCGGGGACCCCCGCCTCCTCCGGATGGCAAGATGGTACGCCATGGCGTGTCCGGACGGCCGGCGAGGATGGCAAAGTTGAGGGTGTGTAGGAGCAGCCCGTACAGGAAACCCCTCCGCGCGGAACTGAAAGGCACGCAGAGGATTTCCCCGAGGCGGCTCAAGTTGTGAGGCGCCGGCCCCCGAGGGAGGTTCCGGGGTTTGGCGCCGATGAGGAATTCCGTCCGGACGGGGGTCAGTTCGGACGGGATCTCCCCACGTGCTTGAGCCCCCTCAATGCACCTAACGGAGTCAGGGCCCAGAGCTGTTTTTAGCGACTCGATGACATCGGCCGCGTGGCGAACGTTGGCAGAATTTAGGCGCCGCGCCAGCGTGTCTGGCGCCATCCAGCCCGCTCCTCCGCCATCGAGCAGGTCCCTGACCCTGGTCACTTCACCAGCCACAGCCCTCTCTTCCGACCGCCACATAAAACCTCGGCCGTGGAGGTACGGATTCCCGAGCAGCGGTTCCTGCAGGACGGCCGCCACTCCAGCCGGCGGAGAGCTGCGCTTGGTGGAGACTTTGTTCCAGACCCTGATGAGTTCCCTGTAAAAGACAGGCAGCTCCCGGAGGGCGGTCCTGGCACCCCCCAAGTTCACAAACAGGAGCTGCGTGTCATAATTGAGGTCGCGCTGCTGGCGGAAGAAATACCTCGCCAGAGCACACCACCTAGGAGGGGGCTCGACGTAAAGGTATCTCTGCAGGGTCTGAAGACGGAAAGTCGCGAGCTGGGCGCTGACGCACACCAACGACTGACCGCCCTCCTCAAGCGGGAGACTCAAGACCGCGGCAGAGACCCAGTGCTTCCTGTTGTTCCAGAAGAAGTCCACCAGCTTCTTCTGTATCTTGGCGACAAACGCAGGGGGAGGGGTCAAAGTGACCAGCCGGTACCACAGCATTGCGGCCACCAGCTGGTTTATGACTAGCGCTCGACCCCTGTAGGACAGCACTCGGAGCAGTCCTGTCCAGCGCCCTAGGCGAGCGGCGACCTTGGCCTCCAGCTCCTGCCAGTTCGCCGGCCAGGCTCCCTCGTCGGGGCTAAGGTAGACTCCCAGATAGAGGAGATGGGTCGTGCTCCAGGCAAAAGGCCTGAGCTCCTCTGGCAGGGAGTCCACCCGCCACTGACCCACCAGGAGTCCGGAACATTTCTCCCAGTTGATCCTGGCGGAGGACGCGGCCGAGTAAATCTCCTGGCACTCACGCATCCTCCGCAGGTCAGCGGGATCCTCTACCGCGAGGAGCACGTCATCGGCGTAAGCCGAGAGGACGACCTCCACGCCCGGCCCTTGCAGAGCCAGTCCCGTCAACCTCGTCCGCAAGAGGCGCAGGAAAGGCTCCACGCAAACGGCGTATAACTGGCCGGACATGGGGCATCCCTGGCGCACCCCTCTCCTAAAGCGAAGGGGCGCCGTCAAGGACCCGTTAACCTTAATCAGACACTCCGCGACGGCGTACAACAGTCGGATCCGGGCGACGAAATGCGTCCCGATCCCGAAAGCGCGCAGAGTTCCGAGCAGATAGTCGTGATCCACCCTGTCGAACGCCTTCTCTTGGTCGAGGGATAGGAAGGCGACCGACAGACCAGCCTCCTGGGAACAATGGATGAGGTCCCGGACCAGATGGATGTTATCGTGGATTGTCCGGCCCGGGACCGTGTAGGACTGGTCGGGGTGGATCATGTGGTCCAGCACGGCACCAAGGCGAGCAGACATCGCCCTGGCGAAAATTTTGTAGTCCGTGCTGAGGAGGGAGACCGGGCGCCAGTTCTTAAGGAGGCGGAGATCGCCCTTCTTAGGCAGCAGGACGATGACTGCCCTGCGCCAAGAGAGGGGCATCTCCCCGGTCGCCAGACTTTCCCCCAGGACCCGCGCGTAGTCGCCCCCCAGGACGTCCCAGAACGCCCTGTGGAACTCCACGGTCAGTCCGTCCAGCCCCGGGGATTTTCCCCTCGAGAGCCGGTCGAGGGCACCGGTCAGCTCCGCCAGGCTTAGCGGAGCTTCCAGATTTTCGGCGCCCTCCGGGCTGACCTTCAGCAGGTCCTCCCACAAAACTCTACGCGCTTCGTCGCTGGACGGATCCGGAGAGAACAGGGCCCCGTAATATTCACGGGCCCTGTTGTTGACGCCCTCCGGATCCGAGACGAGAGAGCCGTCGTCGGCCAGCAGCGTCAAGAGCTGCTTACGGACACTCTGCCTTTTTTCCAGCGAGTAGAAGAAGGGAGAGCCGCGGTCCAGATCCCGCAGGAACCGGATCCGCGACCTCACGAACGCGCCTCGGGACCCGACGAGCTGCAGGTCCTTCAGCGCGGCCTTCTTCGCTTCGTACACCGTTCGCAGGGCCGGGTCCTGGACGACTTGACCGAGACGGGCTTCCAGGTCGAGCACCTCCTTTTCCAAGCGCCCAACCCTGGCCGCCCGCCTCTTGGTCGACCCCCTCGCGTACTCTTGACAGAAGACGCGGACGTGAGCCTTGCCCATGTCCCACCATAGCCTCAAGGAGGGGAAGCCCCCCTGCTTCCTTCTCCAGTTGGCCCAGAATCGACGGAACGAGTCCTGGAACCGCACGTCCTCCAGCAGCCGGTTGTTAAAGTGCCAGTACGCGGACCCCGTCCTCGCGCGGAGCGAAGTGAGCTCCGCCCACACCAGGTGGTGGTCCGAACACGGCACCGGCCGCATGGAGGCCGCCGGGACGCAGGAAACGTACGCCCGAGACACGTAAAGGCGGTCGACTCTAGACCATCCAACTCCAGGCCTCACCCAAGTAAAGGCGCTGGAGTCGGGGTGGAGATTTCGCCAGACGTCCACCAAGTCGAAGGACCCGACCAGGTCCCTCAACTTCTCCATCGCCGTCATGCACTGCGGGGCACCGGAGCGGTCCCTCGCCTCGAGGGTGCAGTTAAAATCCCACCCGAGGACAATGCAGTCGCCGACGTCGACGGAGCCAAGAAGAGCGGACACCTCTTCAAAGAAGCGCGTTTGCTGCGGGCCGGGCTGAGGGGCGTACACGTTCACGAGATGGAGCGGCACGTCCCCCAGGCGAACCGTTACGTGCAGCAAGCGCCCTGGCACGGGCTCCTCGACCCCCAAGATCTCCGGCTGAAAATGCGGGCCCAGCAAGATGGCCACCCCACTAGAAATGGCGGTGAGGTGGCTCATGCGGACCCCTCCTTGCCATTCCAGGAGCCACGTGGCTTCGTCTCCCGGAACGGTGTGGGTTTCTTGCAGGAAGCACACCGCATATTTCCCCTCCCGCAGGAGCGAAAAATTGTCAAATCTACGGCGTGCCCCTCTGCCGCCGTTGATGTTGAGGCTGGCTATGGTTATCTTCATGGCAAAAGCATAGTGCAACCTCTACCTTAGCCTATTGTGGGGGAGGGAGTGGAGTCTTTTGTTGAACTCTGCTCCCTCCGCAGCCCAGCGAGGAGTCCCTCGAGCTCGCGCAGCTCAAGGTGTTGCGCCTTTGTCAAGGGCCTGCCCGCGGCCAAGGTTTTAACGGCGACGCGGACGGACCCCTTGATCAGCTCTGGCTCGGACCATTTTTCCAGGGCCAGTCGGGCTTGGTTGCAGCGACCCCGGCTCTGGGCCAAAAAGTCCCGGAGTTCCTTTGCAGGAATGAGGATGGTCTCGGCGGCGGCCGCGAGCAGATCCACCGCCTCGCTGGCGGTGGTCTCTAGGTCTTCACCCGCGTCCCCCACCGAGTCCCCGTCCTCCTCCGGGAGGTGGCCGCCAGCAGCCGGCCCATCGACCGCACAAGGTACGGCAAATGAACCGGCCGCTCCAACCGGCCCTGGCTCTGCCCCGATCCCACCCCCAGGATCGTCGGCAGAGGAGTCCCCACTGGGCTCTTTTAAAAATGGTGCTGGGTCGGGAAATGACAGCGGAAGGGGTTCCCCCTCCGCCCCAGGAACCGGGGAACAAGGAGAGACCCGGCCATAGGAAATCCCCAGGCTCTCCAAGTGCTCCAGCTCCACAGCAAGAGGCGAGGGTGGGTGTTCCTCCCCCTCCCCGCTGCCACCCCCCGGCCCAGCATCTACAGTTTCATTAAAAACAGTAAATTGTGTTTCTGCTGGGTCGAGCGTCTCCCGGGGGAAGTTGGGTATTGGCTGGGCGGGCTCAGGTTCGGCCTTTTCGGCCTCGCCCGCCTCAGTCCCCGGGACGCCCGGCCCGGCGGCTACGCATTCCTCCGCGGTCCCCACGCCCCCCACGACAGGCAGATCTTCCATGCCATCCCCAGGAGGCAGCGGCTGGGCAGCCTCGACTGCCTCACCCTCCCCGGGGACAGACTCTTCGCGCCTGCAGCGCAACTTGGGAGCGCTGGTGGGGGACACGCGGCGGGCACCGACTCCTCCGCGGAGGGATGTTGTTCCCCCTCCGCCTCATCGGAGCCGCGCCTCCTTTTGTTCCTGGGGGTGCGCGGAGGCAGGGAGACCCCCATGTCTGCCGAGGCCTCCCGCTCCGCCCCCCCCTTTTCCTTTCCTTTCCCGCGCCCGGGCCCCTCTGTGGTGTTATTCAAGGGCTCGGGCACGGGCTCGGGGCACCACGCGCTCGCCGGTGACGGGGTTGGGCTGAGCGCGGTGGTCAAATTATCTGGCGCACTGAGGGGACCCGCCTCTAGATGTTTCTTCTTGTTCCGCGCCTTCTTTCCGCTCGGACGCTCTCCCTCCCCCCCGCCGGAGGCCCTGAAAACAAAGGCCTCCGACGATGCCCGCGCACCTACGGCTCCCGGCACGCGGACGCAACTAGGGGGAGGGGTGGCGGCGGCGCCAGCCTTGGCCGCCTTCGGTGGTTTGGTGGCCTTGGAGGCGGGGCAGTTCTTGCGAACGTGCCCCACCTCCCTGCAGGCATGGCACCGCACGCCGTCCGACGTCCAGAAGACGCGGTAGGCAGTCCCCTCGTGCACCACATTAAAATTTCCCTCCGTCGTGACCTCCCGCGCCAGCCGGACAAAGAGCTGGCGGCGGAAGGAGAACACGTGGCGCAGGCTGTTCTCCCTGAGGCCGAGCGGTATGGGGTTGATCCCTGACCTTACCTCCCCCAGTTGGTGTAGGTGAGGGAGGAGGAGCTCAGCGGGAACAAAGGGCGGGACGTTTGAAATGATGACCCTCTGCGCGGTGGCCTCGAGAGGGTCCACCGGCAGGAACGTCCCGCCCACCGTGAGCCCCTTTTCAAGGGCCAGGGACACCGCCCGCTCCGACCCCAGGAAGAACACGGCCTTCCCAGACATCTTGGAGGCTGCGACAATGGCCGAGGGGCCGACTACCCCAGCCATCGCCCGCACGCACTCCTCAATGCTCATTGTGGGGTGAGTGTAGCTCTTGACCCCGTGTTTCCTGGTTATAAGTCTGAACGGTGGCAGGGCAGCGGGTGGCGCAGGAGGTGCCGTGGATGTGGACACCGCCTGCGCATACGTCCTTGCTGGCCCTGCCACCGGCGTGGATGGGGTCGCCATCACGGGGTCCCTTTAAGGGCTACACCCACCCCAAAGTCACAGGCCTTAATGGTCTTCAATGGCCTCGTATGTTAACTGAGCAGAGGAGCCCTTAACGAGGCACCTCTCCCCTCGTTGGCAATTGGGGAGAGGCCTTGCTCCCTCTGCTCAGTTGTCTTAATTGGTTTTTTTTTATTAATTTGGAAGGAAAGGGTTCTCAGAGAGAGAGGGGAGAAACAGAGGGTAACGGAGAAAGAGAGAGGTGGGTGGGAAGGGGGGGGGCTGCGAGGGCAGGTCTCCCCTCGCAGCTGTGGGTGGGTGCACTCCCCAGATGGCAAAACACACACAAAAAAACACAGTCTTTGGGTTGGTCTTCAGGTGGGGGGAGAAGACGTCTTCACCTGGGGTAGCTAGAGCCACCAGGCACACACTCCTAAACGATCTTTAATAGGGTGATTAATGACAATCTTCAGCCTGGTAGCTCCAGCTATCCCAGACGAGGCAAATGTGGGGGGTGGGGGGGGTTCCAATTGTGGGGGGGGGGGCCCAGTTGTAAGCAAGGCCCCCACACACACTACCACACACACACACACCCCCCGCGATGTTCCGGCCCTCAGTGGTCTTCTTTCCTCCCCCCACCGATACAACAAAGTCTGTTTGGGGAAATGCACCCACACCCACCTGTAGAATTGTAGAGTCTCCCTCCTTCCACACTGGATGTTGTTGGTTTTTCCCCCTCTCTCCAACTCTTTGCAGAATGGTAATAAAGATGTTAAATGTTTTCTGTTCTCCTCCTCTCCCTCTGGATAGAAGTTGGTGTTGAAGCCCCTTCCTTCCTTCTCTTCCTGGGCTGGTCTCAGGGCTCTCCAGGCAGGAGCTCAAGTTGATAGCAGCTCTCCTCACTGCTCACAGCTCCAACTGTGCAGGACACGCCTCCACTGCTCCACAATTGGTCCTTGTGCATGAAACTCTTTTGAGTTTACCTGCGAAAATATAAAACATTAAAGAGTGCCAACCGACCTGGGTGACACTCCAGACATTTACAAGGCCCTTTTTTTCCCCCCTTTTTTTGTTTTTTTTTTGTGTTTTTCTTTTTTTGGTTTTTTTTTTGGGCACTAAAATCACAATTTTTCCCCAGTGCCCCCTATAAAAGGGAAGGGGACACTAAAAGCACCGGCAATTAAAACAAATTAACTTTAAAACGTAAAATCAAATTAAAATTTGGTTGCCGGGCGTGATGATGCACTCCAGTCCCTCCGGTGCCCACCTCTCGCGGAAGGCCGCGAGCGTACCGGTGGACACCGCGTGCTCCATCTCCAAGGACACCCTGGACCGGATGTAAGAGCGGAAGAGAGGCAGGCAGTCAGGTTGAACGACCCCCTCGACCGCCCGCTGCCTGGACCGGCTGATGGCACCCTTGGCCGTGCCCAGGAGCAGTCCTACGAGGAGGCCTTCGGACCTACCCGCTCCCCTCCGCACAGGGTGCCCAAAGATCAGGAGAGTGGGACTGAAGTGCAGCCAGAATTTCAGGAGCAGCCCCTTCAAATAGTGGAACAGGGGCTGCAACCTCGTGCATTCAATAAAAACATGGAACACGGACTCCTCCAGACCGCAGAAATTGCAGGCGGCCTGGGAGTCCGTGAACCGGCTTAAAAATTTGTTGCACGGCACTGCTCCGTGCACCACCCTCCAGGCCAAGTCCCCGATGAATAGTGGGAGGACCCCTGCGTAGAGTGCCCTCCATCGGGGACCCCCGCCTCCTCCGGACGGCAAGATGGTACGCCATGGCGTGTCCGGACGGCCGGCGAGGATGGCAAAGTTGAGGGTGTGCAGGAGCAGCCCGTACAGGAAACCCCTCCGCGCGGAACTGAAAGGCACGGAGGGGATTTCCCGGAGGCGGCTCAAGTTGTGAGGCGCCGGCCCCCGAGGGAGGTTCCGGGGTTTGGCGCCGATGAGGAATTCCGTCCGGACGGGGGTCAGTTCGGACGGGATCTCCCCACGTGCTTGAGCCTCCTCGATGCACCTAACGGAGTCAGGGCCCAGAGCTGTTTTTAGCGACTCGATGGCATCGGCCGCGTGGCGGACGTTGGCAGAATTTAGGCGCCGCGCCAGCGTGTCTGGCGCCATCCAGCCCGCTCCTCCGCCATCGAGCAGGTCCCTGACCCTGGTCACCTCACCAGCCACAGCCCTCTCTTCCGACCGCCACATAAAGCCTCGGCCGTGGAGGTACGGATTCCCGAGCAGCGGTTCCTGCAGGACGGCCGCCACTCCAGCCGGCGGAGAGCTGCGCTTGGTGGAGACTTTGTTCCAGACCCTGATGAGTTCCCTGTAAAAGACAGGCAGCTCCCGGAGGGCGGTCCTGGCACCCCCCAAGTTCACAAACAGGAGCTGCGTGTCATAATTGAGGTCGAGCTGCTGGCGGAAGAAATACCTCGCCAGAGCACACCACCTAGGAGGGGGCTCGACGTAAAGGTATCTCTGCAGGGTCTGAAGACGGAAAGTCGCGAGCTGGGCGCTGATGCACACCAACGACTGACCGCCCTCCTCAAGCGGGAGACTCAAGACCGCGGCAGAGACCCAGTGCTTCCTGTTGTTCCAGAAGAAGTCCACCAGCTTCTTCTGTATCTTGGCGACAAACGCAGGGGGAGGGGTCAAAGTGACCAGCCGGTACCACAGCATTGCGGCCACCAGCTGGTTTATGACTAGCGCTCGACCCCTGTAGGACAGCACTCGGAGCAGTCCTGTCCAGCGCCCTAGGCGAGCGGCGACCTTGGCCTCCAGCTCCTGCCAGTTCGCCGGCCAGGCTCCCTCGTCGGGGCTAAGGTAGACTCCCAGATAGAGGAGATGGGTCGTGCTCCAGGCAAAAGGCCTGAGCTCCTCCGGCAGGGAGTCCACCCGCCACTGACCCACCAGGAGTCCGGAACATTTCTCCCAGTTGATCCTGGCGGAGGACGCGGCCGAGTAAATCTCCTGGCACTCACGCATCCTCCGCAGGTCAGCGGGATCCTCTACCGCGAGGAGCACGTCATCGGCGTAAGCCGAGAGGACGACCTCCACGCCCGGCCCTTGCAGAGCCAGTCCCGTCAACCTCGTCCGCAAGAGGCGCAGGAAAGGCTCCACGCAAACAGCGTATAACTGGCCGGACATGGGGCATCCCTGGCGCACCCCTCTCCTAAAGCGAAGGGGCGCCGTCAAGGACCCGTTAACCTTAATCAGACACTCCGCGGCGGCGTACAAAAGTCGGATCCGGGCGACGAAATGCGTCCCGAACCCGAAAGCGCGCAGAGTTCCGAGCAGATAGTCGTGATCCACCCTGTCGAACGCCTTCTCTTGGTCGAGGGATAGGAAGGCGACCGACAGACCAGCCTCCTGGGAACAATGGATGAGGTCCCGGACCAGATGGATGTTATCGTGGATTGTCCGGCCCGGGACCGTGTATGACTGGTCGGGGTGGATCATGTGGTCCAGCACGGCACCAAGGCGAGCAGACATCGCCCTGGCGAAGATTTTGTAGTCCGTGCTGAGGAGGGAGACCGGGCGCCAGTTCTTGAGGAGGCGGAGATCGCCCTTCTTAGGCAGCAGGACGATGACTGCCCTGCGCCAAGAGAGGGGCATCTCCCCGGTCGCCAGACTTTCCCCCAGGACCCGCGCGTAGTCGCTCCCCAGGACGTCCCAGAACGCCCTGTGGAACTCCACGGTCAGCCCGTCCAGCCCCGGGGATTTTCCCCTCGAGAGCCGGGCGAGGGCACCGGTCAGCTCCGCCAGGCTTAGCGGAGCTTCCAGATTTTCGGCGCCCTCCGGGCCGACCTTCGGCAGGTCCTCCCACAAAACTCTACGCGCTTCCTCGCTGGACGGATCCGGAGAGAACAGAGCCCCGTAATATTCACGGACCCTGTTGTTGACGCCCTCCGGATCCGAGACGAGAGAGCCGTCGTCGGCCAGCAGCGTCAAGAGCTGCTTACGGACACTCTGCCTTTTTTCCAGCGAGTAGAAGAAGGGGGAGCCGCGGTCCAGATCCCGCAGGAACCGGATCCGCGACCTCACGAACGCGCCTCGGGACCCGACGAGCTGCAGGTCCTTCAGCGCGGCCTTCTTCGCTTCGTACACCGTCCGCAGGGCCGGGTCCCGGACGACTTGACCGAGACGGGCTTCCAGGTCGAGCACCTCTTTTTCTAGGCGCCCGACTCTGGCCGCCCGCCTCTTGGTCGACCCCCTCGCGTACTCTTGACAGAAGACGCGGACGTGAGCCTTGCCCACGTCCCACCATAGCCTCAAGGAGGGGAAGCCCCCCTGCTTCCTTCTCCAGTCGGACCAGAATCGACGGAACGAGTCCTGGAACCGCACGTCCTCCAGCAGCCGGTTGTTAAAGTGCCAGTACGCGGACCCCGTCATCGCGCGGAGCGAAGCGAGCTCCGCTCACACCAGGTGGTGGTCCGAACACGGCACCGGCCGCATGGAGGCCGCCGGGACGCAGGAAACGTACGCCCGAGACACGTAAAGGCGGTCGACTCTAGACCATCCAACTCCAGGCCTCACCCAAGTAAAGGCGCTGGAGTCGGGGTGGAGATTTCGCCAGACGTCCACCAAGTCGAAGGACCCGACCTGGTCCCTCAACTTCTCCATCGCCGTCATGCACTGCGGGGCACCGGAGCGGTCCCTCGCCTCGAGGGTGCAGTTAAAATCCCCCCCGAGGACAATGCAGTCGCCGACGTCGACGGAGCCAAGAAGAGCGGACACCTCTTCAAAGAAGCGCGTCTGCTGCGGGCCGGGATGAGGGGCGTACACGTTCACGAGATGGAGCGGCACGTCCCCCAGGCGAACCGTTACGTGCAGCAAGCGGCCTGGCACGGGCTCCTCGACCCCCAAGATCTCCGGCTGAAAATGCGGGCCCAGCAAGATGGCCACCCCACTAGAAATGGCGGTGAGGTGGCTCATGCGGACCTCTCCTTGCCATTCCAGGAGCCACGTGGCTTCGTCTCCCGGAACGGTGTGGGTTTCTTGCAGGAAGCACACCGCATATTTCCCCTCCCGCAGGAGCGAAAAATTGTCAAATCTACGGCGTGCCCCTCTGCCGCCGTTGATGTTGAGGCTGGCTATGGTTATCTTCATGGCAAAAGCATAGTGCAACCTCTACCTTAACCTATTGTGGGGGAGGGAGCGGAGTCTTTTGTTGAACTCCGCTCCCTCCGCAGCCCAGCGAGGAGTCCCTCGAGCTCGCGCAGCTCAAGGTGCTGCTCCTTTGTCAAGGGCCCGCCCGCGGCCAAGGTTTTAACGGCGGCGCGGACGGACCCCTTGATCAGCTCTGGCTCGGACCATTTTTCCAGGGCCAGTCGGGCTTGGTCGCGGCGACCCCGGCTCTGGGCCAAAAAGTCCCGGAGTTCCTTTGCAGGAATGAGGAGGGCCTCAGCGGCGGCCGCGAGCAGATCCACCACCTCACTGGCGGTGGTCTCTAGGTCTTCACCCGCGTCCCCCACCGAGTCCCCGTCCTCCTCCGGGAGGTGGCCGCCAGCAGCCAGCCCATCGACCGCACAAGGTACGGCAAATGAACCGGCCGCTCCAACCGGCCCTGGCACTGCCCCGATCCCACCCCCAGGATCATCGGCAGAGGAGTCCCCACTGGGCTCTTTTAAAAATGGTGCTGGGTCGGGAAATGACAGCGGAAGGGGTTCCCCCTCCGCCCCAGGAACCGGAGAACAAGGAGAGACCCGGCCATAGGAGATCCCCAGGCCCTCCAAGTGCACCAGCTCCAAAGTAAGGGGCGAGGGTGGGTGTTCCTCCCCCTCCCCGCTGCCACCCCCCGGCCCAGCATCTACAGTTTCATTAAAAACAGTAAATTGTGTTTCTGCCGGGTCGAGCGTCTCCCGGGGGAAGTTGGGTATTGGCTGGGCGGGCTCAGGTTCGGCCTTTTCGGCCTCGCCCGCCTCAGTCCCCGGGACGCCCGGCCCGGCGGCTACGCATTCCTCCGCGGTCCCCACTCCCCCCACGACAGGCAGATCTTCCACTCCATCCCCGGGAGGCAGAGGCTGGGCAGCCTCAACTGTTTCACCCTCCCCGGGGACAGACTCCTCCCGCCTACGGCGCTGCTTGGGGGCGCTGGTTGGGGACGCGGGACACGCGGCGGGCACCAACTCCTCCACGGAGGGATGTTGTTCCCCCTCCGTCTCATCGGAGCCGTGCCTCCTTTTGTTCCTGGGGGCGCGCGGAGTCAGGGAGACCTCCATGTCTGCCGAGGCCTCCCGCTCCGCCCCCCCCTTTTTCTTTTCTTGCCCGCGCCTGGGCCCCTCTGTGGTGTTATTCAAGGGCCCGGGCACGGGCTCGGGGCACCCCGCGCTCGCCGGTGACTGGGTTGGGCTGAGCGCGGTGGTCAAACTTTCCGGCGCACCGAGGGGACCCGCCTCTAGATGTTTCTCCTTCTTCCGCGCCTTCTTTCCGCTCGGACGCTCTCCCTCCCCCCCGCCGGAGGCCCTGAAAACAAAGGCCTCCGACGATGCCCGCGCACCCATGGCTCCCGGCACGCGGACGCAACTAGGGGGAGGGGTGGCGGCGGCGCCAGCTATGGCCGCCTTCGGTGGTTTGGCGGCCTTGGAGGCGGGGCAGTTCTTACGAACGTGCCCCACCTCCCTGCAGGCATGGCACCGCACGCCGTCCGACGTCCAGAAGACGCGGTAGGCAGTCCCCTCGTGCACCACATTAAAGTGCCCTTCTGTCATGTCCTCCCGCGCCAGCCGGACAAAGAGCTGGCGGCGGAAGGAGAACACGTGGCGCAGGCTGTTCTCCCTGAGGCCGAGCGGTATGGGGTTGATCCCCGACCTTACCTCCCCCAGTTGGTGTAGGTGAGGGAGGAGGAGCTCAGCGGAAACAAAGGGCGGGACGTTTGACACGATGACCCTCTGCGCGGTGGCCTCGAGAGGGTCCACCGGCAGGAACGTCCCGCCCACCGTGAGCCCCTTTTCAAGTGCCAGGGACACCGCCCGCTCCGACCCCAGGAAGAACACGGCCTTCCCAGACATCTTGGAGGCTGCGACAATGGCCGAGGGGCCGACTACCCCAGCCATCGCCCGCACGCACTCCTCGATGGTCATTGTGGGGTGAGTGTAGCTCTTGACCCCGTGTTTTTTAGTAATTAACCTAAATGGTGGCAGGGCAGCGGGTGGCGCAGGAGGTGCCGTGGAAGCGGTTGCCACCTGCGCATACGTCCTTGCTGGCCCTGCCACCGGCGTGGATGGGGTCGCCATCACGGGGTCCCTTTAAGGGCTACACCCACCCCAAAGTCACAGGCCTTAATGGTCTTTAATGGCCTCGTATATTAACTGAGCAGAGGAGCCCTTAACGAGGCACCTCTCCCCTCGTTGACAATTGGGGAGAGGCCTTGCTCCCTCTGCTCAGTTGTCTTAATTGGTTTTGTTTTTTTTTGTAAATTTGGAAGGAAGAGGCCTCAGAGAGAGAGGGGAGAAACAGAGTAGCAGAGAAAGAGAGAGGGGGGTGGGAAGGGGGGGGGGGACTGCGAGGGCAGGTCTCCCCTCGCAGCTGTGGGTGGGTGCACTCCCCAGATGGCAAAACACAAAAGTCTTTGGGGTGGTCTTCAGGTGGGGGGAGAAGATGTCTTCACCTGGGGTAGCTAGAGCCACCAGGCACTCCTAACGATCTTTAATGGGATGATTAATGACAATCTTCAGCCTGGTAGCTCCAGCTATCCCAGGCTAGGCAAATGTGGGGGGTGGGGGGGGTTCCAATTGTGGGGGGGGCCTAGTTGTCAGCAAGGCCCCCACGCACACTACCACACACACACACACCCCCCGCGATGTTCCGGCCCTCAGTGGTCTTCTTTCCTCCCCCCACCGATACAACAAAGTCTGTTTGGGGAAATGCACCCACACCCACCTGTAGAAGATGTAGAGTCTCCCTCCTTCCACACTGGATGTTGGTTGTTGGTTTTTCCCCCTCTCTCCAACTCTTTGCAGAAATGTAAAAAGATGTTCAATGTTTTCTGTTCTCCTCCTCTCCCTCTGGGTTAAAGTGGTGTTGAAGCCCCTTTCTTCCTTCTCTTCCTGGGCTGGTCTCAGGGCTCTCCAGGCTGGAGCTCAAGTTGCTAGCAGCTCCACTCACTGCTCACAGCTCCAACTGTGCAGGACACGCCTCCACTGCTCCACAATTGGTCCTTGTGCATGAAACTCTTTTGAGTTTACCTGCAAAACATAAAAACATTAAACGGTGCCACCCGACCTGGGTGACACTCCAGACATTTACAAGGCCCTTTTTTTTCCCCCCCTTTTTTTTTTTGTGTTTTTCTTTTTTTGGTTTTTTTTTTGGGCACTAAAATCACAATTTTTCCCCAGTGCCCCCTATAAAAGGGAAGGGGACACTAAAAGCACCGGCAATTAAAACAAATTAACTTTAAAACGTAAAATCAAATTAAAATTTGGTTGCCGGGCGTGATGATGCACTCCAGTCCCTCCGGTGCCCACCTCTCGCGGAAGGCCGCGAGCGTACCGGTGGACACCGCGTGCTCCATCTCCAAGGACACCCTGGACCGGATGTAAGAGCGGAAGAGAGGCAGGCAGTCAGGTTGAACGACCCCCTCGACCGCCCGCTGCCTGGACCGGCTGATGGCACCCTTGGCCGTGCCCAGGAGCAGTCCTACGAGGAGGCCTTCGGACCTACCCGCTCCCCTCCGCACAGGGTGCCCAAAGATCAGGAGAGTGGGACTGAAGTGCAGCCAGAATTTCAGGAGCAGCCCCTTCAAATAGTGGAACAGGGGCTGCAACCTCGTGCATTCAATAAAAACATGGAACACGGACTCCTCCAGACCGCAGAAATTGCAGGCGGCCTGGGAGTCCGTGAACCGGCTTAAAAATTTGTTGCACGGCACTGCTCCATGCACCACCCTCCAGGCCAAGTCCCCGATGAATAGTGGGAGGACCCCTGCGTAGAGTGCCCTCCATCGGGGACCCCCGCCTCCTCCGGACGGCAAGATGGTACGCCATGGCGTGTCCGGACGGCCGGCGAGGATGGCAAAGTTGAGGGTGTGCAGGAGCAGCCCGTACAGGAAACCCCTCCGCGCGGAACTGAAAGGCACGGAGGGGATTTCCCGGAGGCGGCTCAAGTTGTGAGGCGCCGGCCCCCGAGGGAGGTTCCGGGGTTTGGCGCCGATGAGGAATTCCGTCCGGACGGGGGTCAGTTCGGACGGGATCTCCCCACGTGCTTGAGCCTCCTCGATGCACCTAACGGAGTCAGGGCCCAGAGCTGTTTTTAGCGACTCGATGGCATCGGCCGCGTGGCGGACGTTGGCAGAATTTAGGCGCCGCGCCAGCGTGTCTGGCGCCATCCAGCCCGCTCCTCCGCCATCGAGCAGGTCCCTGACCCTGGTCACCTCACCAGCCACAGCCCTCTCTTCCGACCGCCACATAAAGCCTCGGCCGTGGAGGTACGGATTCCCGAGCAGCGGCTCCTGCAGGACGGCCGCCACTCCAGCCGGCGGAGAGCTGCGCTTGGTGGAGACTTTGTTCCAGACCCTGATGAGTTCCCTGTAAAAGACAGGCAGCTCCCGGAGGGCGGTCCTGGCACCCCCCAAGTTCACAAACAGGAGCTGCGTGTCATAATTGAGGTCGAGCTGCTGGCGGAAGAAATACCTCGCCAGAGCGCACCACCTAGGAGGGGGCTCGACGTAGAGGTATCTCTGCAGGGTCTGAAGACGGAAAGTCGCGAGCTGGGCGCTGACGCACACCAACGACTGACCGCCCTCCTCAAGCGGGAGACTCAAGATCGCAGCAGAGACCCAGTGCTTCCTGTTGTTCCAGAAGAAGTCCACCAGCTTCTTCTGTATCTTGGCGACAAACGCAGGGGGAGGGGTCAAAGTGACCAGCCGGTACCACAGCATTGCGGCCACCAGCTGGTTTATGACTAGCGCTCGACCCCTGTAGGACAGCACTCGGAGCAGTCCTGTCCAGCGCCCTAGGCGAGCGGCGACCTTGGCCTCCAGCTCCTGCCAGTTCGCCGGCCAGGCTCCCTCGTCGGGGCTAAGGTAGACTCCCAGATAGAGGAGATGGGTCGTGCTCCAGGCAAAAGGCCTGAGCTCCTCCGGCAGGGAGTCCACCTGCCACTGACCCACCAGGAGTCCGGAACATTTCTCCCAGTTGATCCTGGCGGAGGACGCGGCCGAGTAAATCTCCTGGCACTCACGCATCCTCCGCAGGTCAGCGGGATCCTCTACCGCGAGGAGCACGTCATCGGCGTAAGCCGAGAGGACGACCTCCACGCCCGGCCCTTGCAGAGCCAGTCCCGTCAACCTCGTCCGCAAGAGGCGCAGGAAAGGCTCCACGCAAACAGCGTATAACTGGCCGGACATGGGGCATCCCTGGCGCACCCCTCTCCTAAAGCGAAGGGGCGCCGTCAAGGACCCGTTAACCTTAATCAGACACTCCGCGGCGGCGTACAAAAGTCGGATCCGGGCGACGAAATGCGTCCCGAACCCGAAAGCGCGCAGAGTTCCGAGCAGATAGTCGTGATCCACCCTGTCGAACGCCTTCTCTTGGTCGAGGGATAGGAAGGCGACCGACAGACCAGCCTCCTGGGAACAATGGATGAGGTCCCGGACCAGATGGATGTTATCGTGGATTGTCCGGCCCGGGACCGTGTATGACTGGTCGGGGTGGATCATGTGGTCCAGCACGGCACCAAGGCGAGCAGACATCGCCCTGGCGAAGATTTTGTAGTCCGTGCTGAGGAGGGAGACCGGGCGCCAGTTCTTAAGGAGGCGGAGATCGCCCTTCTTAGGCAGCAGGACGATGACTGCCCTGCGCCAAGAGAGGGGCATCTCCCCGGTCGCCAGACTTTCCCCCAGGACCCGCGCGTAGTCGCTCCCCAGGACATCCCAGAACGCCCTGTGGAACTCCACGGTCAACCCGTCCAGCCCCGGGGATTTTCCCCTCGAGAGCCGGGCGAGGGCACCGGTCAGCTCCGCCAGGCTTAGCGGAGCTTCCAGATTTTCGGCGCCCTCCGGGCCGACCTTCGGCAGGTCCTCCCACAAAACTCTACGCGCTTCCTCGCTGGACGGATCCGGAGAGAACAGAGCCCCGTAATATTCACGGACCCTGTTGTTGACGCCCTCCGGATCCGAGACGAGAGAGCCGTCGTCGGCCAGCAGCGTCAAGAGCTGCTTACGGACACTCTGCCTTTTTTCCAGCGAGTAGAAGAAGGGGGAGCCGCGGTCCAGATCCCGCAGGAACCGGATCCGTGACCTCACGAACGCGCCTCGGGACCCGACGAGCTGCAGGTCCTTCAGCGCGGCCTTCTTCGCTTCGTACACCGTCCGCAGGGCCGGGTCCTGGACGACTTGACCGAGACGGGCTTCCAGGTCGAGCACCTCTTTTTCTAGGCGCCCGACTCTGGCCGCCCGCCTCTTGGTCGACCCCCTCGCGTACTCTTGACAGAAGACGCGGACGTGAGCCTTGCCCACGTCCCACCATAGCCTCAAGGAGGGGAAGCCCCCCTGCTTCCTTCTCCAGTCGGACCAGAATCGACGGAACGAGTCCTGGAACCGCACGTCCTCCAGCAGCCGGTTGTTAAAGTGCCAGTACGCGGACCCCGTCCTCGCGCGGAGCGAAGCGAGCTCCGCCCACACCAGGTGGTGGTCCGAACACGGCACCGGCCGCATGGAGGCCGCCGGGACGCAGGAAACGTACGCCCGAGACACGTAAAGGCGGTCGACTCTAGACCATCCAACTCCAGGCCTCACCCAAGTAAAGGCGCTGGAGTCGGGGTGGAGATTTCGCCAGACGTCCACCAAGTCGAAGGACCCGACCAGGTCCCTCAACTTCTCCATCGCCGTCATGCACTGCGGGGCACCGGAGCGGTCCCTCGCCTCGAGGGTGCAGTTAAAATCCCCCCCGAGGACAATGCAGTCGCCGACGTCGACGGAGCCAAGAAGAGCGGACACCTCTTCAAAGAAGCGCGTCTGCTGCGGGCCGGGATGAGGGGCGTACACGTTCACGAGATGGAGCGGCACGTCCCCCAGGCGAACCGTTACGTGCAGCAAGCGGCCTGGCACGGGCTCCTCGACCCCCAAGATCTCCGGCTGAAAATGCGGGCCCAGCAAGATGGCCACCCCACTAGAAATGGCGGTGAGGTGGCTCATGCGGACCTCTCCTTGCCATTCCAGGAGCCACGTGGCTTCGTCTCCCGGAACGGTGTGGGTTTCTTGCAGGAAGCACACCGCATATTTCCCCTCCCGCAGGAGCGAAAAATTGTCAAATCTACGGCGTGCCCCTCTGCCGCCGTTGATGTTGAGGCTGGCTATGGTTATCTTCATGGCAAAAGCATAGTGCAACCTCTACCTTAACCTATTGTGGGGGAGGGAGCGGAGTCTTTTGTTGAACTCCGCTCCCTCCGCAGCCCAGCGAGGAGTCCCTCGAGCTCGCGCAGCTCATAGTGCTGCTCCTTTGTCAAGGGCCCGCCCGCGGCCAAGGTTTTAACGGCGGCGCGGACGGACCCCTTGATCAGCTCCGGCTCGGACCATTTTTCCAGGGCCAGTCGGGCTTGGTCGCGGCGACCCCGGCTCTGGGCCAAAAAGTCCCGGAGTTCCTTTGCAGGAATGAGGAGGGCCTCAGCGGCGGCCGCGAGCAGATCCACCGCCTCACTGGCGGTGGTCTCTAGGTCTTCACCCGCGTCCCCCACCGAGTCCCCGTCCTCCTCCGGGAGGTGGCCGCCAGCAGCCGGCCCATCGACCGCACAAGGTACGGCAAATGAACCGGCCGCTCCAACCGGCCCTGGCACTGCCCCGATCCCACCCCCAGGATCGTCGGCAGAGGAGTCCCCACTGGGCTCTTTTAAAAATGGTGCTGGGTCGGGAAATGACAGCGGAAGGGGTTCCCCCTCCGCCCCAGGAACCGGAGAACAAGGAGAGACCCGGCCATAGGAAATCCCCAGGCCCTCCAAGTGCACCAGCTCCAAAGTAAGGGGCGAGGGTGGGTGTTCCTCCCCCTCCCCGCTGCCACCCACCGGCCCAGCATCTACAGTGTCATTAAAACCCATAAATTGTTTTTCCGCCGGGTCGAGCGACTCCCGGGGGAAGTTGGATAATAGCTGGGCGGGCTCAGGTTCGGCCTTTTCGGCCTCGCCCGCCTCAGTCCCCGGGACGCCCGGCCCGGCGGCTACGCATTCCTCCGCGGTCCCCACGCCCCCCACGACAGGCAGATCTTCCACTCCATCCCCGGGAGGCAGAGGCTGGGCAGCCTCAACTGTCTCACCCTCCCCGGGGAAAGACTCCTCGCGCCTGCAGCGCAATTTGGGGGCGCTGGTGGGGGACGCGGGACACGCGGCGGGCACCGACTCCTCCGCGGAGGGATGTTGTTCCCCCTCTGCGTCATTGGGGCGGTGCCTCTTTTTGTTCCTGGGGGCGCGCGGAGTCAGGGAGACCTCCATGTCTGCCGAGGCCTCCCGCTCCGCCCCCCCCTTTTCCTTTTCTTGCCCGCGCCCGGGCCCCTCTGTGGTGTTGTTCAAGGGCTCGGGCACGGGCTCGGGGCACCCCGCGCTCGCCGGTGACGGGGTTGGGCTGAGCGCGGTGGTCAAATTATCCGGCGCACTGAGGGGACCCGCCTCTTGATGTTTTGTCTTCTTCCGCGCCTTCTTTCCGGTCGGACGCTCTCCCTCCCCCCCGCCGGAGGCCCTGAAAACAAAGGCCTCCGACGATGCCCGCGCACCCATGGCTCCCGGCACGCGGACGCAACTAGGGGGAGGGGTGGCGGCGGCGCCAGCCTTGGCCGCCTTCGGTGGTTTGGCGGCCTTGGAGGCGGGGCAGTTCTTGCGAACGTGCCCCACCTCCCTGCAGGCATGGCACCGCACGCCGTCCGACGTCCAGAAGACGCGGTAGGCAGTCCCCTCGTGCACCACATTAAAAGATCCCTCCGTCGTCTCCTCCCGCGCCAGCCGGACAAAGAGCTGGCGGCGGAAGGAGAACACGTGGCGCAGGCTGTTCTCCCTGAGGCCGAGCGGTATGGGGTTGATCCCTGACCTTACCTCCCCCAGTTGTTGTAGGTGAGGGAGGAGGAGCTCAGCGGAAACAAAGGGCGGGACGTTTGAAACGATGACCCTCTGCGCGGTGGCCTCGAGAGGGTCCACCGGCAGGAACGTCCCGCCCACCGTGAGCCCCTTTTCAAGGGCCAGGGACACCGCCCGCTCCGACCCCAGGAAGAACACGGCCTTCCCAGACATCTTGGAGGCTGCGACAATGGCCGAGGGGCCGACTACCCCAGCCATCGCCCGCACGCACTCCTCAATGCTCATTGTGGGGTGAGTGTAGCTCTTGACCCCGTGTTTCCTGGTTATAAGTCTGAACGGTGGCAGGGCAGCGGGTGGCGCAGGAGGTGCCGTGGATGTGGACACCGCCTGCGCATACGTCCTTGCTGGCCCTGCCACCGGCGTGGATGGGGTCGCCATCACGGGGTCCCTTTAAGGGCTACACCCACCCCAGAGTCACAGGCCTTAATGGTCTTTAATGGCCTCGTATGTTAACTGAGCAGAGGAGCCCTTAACGAGGCACCTCTCCCCTCGTTGACAATTGGGGAGAGGCCTTGCTCCCTCTGCTCAGTTGTCTTAATTGGTTTTTTTTTTTTTTTAAATTTCAGAAGAAAAGAGCTCTCAGAGAGAGAGGGGAGAAACAGAGAGTAACGGAGAAAGAGAGAGGGGGGGTGGGAAGGGGGGGGGGGCTGCGAGGGCAGGTCTCCCCTCGCAGCTGTGGGTGGGTGCACTCCCCAGATGGCAAAACACACAAAAAACACAGTCTTTGGGTTGGTCTTCAGGTGGGGGGAGAAGACGTCTTCACCTGGGGTAGCTGGAGCCACCAGGCACACAATCCTAAACGATCTTTAATAGGATGATTAATGACAATCTTCAGCCTGGTAGCTCCAGCTATCCCAGGCTAGGCAAATGTGGGGGGTGGGGGGGGTTCCAATTGTGGGGGGGGGCCTAGTTGTAAGCACGGCCCCCACGCACACTACCACACACACACACACCCCCCGCGCTGTTCCGGCCCTCAGTGGTCTTCTTTCCTCCCCCCACCGATACAACAAAGTCTGTTTGGGGAAATGCACCCACACCCACCTGTAGAATGTTGGGTCTCCCTCCTTCCACACTGGATGTTGTTGGTCTTTTCCCCCTCTCTCCAACTCCTTGCAGAAATGGTAAAGTTGATAAAGTTTTCTGTTCTCCTCCTCTCCCTCTGGATAGAAGTTGGTGTTGAAGCCCCTTTCTTCCTTCTCCTCCTGGGCTGGTCTCAGGGCTCTCCAGGCTGGAGCTCAAGTTGCTAGCAGCTCCACTCACTGCTCACAGCTCCAACTGTGCAGGACACGCCTCCACTGCTCCACAATTGGTCCTTGTGCATGAAACTCTTTTAGAGTCTACCTGCAAAACATAAATATTAAACTGTGCCACCCGACCTGGGTGACACTACCAGACATTTACAAGGCCCTTTTTTCCTTTTTTTGGTTTTTCTTTTGTGTTTTTTCTTGTTTTTTTTTTTGTTTTTTTTTTGGGCACTAAAATCACAATTTCTCCGGTGCCCCCTATAAAAGGGAAGGGGACACTAAAAGCACCGGCAATTAAAACAAATTAAACTTTAAAACGTAAAATCAAATTAAAATTTGGTTGCCGGGCGTGATGATGCACTCCAGTCCCTCCGGTGCCCACCTCTCGCGGAAGGCCGCGAGCGTACCGGTGGACACCGCGTGCTCCATCTCCAAGGACACCCTGGACCGGATGTAAGAGCGGAAGAGAGGCAGGCAGTCAGGTTGAACGACCCCCTCGACCGCCCGCTGCCTGGACCGGCTGATGGCACCCTTGGCCGTGCCCAGGAGCAGTCCTACGAGGAGGCCTTCGGACCTACCCGCTCCCCTCCGCACAGGGTGCCCAAAGATCAGGAGAGTGGGACTGAAGTGCAGCCAGAATTTCAGGAGCAGCCCCTTCAAATAGTGGAACAGGGGCTGCAACCTCGTGCATTCAATAAAAACATGGAACACGGACTCCTCCAGACCGCAGAAATTGCAGGCGGCCTGGGAGTCCGTGAACCGGCTTAAAAATTTGTTGCACGGCACTGCTCCGTGCACCACCCTCCAGGCCAAGTCCCCGATGAATAGTGGGAGGACCCCTGCGTAGAGTGCCCTCCATCGGGGACCCCCGCCTCCTCCGGACGGCAAGATGGTACGCCATGGCGTGTCCGGACGGCCGGCGAGGATGGCAAAGTTGAGGGTGTGCAGGAGCAGCCCGTACAGGAAACCCCTCCGCGCGGAACTGAAAGGCACGGAGGGGATTTCCCGGAGGCGGCTCAAGTTGTGAGGCGCCGGCCCCCGAGGGAGGTTCCGGGGTTTGGCGCCGATGAGGAATTCCGTCCGGACGGGGGTCAGTTCGGACGGGATCTCCCCACGTGCTTGAGCCTCCTCGATGCACCTAACGGAGTCAGGGCCCAGAGCTGTTTTTAGCGACTCGATGGCATCGGCCGCGTGGCGGACGTTGGCAGAATTTAGGCGCCGCGCCAGCGTGTCTGGCGCCATCCAGCCCGCTCCTCCGCCATCGAGCAGGTCCCTGACCCTGGTCACCTCACCAGCCACAGCCCTCTCTTCCGACCGCCACATAAAGCCTCGGCCGTGGAGGTACGGATTCCCGAGCAGCGGCTCCTGCAGGACGGCCGCCACTCCAGCCGGCGGAGAGCTGCGCTTGGTGGAGACTTTGTTCCAGACCCTGATGAGTTCCCTGTAAAAGACAGGCAGCTCCCGGAGGGCGGTCCTGGCACCCCCCAAGTTCACAAACAGGAGCTGCGTGTCATAATTGAGGTCGAGCTGCTGGCGGAAGAAATACCTCGCCAGAGCGCACCACCTAGGAGGGGGCTCGACGTAAAGGTATCTCTGCAGGGTCTGAAGACGGAAAGTCGCGAGCTGGGCGCTGATGCACACCAACGACTGACCGCCCTCCTCAAGCGGGAGACTCAAGACCGCGGCAGAGACCCAGTGCTTCCTGTTGTTCCAGAAGAAGTCCACCAGCTTCTTCTGTATCTTGGCGACAAACGCAGGGGGAGGGGTCAAAGTGACCAGCCGGTACCACAGCATTGCGGCCACCAGCTGGTTTATGACTAGCGCTCGACCCCTGTAGGACAGCACTCGGAGCAGTCCTGTCCAGCGCCCTAGGCGAGCGGCGACCTTGGCCTCCAGCTCCTGCCAGTTCGCCGGCCAGGCTCCCTCGTCGGGGCTAAGGTAGACTCCCAGATAGAGGAGATGGGTCGTGCTCCAGGCAAAAGGCCTGAGCTCCTCCGGCAGGGAGTCCACCCGCCACTGACCCACCAGGAGTCCGGAACATTTCTCCCAGTTGATCCTGGCGGAGGACGCGGCCGAGTAAATCTCCTGGCACTCACGCATCCTCCGCAGGTCAGCGGGATCCTCTATCGCGAGGAGCACGTCATCGGCGTAAGCCGAGAGGACGACCTCCACGCCCGGCCCTTGCAGAGCCAGTCCCGTCAACCTCGTCCGCAAGAGGCGCAGGAAAGGCTCCACGCAAACGGCGTATAACTGGCCGGACATGGGGCATCCCTGGCGCACCCCTCTCCTAAAGCGAAGGGGCGCCGTCAAGGACCCGTTAACCTTAATCAGACACTCCGCGGCGGCGTACAAAAGTCGGATCCGGGCGACGAAATGCGTCCCGAACCTGAAAGCGCGCAGAGTTCCGAGCAGATAGTCGTGATCCACCCTGTCGAACGCCTTCTCTTGGTCGAGGGATAGGAAGGCGACCGACAGACCAGCCTCCTGGGAACAATGGATGAGGTCCCGGACCAGATGGATGTTGTCGTGGATTGTCCGGCCCGGGACCGTGTATGACTGGTCGGGGTGGATCATGTGGTCCAGCACGGCACCAAGGCGAGCAGACATCGCCCTGGCGAAGATTTTGTAGTCCGTGCTGAGGAGGGAGACCGGGCGCCAGTTCTTAAGGAGGCGGAGATCGCCCTTCTTAGGCAGCAGGACGATGACTGCCCTGCGCCAAGAGAGGGGCATCTCCCCGGTCGCCAGACTTTCCCCCAGGACCCGCGCGTAGTCGCCCCCCAGGACGTCCCAGAACGCCCTGTGGAACTCCACGGTCAGCCCGTCCAGCCCCGGGGATTTTCCCCTCGAGAGCCGGGCGAGGGCACCGGTCAGCTCCGCCAGGCTTAGCGGAGCTTCCAGATTTTCGGCGCCCTCCGGGCTGACCTTCGGCAGGTCCTCCCACAAAACTCTACGCGCTTCCTCGCTGGACGGATCCGGAGAGAACAGAGCCCCGTAATATTCACGGACCCTGTTGTTGACGCCCTCCGGATCCGAGACGAGAGAGCCGTCGTCGGCCAGCAGCGTCAAGAGCTGCTTACGGACACTCTGCCTTTTTTCCAGCGAGTAGAAGAAGGGGGAGCCGCGGTCCAGATCCCGCAGGAACCGGATCCGCGACCTCACGAACGCGCCTCGGGACCCGACGAGCTGCAGGTCCTTCAGCGCGGCCTTCTTCGCTTCGTACACCGTCCGCAGGGCCGGGTCCCCGACGACTTGACCGAGACGGGATTCCAGGTCGAGCACCTCTTTTTCTAGGCGCCCGACTCTGGCCGCCCGCCTCTTGGTCGACCCCCTCGCGTACTCTTGACAGAAGACGCGGACGTGAGCCTTGCCCACGTCCCACCATAGCCTCAAGGAGGGGAAGCCCCCCTGCTTCCTTCTCCAGTCGGACCAGAATCGACGGAACGAGTCCTGGAACCGCACGTCCTCCAGCAGCCGGTTGTTAAAGTGCCAGTACGCGGACCCCGTCCTCGCGCGGAGCGAAGCGAGCTCCGCCCACACCAGGTGGTGGTCCGAACACGGCACCGGCCGCATGGAGGCCGCCGGGACGCAGGAAACGTACGCCCGAGACACGTAAAGGCGGTCGACTCTAGACCATCCAACTCCAGGCCTCACCCAAGTAAAGGCGCTGGAGTCGGGGTGGAGATTTCGCCAGACGTCCACCAAGTCGAAGGACCCGACCAGGTCCCTCAACTTCTCCATCGCCGTCATGCACTGCGGGGCACCGGAGCGGTCCCTCGCCTCGAGGGTGCAGTTAAATTCCCCCCTGAGGACAATGCAGTCGCCGACGTCGACGGAGCCAAGAAGAGCGGACACCTCTTCAAAGAAGCGCGTTTGCTGCGGGCCGGGATGAGGGGCGTACACATTCACGAGATGGAGCGGCACGTCCCCCAGGCGAACCGTTACGTGCAGCAAGCGGCCTGGCACGGGCTCCTCGACCCCCAAGATCTCCGGCTGAAAATGCGGGCCCAGCAAGATGGCCACCCCACTAGAAATGGCGGTGAGGTGGCTCATGCGGACCTCTCCTTGCCATTCCAGGAGCCACGTGGCTTCGTCTCCCGGAACGGTGTGGGTTTCTTGCAGGAAGCACACCGCATATTTCCCCTCCCGCAGGAGCGAAAAATTGTCAAATCTACGGCGTGCCCCTCTGCCGCCGTTGATGTTGAGGCTGGCTATGGTTATCTTCATGGCAAAAGCATAGTGCAACCTCTACCTTAACCTATTGTGGGGGAGGGAGCGGAGTCTTTTGTTGAACTCCGCTCCCTCCGCAGCCCAGCGAGGAGTCCCTCGAGCTCGCGCAGCTCAAGGTGCTGCTCCTTTGTCAAGGGCCCGCCCGCGGCCAAGGTTTTAACGGCGGCGCGGACGGACCCCTTGATCAGCTCCGGCTCGGACCATTTTTCCAGGGCCAGTCGGGCTTGGTCGCGGCGACCCCGGCTCTGGGCCAAAAAGTCCCGGAGTTCCTTTGCAGGAATGAGGAGGGCCTCAGCGGCGGCCGCGAGCAGATCCACCGCCTCACTGGCGGTGGTCTCTAGGTCTTCACCCGCGTCCCCCACCGAGTCCCCGTCCTCCTCCGGGAGGTGGCCGCCAGCAGCCAGCCCATCGACCGCACAAGGTACGGCAAATGAACCGGCCGCTCCAACCGGCCCTGGCACTGCCCCGATCCCACCCCCAGGATCGTCGGCAGAGGAGTCCCCACTGGGCTCTTTTAAAAATGGTGCTGGGTCGGGAAATGACAGCGGAAGGGGTTCCCCCTCCGCCCCAGGAACCGGAGAACAAGGAGAGACCCGGCCATAGGAAATCCCCAGGCCCTCCAAGTGCTCCAGCTCCAAAGTAAGGGGCGAGGGTGGGTGTTCCTCCCCCTCCCCGCTGCCACCCCCCGGCCCAGCGTCTACAGTTTCATTAAAATCAATATATTTTGTTTCTGCCGGGTCGAGCAACTCCCGGGGGAAGTTGGGTAATAGCTGGGCGGGCTCAGGTTCGGCCTTTTCGGCCTCGCCCGCCTCAGTCCCCGGGACGCCCGGCCCGGCGGCTACGCATTCCTCCGCGGTCCCCACGCCCCCCACGACAGGCAGATCTTCCACTCCATCCCCGGGAGGCAGAGGCTGGGCAGCCTCAACTGTCTCACCCTCCCCGGGGAAAGACTCCTCGCGCCTGCAGCGCAATTTGGGGGCGCTGGTGGGGGACGCGGGACACGCGGCGGGCACCGCCTCCTCCGCGGAGGGATGTTGTTCCCCCTCCGCCTCATTGGGGCGGTGCCTCTTTTTGTTCCTGGGGGCGCGCGGAGTCAGGGAGACCTCCATGTCTGCCGAGGCCTCCCGCTCCGCCCCCCCCTTTTCCTTTTCTTGCCCGCGCCTGGGCCCCTCTGTGGTGGTATTCAAGGGCCCGGGCACGGGCTCGGGGCACCCCGCGCTCGCCGGTGACTGGGTTGGGCTGAGCGCGGTGGTCAGACTTTCCGGCGCACCGAGGGGACCCGCCTCTAGATGTTTCTCCTTCTTCCGCGCCTTCTTTCCGCTCGGACGCTCTCCCTCCCCCCCGCCGGAGGCCCTGAAAACAAAGGCCTCCGACGATGCCCGCGCACCCATGGCTCCCGGCACGCGGACGTAACTAGGGGGAGGGGTGGCGGCAGCGCCAGCCTTGGCCGCCTTCGGTGGTTTGGCGGCCTTGGAGGCGGGGCAGTTCTTACGAACATGCCCCACCTCCCTGCAGGCATGGCACCGCACGCCGTCCGACGTCCAGAAGACGCGGTAGGCAGTCCCCTCGTGCACCACATTAAAGTGCCCTTCTGTCACGTCCTCCCGCGCCAGCCGGACAAAGAGCTGGCGGCGGAAGGAGAACACGTGGCGCAGGCTGTTCTCCCTGAGGCCGAGCGGTATGGGGTTGATCCCTGACCTTACCTCCCCCAGTTGTTGTAGGTGAGGGAGGAGGAGCTCAGCGGGAACAAAGGGCGGGACGTTCGACACGATGACCCTCTGCGCGGTGGCCTCGAGAGGATCCACCGGCAGGAACGTCCCGCCCACCGTGAGCCCCTTTTCGAGGGCCAGGGACACCGCCCGCTCCGACCCCAGGAAGAAAACAGCCTTCCCAGACATCTTGGAGGCTGCGACAATGGCCGAGGGGCCGACTACCCCAGCCATCGCCCGCACGCACTCCTCGATGCTCATTGTGGGGTGAGTGTAGCTCTTGACCCCGTGTTTTTTTGTTATAAGTGTAAATGGTGGCAGGGCAGCGGGTGGCGCAGGAGGTGCTGTGGAAGCGGTTGCCACCTGCGCATACGTCCTTGCTGGCCCTGCCACCGGCGTGGATGGGGTCGCCATCACGGGGTCCCTTTAAGGGCTACACCCACCCCAAAGTCACAGGCCTTAATGGTCTTTAATGGCCTCGTGTATTTAACTGAGCAGAGGAGCCCTTAACGAGGCACCTCTCCCCTCGTTGACAATTGGGGAGAGGCCTTGCTCCCTCTGCTCAGTTGTCTTAATTGTTTTTTTTTTTTTTTTTTAAATTTGGAAGGAAAGGGTTCTCAGAGAGAGAGGGGAGAAACAGAGTAGCAGAGAAAGAGAGAGGGGGGTGGGAAGGGGGGGGGGGCTGCGAGGGCAGGTCTCTCCTCGCAGCTGTGGGTGGGTGCACTCCCCAGATGGCAAAACACAAAAGTCTTTGAGGTGGTCTTCAGGTGGGGGGAGAAGATGTCTTCACCTGGGGTAGCTGGAGCCACCAGGCACTCCTAACGATCTTTAATTGGGTGATTAATAACAATCTTCAGCCTGGTAGCTCCAGCTATCCCAGGCTAGGCAAATGTGGGGGGTGGGGGGGGTTCCAATTGTGGGGGGGGGGCCTAGTTGTAAGCACGGCCCCCACGCACACTACCACACACACACACACCCCCCGCGATGTTCCGGCCCTCAGTGGTCTTCTTTCCTCCCCCCACCGATACAACAAAGTCTGTTTGGGGAAATGCACCCACACCCACCTGTAGAGATAGTAGAGTCTCCCTCCTTCCACACTGGATGGTTGTTGTGGTTTTTCCCCCTCTCTCCAACTCTTTGCAGAAAGGTAAAGATGTTGAAAGTTTTCTGCTTTCTCCTCCTCTCCCTCTGGATAGAAGTTGTGGTGAAGCCCCTTCCTTCCTTCTCCTCCTGGGCTGGTCTCAGGGCTCTCCAGGCTGGAGCTCAAGTTGCTAGCAGCTCCACTCACTGCTCACAGCTCCAACTGTGCAGGACACGCCTCCACTGCTCCACAATTGGTCCTTGTGCATGAAACTCTTTTGAGTTTATCTGTGAAAACATAAAACATTAAACGGTGCCACCCGACCTGGGTGACACAGCAGACATTTACAAGGCCCTTTTTTTTTTTCCCCCTTTTTTGTGTTTTTTTTTTGTGTTTTTTCTTTTTTTTTTTTTCTTTTTTTTTTGGGCACTAAAATCGCAATTTTTCCCCAGTGCCCCCTATAAAAGGGAAGGGGACACTAAAAGCACCGGCAATTAAAACAAATTAACTTTAAAACGTAAAATCAAATTAAAATTTGGTTGCCGGGCGTGATGATGCACTCCAGTCCCTCCGGTGCCCACCTCTCGCGGAAGGCCGCGAGCGTACCGGTGGACACCGCGTGCTCCATCTCCAAGGACACCCTGGATCGGATTTAAGAGCGGAAGAGAGGCAGGCAGTCAGGTTGAACGACCCCCTCGACCGCCCGCTGCCTGGACCGGCTGATGGCACCCTTGGCCGTGCCCAGGAGCAGTCCTACGAGGAGGCCTTCGGACCTACCCGCTCCCCTCCGCACAGGGTGCCCAAAGATCAGGAGAGTGGGACTGAAGTGCAGCCAGAATTTCAGGAGCAGCCCCTTCAAATAGTGGAACAGGGGCTGCAACCTTGTGCATTCAATAAAAACATGGAACACGGACTCCTCCAGACCGCAGAAATTGCAGGCGGCCTGGGAGTCCGTGAACCGGCTTAAAAATTTGTTGCACGGCACTGCTCCGTGCACCACCCTCCAGGCCAAGTCCCCGATGAATAGTGGGAGGACCCCTGCGTAGAGTGCCCTCCATCGGGGACCCCCGCCTCCTCCGGACGGCAAGATGGTACGCCATGGCGTGTCCGGACGGCCGGCGAGGATGGCAAAGTTGAGGGTGTGCAGGAGCAGCCCGTACAGGAAACCCCTCCGCGCGGAACTGAAAGGCACGGAGGGGATTTCCCCGAGGCGGCTCAAGTTGTGAGGCGCCGGCCCCCGAGGGAGGTTCCGGGGTTTGGCGCCGATGAGGAATTCCGTCCGGACGGGGGTCAGTTCGGACGGGATCTCCCCACGTGCTTGAGCCTCCTCGATACACCTAACGGAGTCAGGGCCCAGAGCTGTTTTTAGCGACTCGATGGCATCGGCCGCGCGGCGGACGTTGGCAGAATTTAGGCGCCGCGCCAGCGTGACTGGCGCCATCCAGCCCGCTCCTCTGCCATCGAGCAGGTCCCTGACCCTGGTCACCTCACCAGCCACAGCCCTCTCTTCCGACCGCCACATGAAGCCTCGGCCGTGGAGGTACGGATTCCCGAGCAGCGGTTCCTGCAGGACGGCCGCCACTCCAGCCGGCGGAGAGCTGCGCTTGGTGGAGACTTTGTTCCAGACCCTGATGAGTTCCCTGTAAAAGACAGGCAGCTCCCGGAGGGCGGTCCTGGCACCCCCCAAGTTCACAAACAGGAGCTGCGTGTCATAATTGAGGTCGAGCTGCTGGCGGAAGAAATACCTCGCCAGAGCACACCACCTAGGAGGGGGCTCGACGTAAAGGTATCTCTGCAGGGTCTGAAGACGGAAAGTCGCGAGCTGGGCGCTGACGCACACCAACGACTGACCGCCCTCCTCAAGCGGGAGACTCAAGACCGCGACAGAGACCCAGTGCTTCCTGTTGTTCCAGAAGAAGTCCACCAGCTTCTTCTGTATCTTGGCGACAAACGCAGGGGGAGGGGTCAAAGTGACCAGCCGGTACCACAGCATTGCGGCCACCAGCTGGTTTATGACTAGCGCTCGACCCCTGTAGGACAGCACTCGGAGCAGTCCTGTCCAGCGCCCTAGGCGAGCGGCGACCTTGGCCTCCAGCTCCTGCCAGTTCGCCGGCCAGGCTTCCTCGTCGGGGCTAAGGTAGACTCCCAGATAGAGGAGATGGGTCGTGCTCCAGGCAAAAGGCCTGAGCTCCTCCGGCAGGGAGTCCACCCGCCACTGACCCACCAGGAGTCCGGAACATTTCTCCCAGTTGATCCTGGCGGAGGACGCGGCCGAGTAAATCTCCTGGCACTCACGCATCCTCCGCAGGTCAGCGGGATCCTCTACCGCGAGGAGCACGTCATCGGCGTAAGCCGAGAGGACGACCTCCACGCCCGGCCCTTGCAGAGCCAGTCCCGTCAACCTCGTCCGCAAGAGGCGCAGGAAAGGCTCCACGCAAACGGCGTATAACTGGCCGGACATGGGGCATCCCTGGCGCACCCCTCTCCTAAAGCGAAGGGGCGCCGTCAAGGACCCGTTAACCTTAATCAGACACTCCGCGGCGGCGTACAAAAGTCGGATCCGGGCGACGAAATGCGTCCCGAACCCGAAAGCGCGCAGAGTTCCGAGCAGATAGTCGTGATCCACCCTGTCGAACGCCTTCTCTTGGTCGAGGGATAGGAAGGCGACCGACAGACCAGCCTCCTGGGAACAATGGATGAGGTCCCGGACCAGATGGATGTTGTCGTGGATTGTCCGGCCCGGGACCGTGTATGACTGGTCGGGGTGGATCATGTGGTCCAGCACGGCACCAAGGCGAGCAGACATCGCCCTGGCGAAGATTTTGTAGTCCGTGCTGAGGAGGGAGACCGGGCGCCAGTTCTTAAGGAGGCGGAGATCGCCCTTCTTAGGCAGCAGGACGATGACTGCCCTGCGCCAAGAGAGGGGCATCTCCCCGGTCGCCAGACTTTCCCCCAGGACCCGCGCGTAGTCGCCCCCCAGGACGTCCCAGAACGCCCTGTGGAACTCCACGGTCAGCCCGTCCAGCCCCGGGGATTTTCCCCTCGAGAGCCGGGCGAGGGCACCGGTCAGCTCCGCCAGGCTTAGCGGAGCTTCCAGATTTTCGGCGCCCTCCGGGCCGACCTTCGGCAGGTCCTCCCACAAAACTCTACGCGCTTCCTCGCTGGACGGATCCGGAGAGAACAGAGCCCCGTAATATTCACGGACCCTGTTGTTGACGCCCTCCGGATCCGAGACGAGAGAGCCGTCGTCGGCCAGCAGCGTCAAGAGCTGCTTACGGACACTCTGCCTTTTTTCCAGCGAGTAGAAGAAGGGGGAGCCGCGGTCCAGATCCCGCAGGAACCGGATCCGCGACCTCACGAACGCGCCTCGGGACCCGACGAGCTGCAGGTCCTTCAGCGCGGCCTTCTTCGCTTCGTACACCGTCCGCAGGGCCGGGTCCTGGACGACTTGACCGAGACGGGCTTCCAGGTCGAGCACCTCTTTTTCTAGGCGCCCGACTCTGGCCGCCCGCCTCTTGGTCGACTCCCTCGCGTACTCTTGACAGAAGACGCGGACGTGAGCCTTGCCCACGTCCCACCATAGCCTCAAGGAGGGGAAGCCCCCCTGCTTCCTTCTCCAGTCGGACCAGAATCGACGGAACGAGTCCTGGAACCGCACGTCCTCCAGCAGCCGGTTGTTAAAGTGCCAGTACGCGGACCCCGTCCTCGCGCGGAGCGAAGCGAGCTCCGCCCACACCAGGTGGTGGTCCGAACACGGCACCGGCCGCATGGAGGCCGCCGGGACGCAGGAAACGTACGCCCGAGACACGTAAAGGCGGTCGACCCTAGACCATCCAACTCCAGGCCTCACCCAAGTAAAGGCGCTGGAGTCGGGGTGGAGATTTCGCCAGACGTCCACCAAGTCGAAGGACCCGACCAGGTCCCTCAACTTCTCCATCGCCGTCATGCACTGCGGGGCACCGGAGCGGTCCCTCGCCTCGAGGGTGCAGTTAAAATCCCCCCCGAGGACAATGCAGTCGCCGACGTCGACGGAGCCAAGAAGAGCGGACACCTCTTCAAAGAAGCGCCTTTGCTGCGGGCCGGGATGAGGGGCGTACACGTTCACGAGATGGAGCGGCACGTCCCCTAGGCGAACCGTTACGTGCAGCAAGCGGCCTGGCACGGGCTCCTCGACCCCCAAGATCTCCGGCTGAAAATGCGGGCCCAGCAAGATGGCCACCCCACTTGAAATGGCGGTGAGGTGGCTCATGCGGACCTCTCCTTGCCATTCCAGGAGCCACGTGGCTTCGTCTCCCGGAACGGTGTGGGTTTCTTGCAGGAAGCACACCGCATATTTCCCCTCCCGCAGGAGCGAAAAATTGTCAAATCTACGGCGTGCCCCTCTGCCGCCGTTGATGTTGAGGCTGGCTATGGTTATCTTCATGGCAAAAGCATAGTGCAACCTCTACCTTAACCTATTGTGGGGGAGGGAGCGGAGTCTTTTGTTGAACTCCGCTCCCTCCGCAGCCCAGCGAGGAGTCCCTCGAGCTCGCGCAGCTCAAGGTGCTGCTCCTTTGTCAAGGGCCCGCCCGCGGCCAAGGTTTTAACGGCGGCGCGGACGGACCCCTTGATCAGCTCCGGCTCGGACCATTTTTCCAGGGCCAGTCGGGCTTGGTCGCGGCGACCCCGGCTCTGGGCCAAAAAGTCCCGGAGTTCCTTTGCAGGAACGAGGAGGGCCTCAGCGGCGGCCGCGAGCAGATCCACCGCCTCCCTGGCGGTGGTCTCTAGGTCTTCACCCGCGTCCCCCACCGAGTCCCCGTCCTCCTCCGGGAGGTGGCCGCCAGCAGCCGGCCCATCGACCGCACAAGGTACGGCAAATGAACCGGCCGCTCCAACCGGCCCTGGCACTGCCCCGATCCCACCCCCAGGATTGTCGGCAGAGGAGTCCCCACTGGGCTCTTTTAAAAATGGTGCTGGGTCGGGAAATGACAGCGGAAGGGGTTCCCCCTCCGCCCCAGGAACCGGAGAACAAGGAGAGACCCGGCCATAGGAAATCCCCAGGCCCTCCAAGTGCTCCAGCTCCAAAGTAAGGGGCGAGGGTGGGTGTTCCTCCCCCTCCCCGCTGCCACCCCCCGGCCCAGCGTCTACAGTTTCATTAAAATCAATATATTTTGTTTCTGCCGGGTCGAGCAACTCCCGGGGGAAGTTGGGTAATAGCTGGGCGGGCTCAGGTTCGGCCTTTTCGGCCCCGCCCGCCTCAGTCCCCGGGACGCCCGGCCCGGCGGCTACGCATTCCTCCGCGGTCCCCACGCCCCCCACGACAGGCAGATCTTCCACTCCATCCCCGGGAGGCAGAGGCTGGGCAGCCTCAACTGTCTCACCCTCCCCGGGGAAAGACTCCTCGCGCCTGCAGCGCAATTTGGGGGCGCTGGTGGGGGACGCGGGACACGCGGCGGGCACCGCCTCCTCCGCGGAGGGATGTTGTTCCCCCTCCGCCTCATTGGGGCGGTGCCTCTTTTTGTTCCTGGGGGCGCGCGGAGTCAGGGAGACCTCCATGTCTGCCGAGGCCTCCCGCTCCGCCCCCCCCTTTTCCTTTTCTTGCCCGCGCCTGGGCCCCTCTGTGGTGGTATTCAAGGGCCCGGGCACGGGCTCGGGGCACCCCGCGCTCGCCGGTGACTGGGTTGGGCTGAGCGCGGTGGTCAGACTTTCCGGCGCACCGAGGGGACCCGCCTCTAGATGTTTCTCCTTCTTCCGCGCCTTCTTTCCGCTCGGACGCTCTCCCTCCCCCCCGCCGGAGGCCCTGAAAACAAAGGCCTCCGACGATGCCCGCGCACCCATGGCTCCCGGCACGCGGACGCAACTAGGGGGAGGGGTGGCGGCAGCGCCAGCCTTGGCCGCCTTCGGTGGTTTGGCGGCCTTGGAGGCGGGGCAGTTCTTACGAACATGCCCCACCTCCCTACAGGCATGGCACCGCACGCCGTCCGACGTCCAGAAGACGCGGTAGGCAGTCCCCTCGTGCACCACATTAAAGTGCCCTTCTGTCATGTCCTCCCGCGCCAGCCGGACAAAGAGCTGGCGGCGGAAGGAGAACACGTGGCGCAGGCTGTTCTCCCTGAGGCCGAGCGGTATGGGGTTGATCCCTGACCTTACCTCCCCCAGTTGTTGTAGGTGAGGGAGGAGGAGCCCAGCGGGAACAAAGGGCGGGACGTTCGACACGATGACCCTCTGCGCGGTGGCCTCGAGAGGATCCACCGGCAGGAACGTCCCGCCCACCGTGAGCCCCTTTTCGAGGGCCAGGGACACCGCCCGCTCCGACCCCAGGAAGAAAACAGCCTTCCCAGACATCTTGGAGGCTGCGACAATGGCCGAGGGGCCGACTACCCCAGCCATCGCCCGCACGCACTCCTCGATGCTCATTGTGGGGTGAGTGTAGCTCTTGACCCCGTGTTTTTTTGTTATAAGTGTAAATGGTGGCAGGGCAGCGGGTGGCGCAGGAGGTGCTGTGGAAGCGGTTGCCACCTGCGCATACGTCCTTGCTGGCCCTGCCACCGGCGTGGATGGGGTCGCCATCACGGGGTCCCTTTAAGGGCTACACCCACCCCAAAGTCACAGGCCTTAATGGTCTTTTAATGGCATCGTATGTTAACTGAGCAGAGGAGCCCTTAACGAGGCACCTCTCCCCTCGTTGACAATTGGGGAGAGGCCTTGCTCCCTCTGCTCAGTTGTCTTAATTGTTTTTTTTTTTTATTAATTTGGAAGGAAAGGGTTCTCAGAGAGAGAGGGGAGAAACAGAGGGTAACGGAGAAAGAGAGAGGGGGGTGGGAAGGGGGGGGGGCTGCGAGGGCAGGTCTCTCCTCGCAGCTGTGGGTGGGTGCACTCCCCAGATGGCAAAGCACAAAAGTCTTTGAGGTGGTCTTCAGGTGGGGGGAGAAGATGTCTTCACCTGGGGTAGCTGGAGCCACCAGGCACTCCTAACGATCTTTAATTGGGTGATTAATAACAATCTTCAGCCTGGTAGCTCCAGCTATCCCAGGCTAGGCAAATGTGGGGGGTGGGGGGGGTTCCAATTGTGGGGGGGGCCTAGTTGTAAGCAAGGCCCCCACACACACTACCACACACACACACACCCCCCGCGATGTTCCGGCCCTCAGTGGTCTTCTTTCCTCCCCCCACCGATACAACAAAGTCTGTTTGGGGAAATGCACCCACACCCACCTGTAGAATGTAGAGTCTCCCTCCTTCCACACTGGATGTTGTTGTGGTTTTTCCCCCTCTCTCCAACTCCTTGCAGAATGGTAAAAAGTTGAAAAGTTTTCTTCTGTTCTCCTCCTCTCCCTCTGGTTAAAGTTGAAGTGAAGCCCCTTCCTTCCTTCTCCTCCTGGGCTGGTCTCAGGGCTCTCCAGGCTGGAGCTCAAGTTGCTAGCAGCTCCACTCACTGCTCACAGCTCCAACTGTGCAGGACACGCCTCCACTGCTCCACAATTGGTCCTTGTGCATGAACTCTTTTTGGAGTTCACCTGCAAAAACATAAAACATGTATCCGTGCCACCCGACCTGGATGACACACACAAGACATTTACAAGGCCCCTTTTTTATTTATTTTTTTGTGTTTTTTTTTTGGGCCACTAAAATCAAATTTTTCCTTTTTCCAGTGCCCCCTATAAAAGGAGAGGGGGACACTAAAAGCACCGGCAATTAAAACAAATTAAACTTTAAAACGTAAAATCAAATTAAAATTTGGTTGCCGGGCGTGATGATGCACTCCAGTCCCTCCGGTGCCCACCTCTCGCGGAAGGCCGCGAGCGTACCGGTGGACACCGCGTGCTCCATCTCCAAGGACACCCTGGATCGGATGTAAGAGCGGAAGAGAGGCAGGCAGTCAGGTTGAACGACCCCCTCGACCGCCCGCTGCCTGGACCGGCTGATGGCACCCTTGGCCGTGCCCAGGAGCAGTCCTACGAGGAGGCCCTCGGACCTACCCGCTCCCCTCCGCACAGGGTGCCCAAAGATCAGGAGAGTGGGACTGAAGTGCAGCCAGAATTTCAGGAGCAGCCCCTTCAAATAGTGGAACAGGGGCTGCAACCTTGTGCATTCAATAAAAACATGGAACACGGACTCCTCCAGACCGCAGAAATTGCAGGCGGCCTGGGAGTCCGTGAACCGGCTTAAAAATTTGTTGCACGGCACTGCTCCGTGCACCACCCTCCAGGCCAAGTCCCCGATGAATAGTGGGAGGACCCCTGCGTAGAGTGCCCTCCATCGGGGACCCCCGCCTCCTCCGGACGGCAAGATGGTACGCCATGGCGTGTCCGGACGGCCGGCGAGGATGGCAAAGTTGAGGGTGTGCAGGAGCAGCCCGTACAGGAAACCCCTCCGCGCGGAACTGAAAGGCACGGAGGGGATTTCCCCGAGGCGGCTCAAGTTGTGAGGCGCCGGCCCCCGAGGGAGGTTCCGGGGTTTGGCGCCGATGAGGAATTCCGTCCGGACGGGGGTCAGTTCGGACGGGATCTCCCCACGTGCTTGAGCCTCCTCGATACACCTAACGGAGTCAGGGCCCAGAGCTGTTTTTAGCGACTCGATGGCATCGGCCGCGCGGCGGACGTTGGCAGAATTTAGGCGCCGCGCCAGCGTGACTGGCGCCATCCAGCCCGCTCCTCCGCCATCGAGCAGGTCCCTGACCCTGGTCACCTCACCAGCCACAGCCCTCTCTTCCGACCGCCACATGAAGCCTCGGCCGTGGAGGTACGGATTCCCGAGCAGCGGTTCCTGCAGGACGGCCGCCACTCCAGCCGGCGGAGAGCTGCGCTTGGTGGAGACTTTGTTCCAGACCCTGATGAGTTCCCTGTAAAAGACAGGCAGCTCCCGGAGGGCGGTCCTGGCACCCCCCAAGTTCACAAACAGGAGCTGCGTGTCATAATTGAGGTCGAGCTGCTGGCGGAAGAAATACCTCGCCAGAGCACACCACCTAGGAGGGGGCTCGACGTAAAGGTATCTCTGCAGGGTCTGAAGACGGAAAGTCGCGAGCTGGGCGCTGACGCACACCAACGACTGACCGCCCTCCTCAAGCGGGAGACTCAAGACCGCGACAGAGACCCAGTGCTTCCTGTTGTTCCAGAAGAAGTCCACCAGCTTCTTCTGTATCTTGGCGACAAACGCAGGGGGAGGGGTCAAAGTGACCAGCCGGTACCACAGCATTGCGGCCACCAGCTGGTTTATGACTAGCGCTCGACCCCTGTAGGACAGCACTCGGAGCAGTCCTGTCCAGCGCCCTAGGCGAGCGGCGACCTTGGCCTCCAGCTCCTGCCAGTTCGCCGGCCAGGCTTCCTCGTCGGGGCTAAGGTAGACTCCCAGATAGAGGAGATGGGTCGTGCTCCAGGCAAAAGGCCTGAGCTCCTCCGGCAGGGAGTCCACCCGCCACTGACCCACCAGGAGTCCGGAACATTTCTCCCAGTTGATCCTGGCGGAGGACGCGGCCGAGTAAATCTCCTGGCACTCACGCATCCTCCGCAGGTCAGCGGGATCCTCTACCGCGAGGAGCACGTCATCGGCGTAAGCCGAGAGGACGACCTCCACGCCCGGCCCTTGCAGAGCCAGTCCCGTCAACCTCGTCCGCAAGAGGCGCAGGAAAGGCTCCACGCAAACGGCGTATAACTGGCCGGACATGGGGCATCCCTGGCGCACCCCTCTCCTAAAGCGAAGGGGCGCCGTCAAGGACCCGTTAACCTTAATCAGACACTCCGCGGCGGCGTACAAAAGTCGGATCCGGGCGACGAAATGCGTCCCGAACCCGAAAGCGCGCAGAGTTCCGAGCAGATAGTCGTGATCCACCCTGTCGAACGCCTTCTCTTGGTCGAGGGATAGGAAGGCGACCGACAGACCAGCCTCCTGGGAGCAATGGATGAGGTCCCGGACCAGATGGATGTTGTCGTGGATCGTCCGGCCCGGGACCGTGTATGACTGGTCGGGGTGAATCATGTGGTCCAGCACGGCACCAAGGCGAGCAGACATCGCCCTGGCGAAGATTTTGTAGTCCGTGCTGAGGAGGGAGACCGGGCGCCAGTTCTTAAGGAGGCGGAGATCGCCCTTCTTAGGCAGCAGGACGATGACTGCCCTGCGCCAAGAGAGGGGCATCTCCCCGGTCGCCAGACTTTCCCCCAGGACCCGCGCGTAGTCGCTCCCCAGGACGTCCCAGAACGCCCTGTGGAACTCCACGGTCAGCCCGTCCAGCCCCGGGGATTTTCCCCTCGAGAGCCGGGCGAGGGCACCGGTCAGCTCCGCCAGGCTTAGCGGAGCTTCCAGATTTTCGGCGCCCTCCGGGCTGACCTTCGGCAGGTCCTCCCACAAAACTCTACGCGCTTCCTCGCTGGACGGATCCGGAGAGAACAGAGCCCCGTAATATTCACGGACCCTGTTGTTGACGCCCTCCGGATCCGAGACGAGAGAGCCGTCGTCGGCCAGCAGCGTCAAGAGCTGCTTACGGACACTCTGCCTTTTTTCCAGCGAGTAGAAGAAGGGGGAGCCGCGGTCCAGATCCCGCAGGAACCGGATCCGCGACCTCACGAACGCGCCTCGGGACCCGACGAGCTGCAGGTCCTTCAGCGCGGCCTTCTTCGCTTCGTACACCGTCCGCAGGGCCGGGTCCTGGACGACTTGACCGAGACGGGCTTCCAGGTCGAGCACCTCTTTTTCTAGGCGCCCGACTCTGGCCGCCCGCCTCTTGGTCGACCCCCTCGCGTACTCTTGACAGAAGACGCGGACGTGAGCCTTGCCCACGTCCCACCATAGCCTCAAGGAGGGGAAGCCCCCCTGCTTCCTTCTCCAGTCGGACCAGAATCGACGGAACGAGTCCTGGAACCGCACGTCCTCCAGCAGCCGGTTGTTAAAGTGCCAGTACGCGGACCCCGTCCTCGCGCGGAGCGAAGCGAGCTCCGCCCACACCAGGTGGTGGTCCGAACACGGCACCGGCCGCATGGAGGCCGCCGGGACGCAGGAAACGTACGCCCGAGACACGTAAAGGCGGTCGACTCTAGACCATCCAACTCCAGGCCTCACCCAAGTAAAGGCGCTGGAGTCGGGGTGGAGATTTCGCCAGACGTCCACCAAGTCGAAGGACCCGACCAGGTCCCTCAACTTCTCCATCGCCGTCATGCACTGCGGGGCACCGGAGCGGTCCCTCGCCTCGAGGGTGCAGTTAAAATCCCCCCCGAGGACAATGCAGTCGCCGACGTCGACGGAGCCAAGAAGAGCGGACACCTCTTCAAAGAAGCGCCTTTGCTGCGGGCCGGGATGAGGGGCGTACACGTTCACGAGATGGAGCGGCACGTCCCCCAGGCGAACCGTTACGTGCAGCAAGCGGCCTGGCACGGGCTCCTCGACCCCCAAGATCTCCGGCTGAAAATGCGGGCCCAGCAAGATGGCCACCCCACTAGAAATGGCGGTGAGGTGGCTCATGCGGACCTCTCCTTGCCATTCCAGGAGCCACGTGGCTTCGTCTCCCGGAACGGTGTGGGTTTCTTGCAGGAAGCACACCGCATATTTCCCCTCCCGCAGGAGCGAAAAATTGTCAAATCTACGGCGTGCCCCTCTGCCGCCGTTGATGTTGAGGCTGGCTATGGTTATCTTCATGACAAAAGCATAGTGCAACCTCTACCTTAACCTATTGTGGGGGAGGGAGCGGAGTCTTTTGTTGAACTCCGCTCCCTCCGCAGCCCAGCGAGGAGTCCCTCGAGCTCGCGCAGCTCAAGGTGCTGCTCCTTTGTCAAGGGCCCGCCCGCGGCCAAGGTTTTAACGGCGGCGCGGACGGACCCCTTGATCAGCTCCGGCTCGGACCATTTTTCCAGGGCCAGTCGGGCTTGGTCGTGGCGACCCCGGCTCTGGGCCAAAAAGTCCCGGAGTTCCTTTGCAGGAACGAGGAGGGCCTCAGCGGCGGCCGCGAGCAGATCCACCGCCTCCCTGGCGGTGGTCTCTAGGTCTTCACCCGCGTCCCCCACCGAGTCCCCGTCCTCCTCCGGGAGGTGGCCGCCAGCAGCCGGCCCATCGACCGCACAAGGTACGGCAAATGAACCGGCCGCTCCAACCGGCCCTGGCACTGCCCCGATCCCACCCCCAGGATCGTCGGCAGAGGAGTCCCCACTGGGCTCTTTTAAAAATGGTGCTGGGTCGGGAAATGACAGCGGAAGGGGTTCCCCCTCCGCCCCAGGAACCGGAGAACAAGGAGAGACCCGGCCATAGGAAATCCCCAGGCCCTCCAAGTGCTCCAGCTCCAAAGTAAGGGGCGAGGGTGGGTGTTCCTCCCCCTCCCCGCTGCCACCCCCCGGCCCAGCATCTACAGTGTCATAATTATTTAATTGTTTTTCTGCCGGGTCGAGCGACTCCCGGGGGAAGTTGGATAATAGCTGGGCGGGCTCAGGTTCGGCCTTTTCGGCCTCGCCCGCCTCAGTCCCCGGGACGCCCGGCCCGGCGGCTACGCATTCCTCCGCGGTCCCCACGCCCCCCACGACAGGCAGATCTTCCACGCCCTCCCCAGGAGGCAGAGGCTGGGCAGCCTCAACTGTCTCACCCTCCCCGGGGAAAGACTCCTCGCGCCTGCAGCGCAATTTGGGGGCGCTGGTGGGGGACGCGGGACACGCGGCGGGCACCGCCTCCTCCGCGGAGGGATGTTGTTCCCCCTCCGCCTCATTGGGGCGGTGCCTCTTTTTGTTCCTGGGGGCGCGCGGAGTCAGGGAGACCTCCATGTCTGCCGAGGCCTCCCGCTCCGCCCCCCCCTTTTCCTTTTCTTGCCCGCGCCTGGGCCCCTCTGTGGTGGTATTCAAGGGCCCGGGCACGGGCTCGGGGCACCCCGCGCTCGCCGGTGACTGGGTTGGGCTGAGCGCGGTGGTCAGACTTTCCGGCGCACCGAGGGGACCCGCCTCTAGATGTTTCTCCTTCTTCCGCGCCTTCTTTCCGCTCGGACGCTCTCCCTCCCCCCCGCCGGAGGCCCTGAAAACAAAGGCCTCCGACGATGCCCGCGCACCCATGGCTCCCGGCACGCGGACGCAACTAGGGGGAGGGGTGGCGGCAGCGCCAGCCTTGGCCGCCTTCGGTGGTTTGGCGGCCTTGGCGGCGGGGCAGTTCTTGCGAACATGCCCCACCTCCCTGCAGGCATGGCACCGCACGCCGTCCGACGTCCAGAAGACGCGGTAGGCAGTCCCCTCGTGCACCACGTTAAAATCTCCCTCCGTCGTGTCCTCCCGCGCCAGCCGGACAAAGAGCTGGCGGCGGAAGGAGAACACGTGGCGCAGGCTGCTCTCCCTGAGGCCGAGCGGTATGGGGTTGATCCCTGACCTTACCTCCCCCAGTTGTTGTAGGTGAGGGAGGAGGAGCTCAGCGGAAACAAAGGGCGGGACGTTTGAAATGATGACCCTCTGCGCGGTGGCCTCGAGAGGGTCCACCGGCAGGAACGTCCCGCCCACCGTGAGCCCCTTTTCAAGGGCCAGGGACACCGCCCGCTCCGACCCCAGGAAGAACACGGCCTTCCCAGACATCTTGGAGGCTGCGACAATGGCCGAGGGGCCGACTACCCCAGCCATCGCCCGCACGCACTCCTCAATGCTCATTGTGGGGTGAGTGTAGCTCTTGACCCCGTGTTTCCTGGTTATAAGTCTGAACGGTGGCAGGGCAGCGGGTGGCGCAGGAGGTGCCGTGGATGTGGACACCGCCTGCGCATACGTCCTTGCTGGCCCTGCCACCGGCGTGGATGGGGTCGCCATCACGGGGTCCCTTTAAGGGCTACACCCACCCCAAAGTCACAGGCCTTAATGGTCTTTAATGGCCTCTTATGTTAACTGAGCAGAGGAGCCCTTAACGAGGCACCTCTCCCCTCGTTGACAATTGGGGAGAGGCCTTGCTCCCTCTGCTCAGTTGTCTTAATTGGGTTTTTTTTTATTAATTTGGAAGGAAAGGGTTCTCAGAGAGAGAGGGGAGAAACAGAGGGTAACGGAGAAAGAGAGAGGGGGGTGGGAAGGGGGGGGGGGCTGCGAGGGCAGGTCTCCCCTCGCAGCTGTGGGTGGGTGCACTCCCCAGATGGCAAAACACAAAAGTCTTTGGGGTGGTCTTCAGGTGGGGGGAGAAGATGTCTTCACCTGGGGTAGCTGGAGCCACCAGGCACTCCTAACGATCCTCAATAGGGTGATTAATGACTCTTCAGCCTGGTAGCTCCAGCTATCCCAGGCTAGGCAAATGTGGGGGGGGTGGGGGGGGTTCCAATTGTGGGGGGGGCCCAGTTGTAAGCACAGCCCCCACGCACACTACCACACACACACACACACCCCCCGCGATGTTCCGGCCCTCAGTGGTCTTCTTTCCTCCCCCCACCGATACAACAAAGTCTGTTTGGGGAAATGCACCCACACCCACCTGTAGAATGTTGAGTCTCCCTCCTTCCACACTGGATGTTGTTGGTCTTTTCCCCCTCTCTCCAACTCCTTGCAGAATGGTAAAAAGATGTTGTAAAGTTTTCTTTTCTCCTCCTCTCCCTCTGGATAAAAGTTGTGGTGAAGCCCCTTCCTTCCTTCTCCTCCTGGGCTGGTCTCAGGGCTCCCCAGGCAGGAGCTCAAGTTGCTAGCTGCTTCCCTCACTGCTCACAGCTCCAACTGAGCAGGACACGCCTCCACTGCTCCACAATTGGTCCTTGTGCATGAAACTCTTTTGAGTTCACCTGTGAAAACATAAAAACAATAAACGGTGCCACCCGACCTGGGTGACACACCAGACATTTACAAGGCCCTTTTTTCCTTTTTTTTGGTTTTTTTTTGTGTTTTTTGTTTTTTTTTTTGTTTTTTTTTTGGGCACTAAAATCACAATTTCTCCGGTGCCCCCTATAAAAGGGAAGGGGGACACTAAAAGCACCGGCAATTAAAACAAATTAAACTTTAAAACGTAAAATCAAATTAAAATTTGGTTGCCGGGCGTGATGATGCACTCCAGTCCCTCCGGTGCCCACCTCTCGCGGAAGGCCGCGAGCGTACCGGTGGACACCGCGTGCTCCATCTCCAAGGACACCCTGGATCGGATGTAAGAGCGGAAGAGAGGCAGGCAGTCAGGTTGAACGACCCCCTCGACCGCCCGCTGCCTGGACCGGCTGATGGCACCCTTGGCCGTGCCCAGGAGCAGTCCTACGAGGAGGCCCTCGGACCTACCCGCTCCCCTCCGCACAGGGTGCCCAAAGATCAGGAGAGTGGGACTGAAGTGCAGCCAGAATTTCAGGAGCAGCCCCTTCAAATAGTGGAACAGGGGCTGCAACCTTGTGCATTCAATAAAAACATGGAACACGGACTCCTCCAGACCGCAGAAATTGCAGGCGGCTTGGGAGTCCGTGAACCGGCTTGAAAATTTGTTGCACGGCACTGCTCCGTGCACCACCCTCCAGGCCAAGTCCCCGATGAATAGTGGGAGGACCCCTGCGTAGAGTGCCCTCCATCGGGGACCCCCGCCTCCTCCGGACGGCAAGATGGTACGCCATGGCGTGTCCGGACGGCCGGCGAGGATGGCAAAGTTGAGGGTGTGCAGGAGCAGCCCGTACAGGAAACCCCTCCGCGCGGAACTGAAAGGCACGGAGGGGATTTCCCCGAGGCGGCTCAAGTTGTGAGGCGCCGGTCCCCGAGGGAGGTTCCGGGGTTTGGCGCCGATGAGGAATTCCGTCCGGACGGGGGTCAGTTCGGACGGGATCTCCCCACGTGCTTGAGCCTCCTCGATACACCTAACGGAGTCAGGGCCCAGAGCTGTTTTTAGCGACTCGATGGCATCGGCCGCGCGGCGGACGTTGGCAGAATTTAGGCGCCGCGCCAGCGTGACTGGCGCCATCCAGCCCGCTCCTTCGCCATCGAGCAGGTCCCTGACCCTGGTCACCTCACCAGCCACAGCCCTCTCTTCCGACCGCCACATGAAGCCTCGGCCGTGGAGGTACGGATTCCCGAGCAGCGGTTCCTGCAGGACGGCCGCCACTCCAGCCGGCGGAGAGCTGCGCTTGGTGGAGACTTTGTTCCAGACCCTGATGAGTTCCCTGTAAAAGACAGGCAGCTCCCGGAGGGCGGTCCTGGCACCCCCCAAGTTCACAAACAGGAGCTGCGTGTCATAATTGAGGTCGAGCTGCTGGCGGAAGAAATACCTCGCCAGAGCACACCACCTAGGAGGGGGCTCGACGTAAAGGTATCTCTGCAGGGTCTGAAGACGGAAAGTCGCGAGCTGGGCGCTGACGCACACCAACGACTGACCGCCCTCCTCAAGCGGGAGACTCAAGACCGCGACAGAGACCCAGTGCTTCCTGTTGTTCCAGAAGAAGTCCACCAGCTTCTTCTGTATCTTGGCGACAAACGCAGGGGGAGGGGTCAAAGTGACCAGCCGGTACCACAGCATTGCGGCCACCAGCTGGTTTATGACTAGCGCTCGACCCCTGTAGGACAGCACTCGGAGCAGTCCTGTCCAGCGCCCTAGGCGAGCGGCGACCTTGGCCTCCAGCTCCTGCCAGTTCGCCGGCCAGGCTTCCTCGTCGGGGCTAAGGTAGACTCCCAGATAGAGGAGATGGGTCGTGCTCCAGGCAAAAGGCCTGAGCTCCTCCGGCAGGGAGTCCACCCGCCACTGACCCACCAGGAGTCCGGAACATTTCTCCCAGTTGATCCTGGCGGAGGACGCGGCCGAGTAAATCTCCTGGCACTCACGCATCCTCCGCAGGTCAGCGGGATCCTCTACCGCGAGGAGCACGTCATCGGCGTAAGCCGAGAGGACGACCTCCACGCCCGGCCCTTGCAGAGCCAGTCCCGTCAACCTCGTCCGCAAGAGGCGCAGGAAAGGCTCCACGCAAACGGCGTATAACTGGCCGGACATGGGGCATCCCTGGCGCACCCCTCTCCTAAAGCGAAGGGGCGCCGTCAAGGACCCGTTAACCTTAATCAGACACTCCGCGGCGGCGTACAAAAGTCGGATCCGGGCGACGAAATGCGTCCCGAACCCGAAAGCGCGCAGAGTTCCGAGCAGATAGTCGTGATCCACCCTGTCGAACGCCTTCTCTTGGTCGAGTGATAGGAAGGCGACCGACAGACCAGCCTCCTGGGAGCAATGGATGAGGTCCCGGACCAGATGGATGTTGTCGTGGATCGTCCGGCCCGGGACCGTGTATGACTGGTCGGGGTGAATCATGTGGTCCAGCACGGCACCAAGGCGAGCAGACATCGCCCTGGCGAAGATTTTGTAGTCCGTGCTGAGGAGGGAGACCGGGCGCCAGTTCTTAAGGAGGCGGAGATCGCCCTTCTTAGGCAGCAGGACGATGACTGCCCTGCGCCAAGAGAGGGGCATCTCCCCGGTCGCCAGACTTTCCCCCAGGACCCGCGCGTAGTCGCTCCCCAGGACGTCCCAGAACGCCCTGTGGAACTCCACGGTCAGCCCGTCCAGCCCCGGGGATTTTCCCCTCGAGAGCCGGGCGAGGGCACCGGTCAGCTCCGCCAGGCTTAGCGGAGCTTCCAGATTTTCGGCGCCCTCCGGGCTGACCTTCGGCAGGTCCTCCCACAAAACTCTACGCGCTTCCTCGCTGGACGGATCCGGAGAGAACAGAGCCCCGTAATATTCACGGACCCTGTTGTTGACGCCCTCCGGATCCGAGACGAGAGAGCCGTCGTCGGCCAGCAGCGTCAAGAGCTGCTTACGGACACTCTGCCTTTTTTCCAGCGAGTAGAAGAAGGGGGAGCCGCGGTCCAGATCCCGCAGGAACCGGATCCGCGACCTCACGAACGCGCCTCGGGACCCGACGAGCTGCAGGTCCTTCAGCGCGGCCTTCTTCGCTTCGTACACCGTCCGCAGGGCCGGGTCCTGGACGACTTGACCGAGACGGGCTTCCAGGTCGAGCACCTCTTTTTCTAGGCGCCCGACTCTGGCCGCCCGCCTCTTGGTCGACCCCCTCGCGTACTCTTGACAGAAGACGCGGACGTGAGCCTTGCCCACGTCCCACCATAGCCTCAAGGAGGGGAAGCCCCCCTGCTTCCTTCTCCAGTCGGACCAGAATCGACGGAACGAGTCCTGGAACCGCACGTCCTCCAGCAGCCGGTTGTTAAAGTGCCAGTACGCGGACCCCGTCCTCGCGCGGAGCGAAGCGAGCTCCGCCCACACCAGGTGGTGGTCCGAACACGGCACCGGCCGCATGGAGGCCGCCGGGACGCAGGAAACGTACGCCCGAGACACGTAAAGGCGGTCGACTCTAGACCATCCAACTCCAGGCCTCACCCAAGTAAAGGCGCTGGAGTCGGGGTGGAGATTTCGCCAGACGTCCACCAAGTCGAAGGACCCGACCAGGTCCCTCAACTTCTCCATCGCCGTCATGCACTGCGGGGCACCGGAGCGGTCCCTCGCCTCGAGGGTGCAGTTAAAATCCCCCCCGAGGACAATGCAGTCGCCGACGTCGACGGAGCCAAGAAGAGCGGACACCTCTTCAAAGAAGCGCGTTTGCTGCGGGCCGGGATGAGGGGCGTACACGTTCACGAGATGGAGCGGCACGTCCCCCAGGCGAACCGTTACGTGCAGCAAGCGGCCTGGCACGGGCTTCTCGACCCCCAAGATCTCCGGCTGAAAATGCGGGCCCAGCAAGATGGCCACCCCACTAGAAATGGCGGTGAGGTGGCTCATGCGGACCTCTCCTTGCCATTCCAGGAGCCACGTGGCTTCGTCTCCCGGAACGGTGTGGGTTTCTTGCAGGAAGCACACCGCATATTTCCCCTCCCGCAGGAGCGAAAAATTGTCAAATCTACGGCGTGCCCCTCTGCCGCCGTTGATGTTGAGGCTGGCTATGGTTATCTTCATGGCAAAAGCATAGTGCAACCTCTACCTTAACCTATTGTGGGGGAGGGAGCGGAGTCTTTTGTTGAACTCCGCTCCCTCCGCAGCCCAGCGAGGAGTCCCTCGAGCTCGCGCAGCTCAAGGTGCTGCTCCTTTGTCAAGGGCCCGCCCGCGGCCAAGGTTTTAACGGCGGCGCGGACGGACCCCTTGATCAGCTCCGGCTCGGACCATTTTTCCAGGGCCAGTCGGGCTTGGTCGCGGCGACCCCGGCTCTGGGCCAAAAAGTCCCGGAGTTCCTTTGCAGGAACGAGGAGGGCCTCAGCGGCGGCCGCAAGCAGATCCACCGCCTCCCTGGCGGTGGTCTCTAGGTCTTCACCCGCGTCCCCCACCGAGTCCCCGTCCTCCTCCGGGAGGTGGCCGCCAGCAGCCGGCCCATCGACCGCACAAGGTACGGCAAATGAACCGGCCGCTCCAACCGGCCCTGGCACTGCCCCGATCCCACCCCCAGGATCGTCGGCAGAGGAGTCCCCACTGGGCTCTTTTAAAAATGGTGCTGGGTCGGGAAATGACAGCGGAAGGGGTTCCCCCTCCGCCCCAGGAACCGGAGAACAAGGAGAGACCCGGCCATAGGAAATCCCCAGGCCCTCCAAGTGCTCCAGCTCCAAAGTAAGGGGCGAGGGTGGGTGTTCCTCCCCCTCCCCGCTGCCACCCCCCGGCCCAGCATCTACAGTTTCATTAAAATCAATATATTTTGTTTCTGCCGGGTCGAGCAACTCCCGGGGGAAGTTGGATAATAGCTGGGCGGGCTCAGGTTCGGCCTTTTCGGCCTCGCCCGCCTCAGTCCCCGGGACGCCCGGCCCGGCGGCTACGCATTCCTCCGCGGTTCCCACGCCCCCCACGACAGGCAGATCTTCCACTCCATCCCCGGGAGGCAGAGGCTGGGCAGCCTCAACTGTCTCACCCTCCCCGGGGAAAGACTCCTCGCGCCTGCAGCGCAATTTGGGGGCGCTGGTGGGGGACGCGGGACACGCGGCGGGCACCGCCTCCTCCGCGGAGGGATGTTGTTCCCCCTCCGCCTCATTGGGGCGGTGCCTCTTTTTGTTCCTGGGGGCGCGCGGAGTCAGGGAGACCTCCATGTCTGCCGAGGCCTCCCGCTCCGCCCCCCCCTTTTCCTTTTCTTGCCCGCGCCTGGGCCCCTCTGTGGTGGTATTCAAGGGCCCGGGCACGGGCTCGGGGCACCCCGCGCTCGCCGGTGACTGGGTTGGGCTGAGCGCGGTGGTCAGACTTTCCGGCGCACTGAGGGGACCCGCCTCGAGATGTTTCGCCTTCTTCCGCGCCCTCTTTCCGGTCGAACGCTCTCCCTCCCCCCCGCCGGAGGCCCTGAAAACAAAGGCCTCCGACGATGCCCGCGCACCCATGGCTCCCGGCACGCGGACGCAACTAGGGGGAGGGGTGGCGGCGGTGCCAGCCTTGGCCGCCTTCGGTGGTTTGGCGGCCTTGGAGGCGGGGCAGTTCTTACGAACATGCCCCACCTCCCTACAGGCATGGCACCGCACGCCGTCCGACGTCCAGAAGACGCGGTAGGCAGTCCCCTCGTGCACCACATTAAAGTTCCCCTCCGTCGTCTCCTCCCGCGCCAGCCGGACAAAGAGCTGGCGGCGGAAGGAGAACACGTGGCGCAGGCTGTTCTCCCTGAGGCCGAGCGGTATGGGGTTGATCCCCGACCTTACCTCCCCCAGTTGGTGTAGGTGAGGGAGGAGGAGCTCAGCGGGAACAAAGGGCGGGACGTTTGAAATGATGACCCTCTGCACGGTGGCCTCGAGAGGGTCCACCGGCAGGAACGTCCCGCCCACCGTGAGCCCCTTTTCAAGGGCCAGGGACACCGCCCGCTCCGACCCCAGGAAGAACACGGCCTTCCCAGACATCTTGGAGGCTGCGACAATGGCCGAGGGGCCGACTACCCCAGCCATCGCCCGCACGCACTCCTCAATGCTCATTGTGGGGTGAGTGTAGCTCTTGACCCCGTGTTTTTTGGTTATAAGTCTGAACGGTGGCAGGGCAGCGGGTGGCGCAGGAGGTGCTGTGGAAGCGGTTGCCACCTGCGCATACGTCCTTGCTGGCCCTGCCACCGGCGTGGATGGGGTCGCCATCACGGGGTCCCTTTAAGGGCTACACCCACCCCAAAGTCACAGGCCTTAATGGTCTTTAATGGCCTCGTATGTTAACTGAGCAGAGGAGCCCTTAACGAGGCACCTCTCCCCTCGTTGACAATTGGGGAGAGGCCTTGCTCCCTCTGCTCAGTTGTCTTAATTGGTTTTTTTTTGCAAATTTGGAAGGAAGAGGCCTCAGAGAGAGAGGGGAGAAACAGAGTAGCAGAGAAAGAGAGAGGGGGGTGGGAAGGGGGGGGGGGACTGCGAGGGCAGGTCTCCCCTCGCAGCTGTGGGTGGGTGCACTCCCCAGATGGCAAAAACACAAAAGTCCTTGGGGTGGTCTTCAGGTGGGGGGAGAAGATGTCTTCACCTGGGGTAGCTGGAGCCACCAGGCACTCCTAACGATCTCTAATTGGGTAATTAATAACAATCTTCAGCCTGGTAGCTCCAGCTATCCCAGGCTAGGCAAATGTGGGGGGTGGGGGGGGTTCCAATTGTGGGGGGGGGCCTAGTTGTAAGCACGGCCCCCACGCACACTACCACACACACACACACCCCCCGCGATGTTCCGGCCCTCAGTGGTCTTCTTTCCTCCCCCCACCGATACAACAAAGTCTGTTTGGGGAAATGCACCCACACCCACCTGTAGAATGTAGAGTCTCCCTCCTTCCACACTGGATGGTTGTTGTGGTTTTTCCCCCTCTCTCCAACTCTTTGCAGAAATGGTAAAGTTGTTGCAATGTTTTCTGCTTTCTCCTCCTCTCCCTCTGGATAGAAGTTGGTGTGAAGCCCCTTCCTTCCTTCTGTTCCTGGGCTGGTCTCAGGGCTCCCCAGGCAGGAGCTCAAGTTGCTAGCTGCTTCCCTCACTGCTCACAGCTCCAACTGAGCAGGACACGCCTCCACTGCTCCACAATTGGTCCTTGTGCATGAATCCCAAAAAGTCAGTTTGCAGGTGCAGCAGTTAATCAGGAAGGCGAATGGGATGGTGGCCTTCATTGCGAGAGGGATGGAGTACAAAAGCAGGGAGGTCCTGCTGCAACTTACAGGGTATTGGTGAGTCCGCACCTGGAGTACTCCGTGCAGTTTTGGTCATCTTACTTAAGGAAGGATATACTAGCTTTGGAGGGGGTACAGAGACGATTCACTAGGCTGATTCCGGAGATGAGGGAGTTACCTTATGATGATAGATTGAGTAGACTGGGTCTTTATTCGTTGGAGTTCAGATGGATGAGGGGTGATCTTATAGAAACATTTAAAATAATGACAGGGATAGACAAGATAGAGGCAGAGAGGTTGTTTCCACTGGTCGGGGAGACTAGAACGAGGGGGCACAGCCTCAAAATATGGGGGAGCCAATTTAAAACCGAGTTGAGAAGGAATTTCTTCTCCCAGAGGGTTGTGAATCTGTGGAATTCTCTGCCCAAGGAAGCAGTTGAGGCTAGCTCATTGAATGTATTCAAATCACAGATAGATAGATTTTTAACCAATAAGGGAATTAAGGATTACGGGGAGAGGGCGGGTAAGTGGAGCTGAGTCCACGGCCAGATCAGCCATGATCTTGTTGAATGGCAGAGCAGGCTCGAGGTGCTAGATGTCCTACTCCTGTTCCTAATTCTTATGTTCTTATGTTCATTTGTGACTTTGATGAGAGCCGTTTCAGGACTGTGGCAGGTGTGATAACTAGATTGGAGAAATTCAAACATGGAATTGCGGGAAAGATGGACATGGATTTGGGTGGTGACAACACGTACAGGACTTTGGAGAGGGAAAGGAGGTTGAAGACGGGGCAGTAGTTTGCAAGGGCGGAGGGGTCGAGGAATGTTTTTTAGAGGAGAGTGGTGATGACGGCAGATTTGAGTGAGAGGGGGACAGTACCTGAGGAGAGAGAACCGTTAACAATGTCAGCTAACATGTGAACCAGAAACGGAAGTTGTAACCTTTTCCAGTCTTACAACACTCCATGTGTTTCTCCAACTCTAGCTTTCTGTGCATCCCCCATTCTTTACATCGTACCATTGGTGGCCATACCTTTAGCTCCCTCGGCTCTAATCCCTGCCTAAACCTCTCCGCATCTCCGCCTTCCTCTCCACCTTTAAGAACCTCCTTAAAACCAACCTCTTTGATCAAGCTTTTATTCACCCCTCCTAACATCTCCTCCTTTTTTAGATCAGCGTTGATTTGTGAATAATTACACTTCTCTGAATTGCCCTGGGATGCTTTTTCTATGTTTAAGGTGCTATATAAATGCAAATTGTTGTTCAGGCTGCCAGAGGGGTAACAGCAGTGTCAGCCAATCTGCTGTGCTCAGATACTTCCACACGGTGGCAGTGTGTGACTGATGTGCTCAGCAACGTAACCAAGTGCTACTTCTAGTGTTTGTCCAGTGGATGGCATATAGTAGGACGGCGTGTCGCTGTGTATTTTTGAGAGCCTTTTGGGTTTGAGGTGTCCCCTTTATCTCCAGAGGGCTATAGATGCTTAGTCGTTGAGTATATTCAAGACTGAGATCAATAGATTTTTGGACACGAAGGAAATCAAGGGATACGGGGAGAGGGCGGGAAAGTGGAGTTGAGGTCGAACATCAGCCAGGATCTTATTGAGTTGTGGAGCAGGCTCGGGGGGCTGCATGGCCTACTCCTGCTCCTAATTGTTACATTCTTATGTTTAATCTCTGTGAACTAGCTACTGACATGGCCCAGCTACTGGCTTCCCAGTTCCCCAGCTGTAGAAAAAGACTGGCCATTCCATAGTGTATTACCTACCTGATATATTGGACCATGGGATTCAACAAAATACCTCATAAAATGTAGAATTGTAATTGACTTTCAATGAGAATACCTTTACATGCCAGTGCTGCTTGTTATACAACTGTGTTCGAAGTGATCCAAAACTTTAAATTGAGTGATCTTATTATTCAACCCTATCACTAATGTCCTGCGTTCTGCTTTTTCTTTCCAAGAATGTAAGGTTACAAGCCCGTGTACAATTGCTCAGGGTGCTGCTGGAGTGCCTGGAATACCAGGAATACCAGGAACACCAGGAATAAATGGAATTTCTGGAGCCAAAGGAGATGGAGGGGATTGTGGTTTGAAAGATATGATATATATGCTCACCCGCTCCCACTATTTTGTGAAGCTTTTCCCTGTAATGACTACTTGCAGTGATTGGTTCTCAAAGTGAACACTAATAACATTGACTTACCATTCAAAATACTGATTAAGATGAATGAACAATTAAGCTATTGGGGGTGAATGTCCAGGAGACTGGGAGAATGGTTTCTTTGGGAATAGTGACATGGAATTTTTAAACCACCTTATAGCTTCACTCCTTCCACCAGCAGTGCACTGTGGCTGCAGCATGTATCATTTACAAGATGCACTGCAGCAACTCGGCAAGGCTTCTTCAGCAGCACCTCCCAAACCCCCGACCTCTACCATCTAGAAGGACAAGGGCAGCAGGCATATAGCAACACCACCACCTCCAAGTTCCCCTCCAAATTACACACCACCCTGACTTGAAAATATATCAGCCATTCCTTCATCTCCGCCGGGTCAAAATCCTGGTACACTCTCTTTAACTGCACTGTGGGAGTACCTTCACCTTCTCAAAGGCAATTAGGGATGGACAATAAATGTTGGCCTTGCCAGCAATGCCCACATTCCATGAATGAATTTGTTAATTTTGCTAATTCTATTTTAGAATAAGCTCAGAAAGTTTCAGAAAACCATACAGAAAGGACCAAAGAAAGTGTCAGCTTGGCTCAGTAGTTAGCACTTTCAGCTCTAAGTCACAGGCTATCGGTTCCAGCTCCACTCCACAATGCAAACATATAATAAAGGCTACACTCCAATGTAATACTAAGGAAGTGTTGGATTGTAAGAGGCGCTGTTCTTCAAATTAGACAGTATTAGCCTGCCTGTTTCAGTCGTTCAGATAGGTGATAAAGATCTCATTCCAATATTTGAAGATGAACAAAGTTCTCCTCAGCACATTAACTGGTCATTCATTTCATTTCTAGTTGTGAGATATTGCTGTGTCCAAAATGACTGCTGCAATTAACAACATAACAATAACCACTGTATTTTATTCAATGGGAGGCACTATGGGATGTGTCCAAGAGATATGTCTTTTAATACTTAGAACATAAGAATTAGGAGCAGGCATAGATTTTCTACCTCAACTCCACTTTCTGCACTATCCCCATATCGCTGGATTCCCTTAATATTCAAAAATCTATCAATCTCTGTTTTGAATATACTCAACGACTAAGCATCCACATCCCTCCAAGGAAGAGAATTCCCAAGATTCACCACTCTCTGAGTGGAGAAATTTCTCCTCATCTCGGTGGTAAATGGCCGACCCCTTATTCTGAGACTGTGACCCCTGGTTCTAGAATCCCCGGCCTGGGGAAACATCCTCTCTGCATCTACCCTATCAAGCCCTGTAAAAATTTTGTATGTTTCAATGTGATCACCTCTCATTCTTCTAAACTCTAGAGAATATAAGCCCAGTCTACTCAATCTCTTCTCATAGGACAATCCCCCATCCCCGGAATCAGTTTGATGAACCATCGATGCACTCCCGCTATGGCAATATTGATAATTACATTTGAATGGTAACTCTGTAATGGAACATGTTTTAGTTCATTTTGCAGCTACGAATCACTGAAATGAGTTTGATGGTAGTTTCTGAATCCAAATGAGCTGAGACAGCTGTCAGATTTATGCAAATAACTCACTTTTCAAGAAGTTGAAATTCATCGTCTTCAAGTCTGAGTTTTGGATTTTAAGAATTCAATCTCTTCAGATCCCTAAACAGAAGATTTGGAGCTTTCAACTTTCATTCTAAAGCTGGGCTGTAAAATGCGTTGGGATGTCCTGAGTTTGTTAAAGACACTTTACAAATGCAAGCTCCGTCTTCCTAAAGTCAATCCTCACTCTTAATTAATAGAACCATTAGATTGTGATGTTAGTACGTTATCTGCAGGGGTTTGAATGAATGGACCTCAATTCAATCAATAGTGGATCATATTAGATTATAGTGCAGCTTTCAAAAGACTTCAGGTGGATTTCCAGATGAAATATATCAACATATATATACAATAGAGAATGAAATGTATAGCTTTTCAAAAACTGTATAAATGTGGGTGAGTAATTGAGCGGCAAGTAAAACTGGTTTTCATTTCAGCAAAGGAGGGGAAAATTACCTTTTCCTTTTTCCTTCTTGGTAAGTGCTTAAAATATTTTGAAATGTAGCCAGATCTGACGTTACAATGTATAGACAACATTTCAGATTTCTGAATGTCTCAGTTTCACAAATGTCAACATGTGCTTTAACATTTGTCACAGGAGATGAGGGTGATCCAGGGATACCTGGGGAAGCTGGGCCAAAGGGGAAAGAGGTAAATATTTCAAGAAAATCCTGTTTTCAATAAATGCTGAGTATTAGAATCAGTTCAGAGACGCTCTCCTCAGGGCTGGCCTTAGGGAATATGGCGCCCTGCGCGAACTTGCATTTTGGCATCTTTCTCTGAGTTTAAATACATAGTAGTATTAGAAAAATGAACCCCACTTTTAAATGTCTAAACCCATTAAAAACAAAGCCAACCTGCCAATAGGTTTGCATTCTCTAGACAAATTTCACCTATCATTATCTCCCAAATCCTCAACTACGACATATTTAAATGTTTAAAAACTCCCCGCTCTTGAACAAGGCTCAGTAAAAGCCTGTGCATTAAATTCTTTTGTTTATTGATTGGTTTATAAGCCTGCCTGAACACAATTGGCGCCCACCACCAGCTTGGTACCTGCGCGCTGCTCTCACATTCCTCCATGCGCTCCCCAGGTCAGCCAGCCAGCCTGCTCTGCGCTTCACATGTGGCGATCGCACTCTCCTCCCTCCTCCCTCCTACCGGCGCACCAAGCCCGCCGCTCATCCGCGTACTCGTCTGATCCACATTCCCGATGGGTACACCGAGTGTCCCGTCCGTGGTTGTCAATCAAACCAACTGGCAGCCCACTCTTGGAGCCCTCTGTTGAAGGGTTTGGGGGCGGGGAGCCAAGGAGGTTCTGCTCAGTCTGATTGCGGAGAAATTTGCTGCTCAAACTGCCACTTATGATCTTTGTAAAAAAAATAATCATTGAATGAAAGTTTTTTACAAATCAATGTTTCAGAGTTTTCTGCCATGTCATCTCTCACCTCCCTGACCACAGTGTCCTGGGCAGTCGCTCATGTCACCCACCCTGAAAGGCCGGACCTGACTCTCATACCCTGAGCAATTCTGAAATGAATTACTATCGTAAGTGACATGTGGAATAAGTCATAAATGGTCTCCAGTCGTCTTGGTCAATCCCTGCCACTGGACCAAGACCTAGCTCTGTCACGCCCGTGTGGTGGCTGGTGTTCAACGGCCCCACACGTTACAAAAATCCACACACAGGCATCTTCCACCCTTCAACATGTAGTTCAGAACCTGGAATATCAGGTCCTTCATTGTAACACCTGTGAACTCATCCCTTTTTGGTTTGGAAGCAAGTCATCCTCGATACAAGGGACTGTCTAAGAAGAAGAGAAGAAGTCATAAATCCAATTTACCATCAAATATTACTTATCATTAAAATATTCAAATACAGTGAACCAGTTTCAAAGGTATAAAATGATTCAACTTTTGTGTAAACCAGATAATATAAAAGTGTGTCTGTGCTGGATGACGTGTTGTGTTATACAGCACTGAGAGGTATTGACAAGCTGCTGTTGTTCACACAGGGGAAAGCACCACTCTGAATCCTTCTTACGACTGTCATACTGGTAAGTTTCAGAGCAATTTATATCAAAAAGTCTAAGCTGCATTCTTTATGAGATTGTTTATTAAATGTACAGCCAGATTTTGCTGTTAATCTGATTTGTTATCTTGAATCTTTATCTTGATTTAGCAAAGATTATTGGGTTGTAAACGCAGTAACAAGGTAGGAAGGAGATATCCTGTATATGTTCTAAACTAAGATCTTCTCTTTATAAAAAGTGCCAAGGTAGTTATACCATGGGACTCCCAATTTGAAGATTATATGACGCCTGGTTAATATAGGGTTGGTCCCAAACTAATGTCATTGGTTTGGTAGTGCTCATCCTTCCATGGTCATATAGAGCATGTTTACCGAACGACCAACATACTCAGGTTGAAGTAAATGGCGCCTTTTTGAGGTTGAGTTGGCTACAAGATAACATGCCTGTTACTGAGCGACTGGAACCAAGTCAGTGCACCCACTGATCCAATATCGGAGCCATGCAGGCCCGGTGTACTACAGGCTACTGTTAATGGTTGATGGCAACTGAAGGGGCAGAAAAATCACTGGGACTGGGATTCTTCCCACTCAGCTCCAAAAGACTCTGGATGCCGATGCTTTAATAGGATGGTCCTGGTCAAGCAGTGGGATGTTTACTGGTGCTCTCTGTTGGTAAGCTGCAGGGTTTTAGCTGGCTATATTCCCACAGTACCTCCACACGCACTGAAGTCACTAAACATTATCATTGCCAAGCTGCACCGAAATGCTCTGGACTTGGGTGGGTGATGTACAGGGACAGAGGGTGCACTCCATAACAACAACAACAGCTTGTATTTATATAGCGCCTTTAACATAGCGAAATGTCTCATGGCACTTCACAGGAGTATTAGGAGATAGAAAATTTGACACTGAGCCACATGAGTGGAAATTAGTGCGGGTAACCAAAAGCTTGGTCAAAGAGGTATGTTTTAAGGAGCGTGTTGAAGAAAGAAAGTGAGGCAGAGAGGTTTCGGCAGGGAATTCCAGAGCTTGGCGCCTAGGTAACAGAAGGCACGCCCACCAATGGTTGAGCAGTTATAATGAGGGATGTTCAAGAGGGCAAAATTAGTGGAGTGCAGATATCTTGGAGGGTTGTGGGGCTTGAGGAGATTACAGAGATAGGGAGGGGCGAGGCCACGGAGGGATTTGAAGATAAAGATGACCATTTTGAAATCGAGGTTTTGCTTAACCGGAAGCCAGTGTACGTCAACGAGCACAGGGGTGATGGGTTAGCAAAGGAAGCACTGTGAATTGCTCAACAATTAGAATTGGAAACTCTTATGCATGGTGGGTTTCTGCAAATTGCTAATCAAAAAAAAAGTGTCAATTTGACTAAAGTTGGCCATGGGACATCAACAAAATGTATATAAGTTAGAGGTAAACTGAATATCTCTCGGTTTCACACACCTTTCCTTTTCATTAGGTGCCAGCAACTGTAAGCAGTTGCAAGACAAGGGAATAATACTGAGTGGCTGGTACACCATATACCTGGAAAACTGATCGCCACTAACTGTGTTCTGTGATATGGACAGAGATGGTGGAGGATGGCTGGTGAGTGAATCATTTAAGCTTATTTGGATTATCTGGTGTTCCTTAATTATTATTATTGATAATAATAACTTTTATTTATATAGCACCTATAACGTAGTAAAATGTCCCAAGGTGCTTCACAACAGTGTTACAAGACAAATCAGATAAATTTGATACCAAGCCACCAAAGAAGAAATTAAGGCAGATGACCAAAAGCTTGGTTAAAGAGGTAGGTTTAAAGGAGCGTCTTAAAGGAGCAAAGTGAGATAGCGAGGCGGAGAGGTTTAGGGAGGGAGTTCCAGAGCTTAGGACCCAAACAGCTGAAGGTACAGCTACCGATGGCTGAGCAGTTATAATGAGGGATGTTCAGGAGGACAGAATTTGAGGAGCACAGACATCTTGTGGGGTTGTGAGGCTGAAGAAGATTATAGAGATAGGGAGGGTCAAGGTCATGGAGTGATTTGTAAACTAGGATGAGAATTTTGAAATTGAAGCATGGTTTAACTGAGAGCCAATGTAGGTCAGAAAGCACAGAGGTGATGGGTGATCGTGACTTGGTGCGAGTTAAGACACGGGGTGCTGAGTTTTGGATGATCTCAAGTTTACGTAGTGTAGAATGTGGGAGGCCAGCCAGGAATGAGTTGGAGTAGTCAAGTCTAGAGGTAACAAAGGCATGAATGAGGGTTTCAGCAGCAGAAGAGCTGAGGCAGGGGCAGAGGCGGGCAATGTTACGGAGGTGGAAAAAGGCGGTTTTAGTTATGCTGCGGATATGTGGCTGAAACTCATTTCAGGGTCAAATATGACACCTAGGTTGCGAACAGTCTTGTTCACCCTAAAACTGATGTTAGCTAGAGGGATGGAGTCAGTGGTTAGGGAACACAGTTTGTGGCAGAGACCAAAAATAATGACTTTGGTCTTCCCAATATTTAATTGGAGAACATTTCTGCTCATCCAGTACTGGATGTCGGACAAGCAATCTGACAATTTAGATACCAAGCAGGGGCCAAGAGAAGTGGTGGAGAGGTAGAGCTGGGTGTTGTCAGTATACATGTGGAAACATTTTTCTGTGTTTTCAGATGATATGGCCAAGGGGCAGAATATAGATGATGAATAAGAGGGGGCCAAGGACAGATCCTTGGGGGACCAGAGGTAACAATGCGGAGTGGAAAGAGAAGCCAGGAGATTTTCTGGCTATGATTAGATAGATAAGAATGGAACCAGGAGAGTGCATTCCCACCAAGCTGGACGATGGTGGAGAGGCGTTCGAGGAGGATTGAGTGGTCAACTGTGCCAAAGGCTGCCGACAGTCCAGAAGAACGAGAAGGGATAGTTTACCTTTGTCACATAGAAACATAGAAAATAGGTGCAGGAGTAGGCCATTCAGACCTTCGAGCCTGCACCGTCATTCAATAAGTTCTGCTGATCATTCCCTCAGTACCCCTTTCCTACTTTCTCTCCATACTCCTTAAGGGCTGTAAGGGCCGTAAGGGCTGTATCCAACTCCCTCTTGAATATATCCAATGAACTGGCATCAACAACTCTCTGCGGCAGGGAATTCCACAGGTTAACAACTCTCTGAGTGAAGAAGTTTCTCCTTATCTCAGTCCTAAATGGCCTACCCCTTATCCTAAGACTATGTCCCCTGGTTCTGGACTTCCCCAACATCGGAACAACCTACCCGCATCTAATCTGTCACATCCCTTCAGAATCGTGTATGTTTCTATGAGATTCCCTCTCATCCTTCTAAACTCCAGTGAATAAAGGCCCAGTTGATCCAGTCTCTCCTCATATTTCAGTCCAGCCATCCCTGGAATCAGTCTAGTGAACCTTCCCTCAATAGCAAGAACGTCCTTCCTCAGATTAGGAGACCAAAACTGAACACAATATTCCAGGTGAGGCCTCACCAAGGCCCTGTACAACTGCAGTAAGACCTCCCTGCTCCTATACTCAAATCCCCTAGCTATGAAGGCCAACATACCATTTACCTTCTTCACCGCCTGCTGTACCTGCATGCCAACTTTCAATGACTGATGAACTATGACACCCAGGTCTCGTTGCATCTCCCCTTTTCCTAGTCTGCCGCCATTCAGATAATATTCTGCCTTCGTGTTTTTGCCCCCAAAATGGATAACCTCACATTTATCTACATTATACTGCATCTGCCATACATTTGCCCACTCACCTAACCTGTCCAAATCACCCTGCAGCCTCTTAGCATCCTCCTCACAGCTCACACTGCCACCCAGTTTAGTGTCATCTGCAAACTTAGAGATATTACACTCAATTCCTTCATCTAAATCATTGATGTATATTGTAAAGAGCTGGGGTCCCAGCATTGAGCCCTGCAGCACTCCACTAGTCACTGCCTGCCATTCTGAAAAGGACCCGTTTATCCCGACTCTCTGCTTCCTGTCTGCCAACCAGTTCTCTATCGACGTCAGTACATTACCCTCAATACCATGTACTTTGATTTTGCACACCAATCTCTTGTGCGGGACCTTGTCAAAAGCCTTTTGTAAGTCCAAATACACCACATCCACTGGTTCTCCCTTATCCACTCTGCTCGTTACATCCTCAAAAAAATTCCAGAAGATTCGTCAAGAATGATGCTCCTTTCATAAATCCATGCTGACTTGAACCAATCCTGTGACTGCTTTCCAAACACGTTGGTATTTCATCCTTAATGTTTGATTCCAACATTTTCCCCACTACTGATGTCAGGCTAACCGGTCTATAATTACCCGTTTTCTCTCTCCCTCCTTTTTTTAAAAAGTGGTGTTACATTAGCTACCCTCCAGTCCATAGGAACTGATCCAGAGTCAATAGACTGTTGGAAAATGATCACCAATGCATCCACTATTTCTAGGGCCACTTCCTTAAGTACTCTGGGATGCAGACTATCAGGCCCCGGGGATTTATCGGCCTTCAATCCCATCAATTTCCCGAACACAATTTCCCTCTTAATAAGGATATCCTTCAGTTCCTCCTTCTCACTAGACCCACTGTCCCCTAGTACATCCAGAAGGTTATTTGTGTCTTCCTTCATGAAGATAGAACCGAAGTATTTGTTCAATTCGTCTGCCATTTCTTTGTTCCCTATTATAAATTCACCTGAATCCGACTGCAAGGAACCTACGTTTGTTTTCACTAATGCTTTTCTCTTCACATATTTATAGAAGCTTTTGCAGTCGGTTTTTATGTTCCCTGCAAGCTTCCACTCGTACTTTCCCCCTCTTAATTAAACCCTTAGTGCTCCTCTGTTGAATTCTAAATTTCTCCCAGTCCTCAGGTTTGTTGCTTTTTCTAGCTAATTTATATGCCTCTTCCTTGGTTTTAACACTATCCTTAATTTCCCTTGTTAGCCACAGTTGAGCCACCTTCCCTGTTTTATTTTTGCTCCAGACAGAGATGTACAATTGCTGAATTTCATCCATGTGATCTTTAAATGTTTGCCATTGCTTATCCACCGTCAACTCTTTAAGTATGCTTTGCCAGTCTATTCTAACCAATTCACGTCTCATACCATCGAAGTTACCTTTCCTTAAATTCAGGACCCTAGATTCCAAATTAACTATGTCACTCTCCATCTTAATAAAGAATTCTACCATATTATGGTCACTCTTCCTCAAGGGGCCTCACACAACAAGATTGCTAATTAGTCCCTTCTCATTGCATATCACCCAGTCTAGGATGGCCAGCTCTCTGGTTGGTTCCTCGACATATTGGTCTAGAAAACCATCCCTAATACATTCCAGGAAATCCTCCTCCACCGCATTGCTACCAGTTTGGTTAGCCCAATCAATATGTAGATTAAAGTCGCCCATGATAACTGCTGTACCTTTATTGCACACATCCCTTATTTCTTGTTTGATGCTGTCCCCAACCTCACTACGACTGTTTGGTGGTCTGTACACAACTCCCACTCGCGTTTTTTGCCCTTTGGTATTCCGCAGCTCCACCCATACCGATTGCACATCATCCAGGCTCATGTCCCTCCTTACTATTGCATTAATTTCCTCTTTAACCAGCAACACCACCCCGCCTCCTTTTCCTCTCTGTCTATCCTTCCTAAATGTTGAATACCCCTTGGATGTTGAGTTCCCAGCCTTGGTCACCCTGGAGCCATGTCTGCGTGATGCCAATTACATCATATCCGTTAACTGCTATCTGCGCAGTTAATTCATCCCCCTTATTCCCAATACTCCTCGCATTTTAGCACAGAGCCTTCAGGCTTGTCTTTTTAACACACTTTGCCCCTTTAGAATTTTGCTGTAATGTGGCCCTTTTTGTTTTTCACACTCACAAAAGATGTTATTTGTGACTTTGATGAGAGCCACTTCAGTACTGTGGTAGGGGCGAAAACCAGATTGAAGAGATTCAATCATTGAATTCAGGGAAAGATGGTCATGGATTTGGGAGACGACAATATGTTCAAGTACTTTGGATAGGAAAGGGAGGTTGGAGATGAGGGCGATAGCTAGCAAGTAAAGTGAGGTCAAGGGTTGTTTTGTTTTTTTAGGAGGGAATGATGACAGCAAATTTGAAGGAGAGGGAAACAATACCCAAGAAGAGAGTACCTTTAACAATGTTGGCTCACATAAGAACAAAAGAAATAGGAGCAGGAGTAGACCATTTGACACCTCGAGCCTGCTCCACCATTTAGTAAGATCATGACTAATCTGATCATGGACTCAGTTACACTTCCCTGCCCACTTCCCATAACCATGTATTCCCTTATCGCTCAAATATCTGTCCATCTCCACCTTAAATATATTCAATGATCCATCCTCCTCAGTTCTCTGGGGGCAGAGATTCCACCAATTTACAACCATCTGAGAGTAGAAATTCCTCCTCCTCTCAGGTTTAAATGGGTGGCCCCTTATTCTGAGACTAGTTTTAGTTTCTCCTATGAGTAGATATATCCTTTCTGCATCCACCTTGTCGAGCCCCCTCATTATCATCTCTCATTCTTCTGAACTCCAATAAGTATAGGCCCAACGGCCTCCCTTGTGGATGGGGTGGCTGTGCAATTGGGGCCTCACCAGGCTGCTCTTCATCATCCTCCTCTTCCTGAGGTGGGTCTGCAATTCCCACTGGCAATGCCTGGCGCCTCATGATGGCCAAGTTGTGTAGCATGCAGCACACCACAATGACTTTGGAGACCTGTTGAGGGGAGTATTGAAGGCTGCCTCCAGAGCGGTCCAGGCATCGGAAGCGCTGCTTCAGCACCCCAATTGTCTGTTCAATTATGTTGCGCGTGGCTCTAATTGTAGCACTGCTCGGCTTCTGTGGTGGGATTGCGGAGGGTGTCATGAGCCAGGTGGCTAGGTTGAATTATTTGTCCCCGAGCAGCCAGCCGCATCCTTCATTTTGTCACTGAAGCATTCATGAGATATACTGCGCTCATGCAAGATGAAAGCATCATGTGCCCTCCCTGGGTAGTGGGCGTTCACTGTGATGATGCGCTGCCAGTGGTCGCACACCAACTGGATGCTTAGGGAGTGGTAGCCTTTTCGGTCCTGACTACCTCTGCACAAGGTTGGTGAATTTCCAGCCCAATAACTTTTATTTATATAGCGCCTTAAACGTAATAAAATGTCCCAAGGTGCTTCACAGCAGTGTTGCAAGACAAAACAGATCAATTTGAAACTGAGCCGCAAAAGAAGAAATTAAGGCAGATGACCAAAAGCTTCGGCCAGGGCTAGGGGCGGCGTGCTTTAGGCCCCTCCCACGCAGCCTCGGGAGCGAGGAGCTACTGCACATGCACGCGCACACTCTAGCGCGCATGTGCAGAGGTCCCGGCACTGTTATCAGCGCCAGGACGTGGCTCCGCCCCCCACATGTTCTGCTGCGCTGTGCCAAGGGCCTGGATTGATCGGACAGACGGGAGAATACCAAGGTAAATAATAGGCACCGTTTCTGTTCTAAAACGTTGGCGCACCACACGGAGATGCGCCGTTCTAACCCTGGGGGCAAACTTCGGCCCTTAGGAAGGGAGTTCCAGAGCTTAGGGCCCAAACAGCTGAAGGAACATCCAAAATGATGACACTAAAATAGGCTGTGTGGTTGATAATGAAGAAGAAAGCTGTGGATTGCAGGAAGATATCAATGTACTGGTTAGGTGGGCAGAATAGTGGCAAATGGAATTCATTCCGGATTAGTGTGAGGTAATGCATTTGGGGAGGTCTAACAAGACAAGGGAATACACATTAAATGATATGACAAATGTAGGGGATGAAAGAGACCTTGGAGTGCAGATCCACAGATCCCTGAAGGTAGCAGGCCAGGTAGATAAGGTACTTAAGAAGTCATATGGACTACTTGCCATTATTCATTGAGGCATGGAATACAAAAGCAGAGAGGTTATGCTTGAACTGTATAAACCACGAGTTAGGCCGCAGCTTGAGTACAGTGTGTAATTCTGGCCACCACATTACAGGAAAGATGTGATTGCACTGGAAAGGGTGCAGAGGAGATTTGCAATAGTGTTGCCTGGACTGGAGAACTTTGGCTACGAGGAAAGATTGGAGATGATGCGTCTGTTTTCTTTGGAACAGAGGAGGCTGAGAGGAGACCTGATTGAGGTGTATAAAATTATGAGGAGCTGGATAGAGTGGATAGGAGGGACCTGTTTCCCTTGGCAGAAGGGTCAACAACCAGGGGGCATAGATTTAAAGTAATTGAGGGGAGGTTTAGAGGAGATATGAGGCGAAATGTTTTCATCCAAAGGATGGTGGGGGGCTGGAACTCACTGCCTGAAAGGATGGTAGAGACAGAAAGCCTCACCACATTTAGAAAATACTTGGATGTGCACTTAAAGTGCTGTAAACTACAGGGCTACGGAACAAGAGCTGGAAAGTGGGATTAGGCTGGATAGCTCTTGGTTCGCTGGCGTGGACACGATGGGCCAAAATGGCCTCCTTCCATGCTGTAAATTTGTATGATACTATGATTCTATGACTCAATAGCATGGAGCATGATACTCTGACAAACTAGTAATGCTCCCATTAAATTAGCTCACTGAAGTTGTAAGGAGACTGTAATGGCAGATAAAACTGCTGCTTTCAAGCCGGAGCGTGACGCAGCGTGCTGTGCACAATTGTTGCAATCAATGTGACCTGCGATGTAGGATCCTCCTCCCCCCATTGAAATACGCCACTAATACCGCCTGCTGCACCCTGGGGCAGGTGTATAATGAGGCGTTAGGGCACAACGTTTGACAAAATGTCTTCACCCAGTGGGTGGTGGGCTCTGGAACGCAGTGCCTGAAAGATTGGTAGAAGCAGAAAATTTGCCAAAAGAAGCAGCCCAATAACTTACATACATTCAAAAAAGGCAAAGCAGCTACTTTTGGCTGACCGCCGAGTATCAGTTAAAATAGGGATAGGTTCGTCTGTAGGCTATAATTAAATTGTAAAACAACTTTGTATATCAGTATTTGCATATCAGAAAAGTGTGTTTTTCCCACCTTTGTATTCACTTCCTTTATTGCACAATAAAAGGTGCAGCACAAAGGGTCACTAACACAACAACAACAACAGCCTGTATTTATATAGTGCCTTTAACATAGTAAAATGTCCCAAGGCGCTTCATAGGAGTGTTATAAGTCAAGACCACCTCCGCATGTCGGGGATATAAAAGAACTGGAGCGGCATACCACTACAACTTCCAGCCTGAGCTGCTCCAAGTGTGCGACGGCTTCGAGGTGGGCGACTGGGTGACGTCATCAGGACCCAGGTCGCTGTTTGGAGTGTGGGCAGGAGTATTGGCGGGGCCCAGTTACAGCGGAGGATCAGGAGGTCATGGCAGAGGTGCGGCAAGTGATCGTGGCTGAGGTTCGGTGTGTGATCGTGGCGGAGGTAGTGCAAATGTTTGGTGCAGAGGTGCGGCGGGAGATCGTGGTGGAGGTGCGGCGAGTATTTTTTGGTGGAGGAACAATGAGTGATCGTGGTGGAGGTGCGGTGAATGTTTGTGGTGGACGAGCAGTACGAGATCGTGGCGGAGGTGTGGCGAATGAGGGTACGGGGCCCAGAAGAGCCGAGGGCCCAGGGGCAGCACGGGCCAGCCCACACTGCGATATGTGCGTGCACTAGCTCTGTGCAGCAGAGCAGGTCTCCAGTCATCCTGGTTAACCCTTGCCACTGGATAAAGGCCTAGCTTTGTCAGCCCGTGTGGTGGCTGATGTACAATGGTCACCACCTGTTAAAAAAAATTCACGCACAGGCATCTTCCACCCCTTCAATTGGAGTTCAGGACTGGAATATTGGGTCCTCATTGAAACAGCTGTGAACTCATGTGGAAGCAAGCCATCCTCGTTCGAGGGACCGCCTATGATGATGACGATAAGACAAAATAAATAAATTTGACACCGAGCCACATAAGAAGAAATTACGGCAGAGGACCAAAAGCTTGGTCAAAGAGCAGGTTTTAAGGAGCGTCTTAAATGTGGAAAGAGAGGTAGAGAGGTGGAGTGGTTTTGGGAAGGAGTTCCAGAGCTTGGAGCAGTCAAGGCTGAAGGCACGGCCACCAATGGCTGAGCAATTATAATCAGGGATGCTCAAGAAGGCAGAATTTGAGGATCACAGACATCCCAGGGGGGTTGTGGGGCTGGAGGAGATAGGGAGGGGCGAGGCCATGGAGGGATTTTGTAAACATAAGAACATAAGAAATAGGAGCAGGAGCAAGCCATTTGGCCTGCCGAGCCTGCTTCACCATTCAATAATATCATGGGTGATCTGATATTGGCCTCAACTCCACTTCCCTGCTCGCTCCCCATAACCCTTGCCTCCCTTATCATTCAAAAATCTGTCAATCGCCAACTTAAATATATTCAATGACCCAGCCTCCACAGCTCTCTGGGGTAGAGAATTCCAAAGATTCACGACCTTCTGAGAGAAGAAATTCCTCATAAACTCCATTTTAAATGGGCGACCCCTTATTCTGTAACTATGCCCCCCAGTTCTAGATTCCCCACCAGTGGAAACATCCTCCCTGCATCGACCCTGTCAAGACCCCTCATAATTTTACAGGTTTCAATAAGATTCTTCTATTCTTCAAAATTCCAATGAGTATAGGCCCAACCTGCTCAAACTTTTTTTTGAATTTTGAAATCGAGGCGTTGCTTAACCTGGAGCCAATGTAGGTCAACGAGCACAGGGATGATAGGTGAGCAAGACTTGGTGCAAGTTAGGACACAGGCTGCCGAGTTTTGGATGACCTCACGTTTACATGGGTAGAATGCAATAGGCTAGCCAGGAGTGCATTGGAGTAGTCAAGTCGAGAGGTAACAAAGGCATGGATGAGGGTTTCAGCAGCGGATGAGCTGAGACAGGGGATGAGTCGGGCAATGTTATGGAGGTGGAATTAGGTGCTTTTAGTTATACCGCGGATATGTGGCCGGAAGCTCATTTCAGGGTCAAATATGACAACTAGGTTGCGATCAGTCTGGTTCAGCCTCAGACAGATGCTATGAAGAGAGATGGAGTCGATGGTTGGGGAATGCAGTTTGTGGCGGGGACCAAAGACAATGGGCTGGATTTTCTGCTGATATCCGCCTCAGTTTGGCAGCAGTGGGCTCTTCTGGTTGAGCGATCAGTTTCCAGCGCCCCATGGGTTTTTTCGGGACAGGTTTTGCGGGGACGCGGAGCAGTACTGCCCAGAAGAGTTGAGCCAGTGTGCAACACCCCTGGTTGTGACACGGCTTGCTTTTGGACTCCCGCCCGACCCATACGCCCCGCAGCGTGCCCTGCTGGGACAGTCTGAAAAAATGGGTGGTCCAACCGATACCGATTGCGGTGAGGTAAAGAATGTCCATCTCGGGTAAATGTGTAAGTATTTTCTTGAATTTTTTTTTTGCGATTTATGTTGTATGGATTACAAATGTTAATGGCGGTTTTCTTTCAATTTTTTTTTTATTCCCCAGGCCTCTCTTAGAGAGCTCCCGGGCTGGCTGTTTAGCTCGGGATTTTTACATGCTCAATCAGACTAGCGCTCTAAGAGAGGTTTACAATGCCTCCCTTAGTGCTCCGCCCCACACTGCCCAATTTTGATGACTGAGGCACAGACTTTACCGCCCCGCCACCATTACCGCCCTGAAATCAGCCAAGCAGAAAGTCCGGCTTGCTACTTTGTGGGAGTAAACTTTGACCGTTTGCCATTGATATCATGCGTTTCATTCCAAAGTCCACCGGAGATGTGTCTTCATGGTTACATATAGCATGGCCAGTTTCAGTTGCATCCCTCAGCTAACTCCAGTCAAGCAAAGCAGTCCATTATGAGCTGACAACGTGCGGCTCTTGGTCTGGCAGCATCTGGACAAGGCCTTCCCCGTGGATGGGGTGGCTTTGCAATGGGGGCCTTGCCAGGCTCCTCTTCATTGTCCTCCTCCTCCTGAGGTGGGCCTGCAATCCCCACTGGCAATGCCTGGCCCCTCATGCCAAGTTGTGCAGCATGCAGTACACGACAATAACTTCGGAGACCTGTTGAGGGACATATTGAAGGCTGCCTCCAGAACAGTCCAGGCATCATGGGGCTGAATTTTTGGCTCACTTACGCCCCGGTTAGTGCCTGGGCGGGGTTTAAAATCAACTTTTTTGGTGCGAAACAAGGTGCACAACATTTTGCGAACATGTGGAACTTTCGGCAGTGGTTTTGCAGTGGCGCTAAAACTTAGCACCCGTCCGATATTTTCACCATTTGGATGATGTTAATCAGCCTGCAGTGCTGCGCTAGCATCCTGGGCGGAACTTTTGAGCATATCGCCCAATTTAGAGTCCGCCCGGGAATACGTCAGCAAAAAGCTGCCGCAGCCAGGTCGGATCGTGGGCGTACCCAGCTAATGGCGCCATCTTTAAAATGGAGGAGAAGTTGAGTGCATAAAAGGATTGGGCGAAGAAGGCTGCGTTTTTCATAGTGAAGTTTGATGTGAATTTATAGTGTGTTTTTGTTGTGTATGCAATAACTGTTAGACTGAGTACTGTTTAACTCCAAGAGATATGACCTTGGCTCTGCTTTATTAAGGCCCAAAGTGACTAATATACAAAATGGCTGGCCTTTTAATGGCCTCCAATAGTGACGCCATCTAGTGGCTAGTGATCCCAAAAGTACATTCATGACAATATCCCCCTCTGAGATATTAACACAGCCTTTTTCAAATTGAGACGGTCCGGTGTTTTACGCTCCCGGGTTGACCGTCTCAGTTCAACTCCAGCCTTGGGTGAGTGTTCAGAGTCTGTTGTGACTGGTGGCTAGGTGGCTGACCTGGTGGGAGTGACAATGGCCATTTCAGGGATGAAAGTTCATTTTCATTGAACATGTCAGTGATTGAAAGTCCCAATTCACTGATGACCACTGAGTCCTCTGATGAATAGGGGTACGTTGCTTAGTCGTCGATTGTCTCTTCCTCTGACTGTTCCGGTTCATCTGTGTGCCGCAGCTTTGTCTGATCCATATGTTTCCTGCATGTTTGCCCATTTTTGAGCTTGACTATAAATAGTCTGTTGCCTTCTTTGGCCATGACAGTACAAGCAATCCACTTGGGGACCCTGACCATAATTCAGAAGATATACAGAATCATTTACAGAAATATCGCGTGACACAGCTGCGCGATCTTGATACCCTTGCTGACTTTGTCTTCTATATTCAACATGATTATTCAAGTCAGGGTGTACAAGAGATAGCTTAGTCTTAGGACCTCTCTTCATCATTAGTTCAGCAGGCGAGACCCCGGTAAGCGTGTGTGGTCTTGTCCTGTAACTCAGCAGTCTGCATGACAGGCGGGTCTGCAGTGACCTTTGAGTTACTCACTTCATAATCTGCTTTATGATTTGGGCAGCAAATTCTGCTTGCCCATTGGATGCAGGTTTGAACAGTGCTGACCTTACATGTTTGATACCATTGAGTTTCATGAAATCTTGAATCTCCTGACTGGTGAAGCACGATCCGTTGTCGCTAACAACAATATCAAACAGACCATGTGTCGCGAAAATGACACTGAGATTCTCAATGTTAGCTGTGGATGTGCTGGATGACATGATTATACACTCTATCCACTTCGAATATGCATCCACCACAACTAAAAACATCTTCCCCAGGAAGGGACCTGCAAAGTCTATGTGGATCCAGGACCATGGTTTGGACGGCCAGGACCACAAACTCATCGGCAATTCCGCTGGTGCTTTGCTGAGCTGCATGCAAGTGTTGCACTGATGCACACATGATTCCAGCTCAAAGTCAATTCCCAGCCACCATACATGAGACCTGGCAATGGCTTTCATCATTACAATGCTGGATGTGTGCTATGTAGCTCACATACAAATTTCTCTCCCTTTCTTGGGCATAATAACACGATTGCCCCATGGTATACAATCCAACCGAATCGACAGTTTGTCTTTGCGACGAATGTAAGGTTTGGTCTCCTCACACATTTGTTTGGGTATGGCAGACCAATCACCTTTGAAGATGCAATTCTTCACCACCAATAAAATTGGGTCCTGGCTGGTCCAGGTCTTAACTTGTTGAGCCGCGACAGGGGTTCCTTCACTCTCAAAAGCATCCATAACTAACAATAGGTCCACTGGTTGTGGCGTTTCCACCTCCGGTGTGGGCAATGGTAGATGGCTCAAAGCATCAGCACAATTCTCGGTGCAGGTCTATGCCGAATGACATAATCATAAGCGGATAATGTCAGCGCCCACCAGCAGCAATTTTCCTCCCGAGGAATTCAACCTCTGGTGTCATGAAGATGCACTTCGAGCATTTCAATCTGAGTTCCACTTTGTCCAGACAATGTAGAACCTCTCCCAGGTTGTTCATATATTTCTCGGAGTCACGACCTGTGATCAGGATGTCATCTTGGAACATGACGGTTCTGGGAACGGACTTCAGTAGACTCTCCATGTTCCTCTGAAATATTGCTACAGCCGAGCAAATTCCAAAAGGGCACCTGTGATAAATAAACAATCCTTTATTCGTGTTAATGCAGGTAAGTCTTTTCGATGTCTCGACCAGCTCCTGTATCATGTAGGCCGACGTCAAGTCCAGTTTGGTGAACGACTTCCCCCTGGCTAGCATTGCAAACATGTCATCAGCCTTCGGTAATGGGTACTGATCCTGTTTCGAAACCCTATTGATCGTAGCCTTGTAGTCTCCACAGATGCTGACTGTGCCATCACTTTTCAGCACAGGAACAATGGGGCTGGCCCATTCATTAAATTCAACCGGTGATATGATCCCATCACGCTGGAGTCTGTCCAGTTCAATTTCAATCTTCTCCCTCATCATATACGGAACTGCCCGAGTTTTATGATGGACAGGTCTTGCATCCGAGTCCACGGGAGCTACACCTTGGCTCCCATGAAGTAGCCGATGACTGGTTCGAACAGCGAGGAGAACTTGCTCAGTACTTGGGCACATGTATCTTTCTCCGATGTCAATGCTTTGATTTCGTTCCAATCGCATCCGATTTTTTCAAGCCAGTTCCTGCTGAACAGCATTGGGCCATTGCCTGGGACAATTCATAGCGGTAACTTGTGAATAGCACCCTCATACGACACCTTAATTGTGGCACTGCCAATCACCGTTATGAGTTCTTTGGTGTACGTGCGCAACTTGGCATTGACTGGACTCAGCCTGGGCCTCACAGCCTTAGTATCCCACAGCTTGTCGAATGCCCTCTGGCTCATTATCGATTGACTCACCCCCATGTCCAGTTCCATCAATACCGGCACCCCATTAAATTTCACGTTGATCATTATCGGTTTGCTCTTAGTTAGGAACGAGTACAGTCCATACATTTCCTCCTCTGGTATCTCCGATTGCGTATCCGGATCCACGCTAGTCTGACCATCATCCTCCACGTGGTGTGTCGCAGCACGCTTGCTCATCTGTGGACACTTGCGCTGGAGATGCCCCACTTTCAGACAGCCCTTGCAACTATATTGCTTAATTCGGCACTGCTGGTGCTGCTGATTTTCCCCACAACGCCAACACGGAGAAATCGGATGCGTTCCCGCTGGCGGACTTTGGGCAGCCACAGGTTTCACGTACGCAGTTGGCCAGGCCCTGCCAAATGCCGCACTGCTGAACGGCGAATCAATCATATTTACAGTACTTACCGAGTTTCAATTTTTCACTGATATCTGCTTTCGACTTTCCGTCGTTATGCATGACTGAGCGATCGTGATGGCCCTGTTCAAGTCCAACATCTCCACCGCCAGTAGTTTACGCAGGATCACCTCGTGGTTGATGCTGATTACAGAGAAGTCCCGCAGCATGTCTGCCAACACAGCCCCAAACTTACACGGTCCCGCTAGACCATCTCAGGTCGGCAACGAATTCTGCCGCATTCTGGCCCTCTGAGCGAACGTGCGTGTAAAATCTGTATCTCGAGATGAAGATGCCTTCGTCTGGCTTAAGGTGGTCCTGTACCAGTGTACACAATTCTTCATACGTCTTCTCTGTTGGACTCACAGGCAGGAGTAGATTCTTTATCAGACCATAAATTTTTGGACCACAAACCGTGAGGAACACCGCCCGGCGCCGATCTGCGTCGCCGACCTCCTCCATTTTTTTGGCCACAAAGAGCTGGCTCAAACGGCTCACAAAGTCTGTCCAATCTTCTCCTTCCATGAATCGCTCCAATGAGCAATTGTGCTCATTTTTGCATGCAAAGTTTCTTGTTGCCTCGTCACCAAATGTTGTGCATGCAATAACTGTCAGACTGAGTACTGTTTAACTCCAAGAGGTATGACCTTGGCTCTGTTTTATTAAGGCGCAAAGTGCTTAATATACAAAACGGCTGGCCTTTTATACTTGGGCTGCACACACGTGCGTGCAGCCCAATGGCCTCCAACAGTAATGCCATCTAGTGGCTAATGATTTCAAAAGTACATACAAGACAGTTTTAAAGGACATTTAAGGACATTTTAAAAGATGGGGGCTATACTATGTCAGTCATTCCTCCTGGCTGCTATAGTAATATGGCGTAGAGCTGCAAGAAGGCTCATTGATGATCATTTTTAATGTAATTGAAGAGGTCGCAGACGTATGAGGAGGAGGCCTTACCACCCGCGAGTTTACAGGGAACAGCGCTTATACCTGCAGCTCTCTGAGGCACAGTGTGTTAGAAGGCTGCGCTTCCAAAAAGAGGTGCTGACAATGATAAGCCAGCTCATAAAGGCAGAGCTACAGCCTACCTACAGCAACAGGACTGCACTGCCCGTCGAGGTGACGGTGACTGTGGCACTTGCCGTTTATGTCTCCGGCTCCTTTCAGGCATCAGCGGGGAACATATCCTCCATCTCGCAGCACACTACACATTGCTGCATTCGCCAGGTGACTACTGCATTGTATGCATGCAGGATGGACTTCACAAACTTCCAGTGACCAAGGGGGCCCAGAATGAGAGGGCTGTAGGTTTTGGACGATTTTCTGGCTTCTCCAAGGTTCAGGGTGCCATTGACTGTATACACATTGCCCTGTGAGCAGCTTTACTCAATCCAGAGGTTTACTGAAACCAAAAGGGATTCCATTCCATGAACATACAGATCGTCTGCGACCATACTCAGCACATCATGGCAGTCAATGCCCAATATCCAGGGAGCATCCACGATGCTTTTATTTTGCGTGAGAGCACTGTCTCAGGCCTGTTCCTGCATCAACCACAAAGCCAGAGCTAAATGCTGGGGACAAAGGTTATGGCCTTGCCACCTGGCTCATGACTCCCATCCAGAACCCTCAGATAGAAGCCGAGCATCGCTATAATGAGAGCAATGCAGCCACACGTAACGTCATTGAACAGACAATTGGTGTGCTCAAGTAGTACTTCCAATGCCTGGACCACTCTGGAGGCTGCCTACAATACTCCCCTCATCAGGTCAGAGTTCATTGTGGTGTGCTGCATGCTACACAACTTAGCCATCATAAGGGGACAGGATTTGCCAATGGGGACTGCAGGATCACCTCAGGAGAAAGAGGAGAAGCAGGAGGAGGAAGACGAGAAAGAGGAGAAGCAGGAGGAGGAAGACGAGGAAGAGGAGCCTGGCGAGGAACCCATACCACCACTACCACAACCTCCACAATCACAGGGGAGGCCTCGTGGAGCTTTCGCCACTGCAAAAACCTTACGTCAGCAGCTCATAATTGAACACTTTCTTGAAGAGTGAACGGCACGTTTGACCGTTGCCTGGCCACTCTATCCCACCATGTTGACTATTCCCCCTCTTATTCTGCAAATGAGACACGACACAAGAATAGTTAAAGAATGTATTAAACGTTGTAAACTTTGTGAACTTTGTAAATGTAATTGTGAAACTTTAATAAAATTTGTTAATCATTGTGAACTTTTATAACTTTCTGATCAGAATTGGGAAACTTTGAAAACTTTAATAAAATAACAACAACAACAACAAAACAACAACCCCTGCCCCACTGTCTTTTTACCACCGGCTCTTCGCACCCCCCCCCCCCCCCCACCATTACCCTTAGTTCCCCCCCTCACCTGATGCCTCTACCCAAAGTGGCACCAAGAGTTCGTGCAGCGAGGCGGCCAGAGTCCTGCTGAATTGGGGGGAGAGACATTGGAGACATCGCCTGGGGAAACATTGGATCAGCTCGTGGCATGGAAGGCCCAGCTTCTGACTGGCGAGCCTCTTGTTCGGCGTCACTGGTCACAGGTGGTGTCTGGCTGTCACACTGGAGACTCCAGTGTAACTGGTGGGGGCAGATGCACTCGACACCAGCCTCGTATGGGCATTGATGGCCTCGCAGGCTTCATGGCTCACACCGACAATCTGTGAAACTACCTCCGTTATGGTCGCAGTGAGTTTCTCAATGCTCGCGGGAATCCTCCCCAGGACATCAAGGAGCTGACGGGTGAGCTGGATGTTCTCGCTGGACAGTCCCACCATGTCCAGTTCCACGTCTGCCTCTCTGTCAGCAGACCGACTTTGCCGACTCACCCTGCGGAGAGATGGAATACAGCATTCGACCGCAGAACTGCGTTGCTGCACACCACTAGTCCCAGGAGCCTCGGAAATCTCAAAGCCCGAGAATGTAAAATCATCCTCGGCGAGATGTTTGCCGGTTGCAAAAGAGGTGTCGAGTGCATCTGCCCCACAACGCACCCCCCCCCCAACCCGGAGTAGGCGGCTCTGTCAGCTCCACTTCCTCATATTCCTTCTCATCCCCCACATGATGGCCTGAGGTGGAGGTTTGATCCGAGGATTCGGCGCCTGCGAATGGTCATCTCGAAGTAGAAAGCAACAGACGAGTGGTTAGCAGCAGGGGATGGGGCAGGGTGACATGAAGACGGTCACATAGCACAGGCTCATTTGAAGGACCACTGCTACTCCATTATATGTAGTCCAGAGAAACTGCATGACATTGCCCCAACCCTAGTCTACAGGCACTGCATCACATTGCCCCAACACTAGTCCATAGGCACTGCATAAAATCCTCGAAATTTACAGGACAGAAGGAGGCCACTTCGGCCTATTGTGTCCAAGCTGGCCAACAAAGAGCTATCCAGCCGAATCTACTTTCCAGCTCTAGGTCTGTAGTCCTGTAGGTTACAACACTTCAAATACACATCCAAGTACTTTTTAAATGTGGTGAGGGTTTCTGCCTCTACCACCCTTTCAGGCAGTGAGTTCCAGACCCCCATCATCCTCTGGGTGAAGACATTTCCTCTCAAATCAAGTCTAAATCTTCTACCAATTACTTTAAATCTATGCCCCTTGGTTGGTGATCATTCTGCAAAGGGAAATTGGTCCATCCTATCCACTCTATCTAGGCCCCTCATAATTTTATACACCTCAATAAGGTCTCCCTTCAGCCTCCTCTGTTCCAAGGAAAACAAACCCAGCCTATCCAATAGGCGCACACCAGCTGGATGTTTAGGGAGTGCTATCCCTTTCGGTTCCTGAATACCTCTGCATTGTGGAATGATGCTCACAAGGCCACATGTGTGCAGTCAATGGCTCGCTGAACTCTCGGGAAGCCTGCAATTCTGCCCAACCCTAATGCCCGCTCATTCTGGATGTCTCTGCTCATTGGGAGCTTTCTGAAGTCCATTCTGCGGGCATACAGAGCCTTTGTGATGTGCCGAATGCAGCGATGTATAGCATATTGAGAGATGCTGCATATGTCTCCTGCTGCTACCTGCAAGGAGCAGGAGGCATAGATGGCCACTGCCACAGTTACCTTCACTGCGATGGGCAGCGCAGTCCTGTTGGCACTGGAAGACTGTAGGTCTGCCTGTACAAAATGGCGTACCTCTGTCAGCACCCGCTTTCTGAAGCACAGCCTTCCCACACACTGCTCCTCAGAGAGCTGGAGGTATGAACGTTGGTGCCCATAAACCCGTGGGGGTAAGCCCTCCTCCCCAAATGTCTTTGGCTTCTCCTCATCCGTAGTCCGACATGGTCAAGAGCCCTTCTTCTAACTTGATGCCGCCTGGCAATAGCATGGAGCATGATACATTGGTGAACTAGTAATGTCCCCATTAAATTATCTCACTGAAGTTGTAAGGAGACTGTAATGGCAGATAAAACTGCCGCTTTCTAGTCGGAGCATGACACAGCTCATAATGGACCAGTTCTCCTAAATGGAGGAAACTGAGGGATGAAGTTAATACTGGACATGCTATGTGCATCCATAAAGGCACAACCCCGGTGAACGTTGGAATGATACACAAGACACCAATGACAAAGGATCAAAAATACAGTTTACTGCAACAAAGTAACAAAAACATCCCCCACAAAAAGAAAACCATAAAATAGCCAACGTTATGTTGCAGGGCACTGAACTACAATGACGTGCATTAAATTAAATAAACTATTTACATATGCAATCAACAAATATCAGGGCATCTGCACAATTTTATCCTGCACATTATTCTGACTTATTTAATGCCGGGATTTTCGGAGGGGACACATAAACTTCCTTGTGTAATGCCTGATTTTGCGCTCCTGTTCATGGAACCTCATTTTTTGCTGAATTGTGCAGACTAAGGTGCAAACTTTTCCCAGGCAGTGTCAGAACTACCTGGCCACCATTACTGCCCCGAAATCTCAAAAGCCAAAATTCCAGCCCGATCAACTTACATACATTAAAACAAGGAAAAGTAGCTACTTTGGGCTGACTGCTGAGTATCAGTTAAAGTGGGGATAGGTTTATCTATTAACTATAATTAAATTGTATAACTATGCTTTACAACTTTGACTTCACAAAAGTATTTGCATATTCAGGAAAGACTGTTTTTTCCCCACCTTTTTATTCATTTCCTTCATCGCAGAATAAAAAAGTGCAGCACAAAAGGTCACAAACACAACACAGAAGAATGGCTTCCAGATTTTCTCCAGCTCACATACACATCATTGTAATTTTGGTCTCCACCGTTGTCTACTCTCAGGTTCAGGATTCTCAGTCTGACTCACGTAAGTGCAACTTTAAATTTTAAAGTATAAGAAAAAAAATGCCTCAAGATCAATTAAAAATTCTCGCCATCATGTTCAAATCCCTTAATGACCTTGCCCTTCTTTATCACTGTAACCTTTTCCATGTTGTAAGATTAGGATCACAGGTCGCACATAGATCCCCAAAGGGTCTTAGTAGTTATAAGACATTTTATTAAGCGAGTTCAAATATTGTCAAACACAACACATAATCAGGAGAGACACAGTGGACACGTAGCTTATATTATTCCCAATCGGACAGACGACCAGTGGTACAAACAGTTCTTATCTTCACTGTCTGCGCTGAAAAGCACTTTAGCCATCCCTTTTAATGTCTTTTTAGCTGTGGGGAACATGATGGACAGGACCATTTAACTGATAAGGGCTCTTACCAAACCGGGGTGCCCAATGGCCTTTCGAGTTCTTTATCTCCACTCTGAGGTGAAACCCTCCCCTTCACATGCCTTTGCTGTTTATACTTTCTGAAAATCCATCCTCTCGAGGTTGGAGTCAGACATGCCATTCTTGGCCTTCCGATGGTTGGAGCTGCCTGTTATCAGTTATTTATATTCACGCTGTTCAGGTCACTTTAGCTAACGTACCATGCAATGAATCTTTTAATTCTAACATTAGTCTGAAGAGTTTTTGGACTTAAGTTATTTCTTCCAATTCACAATTTCTTACATTCCCCACTTTGAGAAGGAAATATCCTTGTTGACGTCTCACAACCAGTTTTTGACTGCTCTAGCTATAACCAAGTTATTTGTTTTTGATTTCTCCACTTGCAGGGAGACTCAGAAATGAAGTTTTCCCCTTTCTTACAGTCCAATTCTGCCCCACCTGGGGTATCCTCTTTTTTTGTATCTTTCCTCGACGTTGCTTCGGATCTGCTCTTTAGTGCTGGTTAGTCATAGACATTGGCTTATGCGTCAAAGTTTTGCTACACAGGGTACATATATTAAATACACTATCATTACAAGTTGGAGAACTACCAGAGCGTGTGAAATAATACGAAACCAAGGATATGCTGATGTATTAAGCCCAATGGGACAGGTCCTGTTAGACCCATAAAGCATGGTAGTTGCAGTAGTAGTGACACAGGAGGCACCACTAAAGCTACCTCATTCTGGATTAGTACTGGCTTTTCCCATGCTCTGTTACCTACAAGGCACAATTACAGTTAAAGTTATAATTCAGTCTCACAATCCCTAGTACGTCGACTATGTACATACATTTCAAGCAACAATGATGCAGACAAAGAAAACATTTTAAAGAAAGCTGAAGTTTAACATCCAATCAACAAGTCATGGACTTAAAAAAGATTCTCCAGATTTCACCTTTACTCGTATCCATCTTGTGAATAATTCTTTCTTAATATATTTCTCCCTAACCTTCAATTGACCCAATCCAAATTCCATGCAACTCCACACTTCAACTTCAATTTCAATCCCTCCAACAGGATACCAGTGTGTTTAACTCTCATCTGATTATTTCATTAATTAGATAGTTTCTCGATGGGGTATGTGTCATTGCTTTAAAAATGGTCTCACTTCCTGAGCCACATTAACCATTTCGTGTCTTGCTGTTGTCAAGTAACTGAGCATGTCTGAGACCCGTTCTTCAGTGCAAATTCATTGAAGAATTGCAGGGCTTTCAGTGATCCTATCAAAAGATTTTTGTCTGCACATCTTTGCTTATCTCCCACTGCATGATCCCGATATCTTGGGTAGTGGCCAGGCTACCGATACAGTTTTCATAAAAGGTACATAGGCAAGGACACAAATGTCTCCAAGAGAGTGCTATCAGTTTACTATTCATAACTACAGTTTCCTGACTTTCACTGGAATATTAGGAAAATTCAATTCTCCTGTTTCTATCTTACACCCTCAATCACTTCCTTGCTCCATTCCATTAATTACCATTCATATCCCATTCATGATACCTGGAGGAGCTTTACTGTCTAGTACAATATTAAAGATAGAAGGGTTAAAATTCAGTTGCTAACACCTGCTGATAATGTCGGTGCCGGAGCTAACTGGGAGTTAGACGGTTGGGAGTGGCACTGGGTGTTGTTCACGCCTGACACAAAATTCGGTGGTCATTTTTTAAAAGCATTAAAATTTTACGTCCCGCCGGTTATTGCCTTGGAAATCATAACATCAGTACGCGTGAAACACCTCCTTGGTGCCTCTATTGCGATATTTAGTTTGCACGGCTGCCGTATCTAGGGCGGCCATACAACTTTTAAAAAGTGGTGGTTAAACAGTGGAACTCGGGCAGAATTGGCTCGAGAGCAAGGTAAGTTTTTTTCTTTATTTATTTCTTCATTTTTTCATTAGTTCTAAAAGCGGGGAAGTTTGTGTGTGGGTCGGAGAAGTTTGAGGGTATTTTTCTTTCTTCCCTTTTTTTCCTGGTTTTCAGCCAGCATGGCGGCAGCATCCCAATGCGAAATTCAATAGGCCTCTTGAGCTCCCGCCCGAGCATTATTGTGCAACGCCACTTTTTAGCACTGCTCGCTCATCTTGGCTGTAAAACTGAATTTGGCAGTTGAAGCCTGCACCTAACACCTGGTGGTAAAATCAGCACATAGAAACTTAGAAACATAGAAAATAGGTGCAGGAGTAGGCCATTCGGCCCTTTGAGCCTGCACCACTATTCAATAAGATCATGGCTGATCATTTCCTCAGTACCCCTTTCCTGCTTTCTCTCCATACCCCTCGATCCCCTTAGCTGTAAGGGCCATATCAACTCCCTCTGCAATACATCCAATGAACTGGCATCAACCCCAAATCTCTGCGGCAGGGAATTCCACAGGTTAACAACTCTCTGAGTGAAGAAGTTTCTCCTCATCTCAGTCCTAAATGGCATACCCCTTATCCTAAGACTGTGTCCCCTGGTTCTGGACTTCCCCAACATCGGGAACATTCTACCCGCATCTAACCTGTCCCGTCCTGTCAGAATCTTATATGTTTCTATGAGATCCACTCTCATCCTTCTAAACTCCACTGCATAAAGGCCCAGTTGATCCGGCCTCTCCTCATATGTCAGTCTTGCCATCCTGGGAATCAGTCTGGTGAACCTTCGCTGCACTCCCTCAATAGCAAGAACGTCCTTCCTCAGATTAGGAGACCAAAACTGAACACAATATTCCAGGTGAGGCCTCACCAAGACCCTGTACAACTGCAGTAAGACCTCCTGCTCCTATACTCAAATCCCCTAGTTATGAAGGCCAACATACCATTTGCCTTTTTCACTGCCTGCTGTACCTGTATGCCAACTTTCAATGACTGGTGAACTATGACACCCAGGTCTTGTTGCACCTTCCCCTTTCCTAATCTGCCGCCATTCAGATAATATTCTGCCTTCGTGTTTTTGCCCCCAAAATGGATAACCTCACATTGATCCACATTATACTGCATCTGCCATGCATTTGCCCACTCACCTAACCTGTCCAAATCACCCTGCAGCCTACTAGCGTCCCCATTACACCTCACACCACCACCCAGTTTAGTGTCATCTGCAAACTTGGAGATATTACACTCAATTCCTTCATCCAAATCATTTGTATATTGTAAAGAGCTGGGGTCCCAGCACTGAGCCCTGTGGCACTCCACTAGTCACTGCCTGCCATTCTGAAAAGGACCTGTTTATCCCGACTCTCAGCTTCCTGTCTGCCAACCAGTTCTCTATCCACGTCAGTATATTACCCCCAATACCATGTGCTTTGATTTTGTACACCAGTCTCTTGTGTGGGACCTTGTCAAAAGCCTTTTGAAAGTCCAGATACACCACATCCACTGGTTCTCCCTTGTCCACTCTACCAGTTACATCCTCAAAAAATTCCAGAAGATTTATCAAGTATGATTTTCCCTTCATAAATCCATGCTGACTTGGACTGATCCTGTTACTGCTTTCCACATGCGCTGTTATTTCATCCTTAATAATTGATTACAACATTTTCCCCACTACTATTTTCAGGCTAACCGGTCTATAATTACCCGCTTTCTCTCTCCCTCCCTTTTTAAAAGTGGTGTTACATTAGCTACCCTCCAGTCCATAGGAACTGATCCAGAGTCGATAGACTGTTGGAAAATGATCATCAATGCATCCACTATTTCTAAGGCCACTTCCTTAAGTACTCTGGGATGCAGACTATCACGCCCCGGGAATTTATCGACCTTCAATCCCATCAATTTCCCTAACGCAATTTCCCACCTAATAAGGATATCCTTCAGTTCCTCCTTCTCACTAGACCCACTGTCCCCTGGTACTTCCGGAAGGTTATTTGTGTCTTCCTTCGTGAAGACAGAACCAAAGTACTTGTTCAATTGGTCTGAATTTCTTTGTTCCCCATTATAAATTCACCTGAATCCGACTGCAAGGGACCTACGTTTGTCTTCACATATCTATAGAAGCTTTTGCAGTCAGTTTTTATGTTCCCAGCAAGCTTCTTCTCATACTCTATTTTCCACCTCTTAATTAAACCCTTTGTCCTCCTCTGCTGAATTCTAAATTTCTCCCAGTCCTCAGGTTTGCTGCTTTTTCTGGCCAATTTATATGCCTTTTCCTTGGATTTAATACTATCCTTAATTTCCCTTGTTAGCCACGGTTGAGCCAGCTTCCCCATTTTATTTTTATTCCAGACAGGGATGTACATTTGCTGAAGTTCAGCCATGTGATCTTTAAATGTTTGCCATTACCTATCCACCGTCAACCCTTTAAGTAACATTTGCCAGTCTATTCGAGCCAATTCACGCCTCAAACCATCGAAGTTACCTTTCCTTAAGTTCAAGACCCTAGTTTCTGAATTAACTGTGTCACTCTCCATCTTAATAAAGAATTCTACCATGTTATGGTCACTCTTCCCCAAGGGACCTCGCACAACAAGATTGCTAATTAGTCCTTTCTCATTACACATCACCCAGTCTAGGATGGCCAGCTCCATAGTTGGTTCCTCGATATATTGGTCAAGAAAACCATCCCATATACACTCCAGGAAATCCTCCTCCACTGCATTGCTACTAGTTTGGCTAGCCTAATCAATATGTAGATTAAAGTCGCCCATGATAACTGCTGTACCTTTATTGCATGCATCCCTAAGTTCTTGTTTGATGCTGTCCCCAACCTTACTACTATTGTTTGGTGGTCTGTACACAATCCCACTAACGTTTTCTGCCCCTTGGTATTCCGTAGCTCCACCCATACCGATTCAACATCATCCAGGCTAATGTCCTTTCTTACTATTGCATTAATTTCCTCTTTAACCAGCAATGCCACCCCTCCTCCTTTTCCTTTCTGTCTATTCTTCTTAAATGTTGAATACCCCTGGATGTTGAATTCCCAGCCTTGGTCACCCTGGAGCCATGTCTCCGTGATGCCAATTACATCATACCCATTAACTGCTATCTGCGCAGTTAATTCATCCACCTTATTCCGAATACTCCTCGCATTGAGGCACAGAGCCTTCAGGCTTGTCTTTCTAACACACTTTGCCCTTTTAGAATTTTGGTGTAATGTGGCACTTTTTGCTTTTTGCCTTAGGTTTCTCTGCCCTCCACTTTTACTTTTCTTCTTTCTATCTTTTGCTTCTGCCCCCATTCTACTTCCCTCAGTCTCCCTGCATAGGTTCCCATCCCCCTGCCATATTAGTTTAACTCCTCCCCAACAGCACTAGCAAACACTTCCCCTAGGACATTGGTTCCAGTCCTGCCCAGGTGCAGACCATCCTGTTTGTACTGGTCCCACCTCCCCTTGTGCACCACTCCTCAAGCCACGTATTTAATCTAACTATCCTGCTCCCTCTACTCTGATTAGCACGTGGCACTGGTAACAATCCTGAGATTACTACTTTTGAGGTCCTACTTTTTAATTTAGCTCCTAGCTCCCTAAATTCGTCTCATAAGACCTCATCCTGTTTTTTTACCTATATCGTTGGTACCTATATGCACCACGACAACTAGCTGTTCACCCTCCCTTTTCAGAATGCCCTGCACCTGCTCCAAGGCATTCTTGACCCTTGCATCAGGGAGGCAACATACCATCCTGGAGTCTTGGTTGCGTCCGCAGAAACGCCTATCTATTCCCCTTACAATTGAATCCCCTATCATTATAGCTCTCCCACCCTTTTTCCTGCCCTCCTGTGCAGCCGAGACACCCACGGTACCATGAACTTGGCTGCTGCTGCCCTCCCCTGATGAGTCATCCCCCTCAACAGCACTCAGGCAGTGACACCGCCTCAAAAATGGCAGAACTGAATTTCGACACCAAAAAAACATAGATCAAATATTCCTACTTGCTCCAAGTCATTAACTTATTTTTTTTAATTCTTTATAACCTGTTACATTTTATTTTCCTTCTGACACATTCACTTATAATTAAAAAACTTAAATAAATAATGTCCAATTTCTTTAAAATTTAATTCAGCAAAGTTGTTTAGTGAACCAAAAAGAAACAGCTGTCAGTGGAAAGGGTTAACTCCTTTGCGGGTTTGTAAGATGGCGGAACAAATATTGTCAGATGCATGCAATTGCCTCCCTTTACATAATTTTAAAAAAAAACTTTCCCAATAGAAACATTTGTCCCAAGTCTTTGTACCTTCAAAACTTGTTTAGGAATTAAAAATCCGTTAAAATAGCAGAAGTCATTTGTAAAGATGTCATTATTAGCTTTAAATAAAAATTTCTCATCGGGGAAGATAGTATTTTAGATTAAACTTCAATTGTTTCCAAACTTCCAATTCAAATACTGTCAATTATTTTTTTAAATGTGAGAATCTCTTGTACGGAACTAGAAACTCACATAATTTAAAATAATCAGAATTTCACTGTGATCACAATGTAAGTCGGGTTTTTACAATTGAATAAACAACATACATTCTACACAAAAGGAAAACGAGGGCGGAGCTTCCCTCAGCTTACATTCATACAGTCTTTTTTTTAGAAAAGGGACATTACATTTAAGAATTCGATGCTTTTTAAACGTTAAAATTGATTGAAAACCAGACCATGTATTTTTAATTTAAACTATATAAGACAACAGCAATTTTAAAAATGTAATCCAACTAAAACAAAGTACCAGCAACTGTGACTTCAAGGCCGAAGCTTATCTTTTTTCATAGCTCCGTAAATTATAGTCAAAACAATCTGGGAAACTGCCACACTTTAACACATTTTCACATAAACTACATACATTCCACTCAGCAAATCTTGTAGTTTATTTCTCTCAACAAAAAAGCTAACACTTCCGTGCCTGATCCATTTTCTATCCATGGCCTACTGCTGCTCCTACTTCTTTCATTCTTATGTTCAACCTCTGTGAACTAGTTCCTGACATGGTCGTGCCGTATCCATTTTCGTCTCAGCAAATTATTTCTAATTCCCAGTTTTTTTTCCTTCCTTTGCTGAATTTTCAGATGGGTTAACATGCAGTTTAGATCTTTTCCGCTCGTTATCTCCAAAACCTTCTCCTGCCTCCTAGCATCTCCTTGTTTGGATCATTGTTGATTTGTGTCTAATTGAACTTCTCTGAAGTGCCCTGGGATGTTTTTTTCTAAGTTTAAGGTGCTATGTAAATACAAAGTTGTTGTTCAGGATACAGCGCCAGCCAATCTGCTGTGCACAGATGCTTCCACACGGTGGCAGTGTGCGGCTGATGTGCTCAACAACCTAACCGAGTGCCATTTCTAGTGTTTGTCCAGTGGATGACATATATTAGGGCGGCGTGCCTCTGTGTATTTTTGAGAACCTTTTGGGTTTGAGGTGCTCTTCGTATCTTTGGAATTATCTACCCCAGAGGGCTGTAGATGCTCAGTCGTTGAGTATATTTAAGACTGAGATGAATAGATTTTTGGATACAAAGGAAATCAAGGGATATGGGGAGAGGGCGGGAAAGTGGAGTTGAGGTCGAACATCAGCCATGATCTTATTGAATTGCAGAGTAGGCTCGAGGGGCCGCATGGCCTACTCCTGCTCCTAATTCTTAAGTTCTTGCGTTCAAGCTCTGTGAACTAGCTACTGATATGGCCCAACTACTGGCTTTCTACTTCCCCAGCTGTAGAAAAATATTGGCCATTCCATAGTGTGTTACCTACTTGATATATTGGACCATGGGATTTAACAAAATACCTCATAAAATGTAGAATTGTAATTGACTTTCAATGAGAATACCTTTACATGCCAGTGCTGCTTGTTATTCAACTGTGTTCGAAGTGATCCAAAACTTTAAATTGAGTGATCTTATTATTCAACCCTATCACTAATGTCCTATGTTGTGCTTTTTCTTTCCAAGAATGTAAGGTTACAAGCCCGTGTACAATTGTTCAGGGTGCTGCTGGAATGCCTGGAATACCAGGAATACCAGGAACAAATGGGATTCCTGGATCTAAAGGAGATGGAGGGGGTCTTGGTTTGAAAGGTATGATATATATGCTCACCCGCTCCCAACTTTTCATGAAGAGTTTCCCTGTAATGACTACCTGCAGTGATTGGTTATCAAAGTGAACACTAATAACACTGACTTACCATTCAAAATTCCGATTAAGATGAATGAATAATTAAGCAATTGAGGGGTGAATGTCCAGGAGACTAGGAGAATCGTTTCTTTGGGAGTAGTGACATGGAATTTTTAAACCACCTTAAACCATCACTCCGTCCACCACCGGTGCACTGTAGCTCCAGCGTGTATTATCTACAAGATGCATTGCAGCAACTCACTAAGGCTTCTTCAGCAGCACCTCCCAAACCCCCGACCTCTACCATCTAGAAGGACAAGGGCAGCAGGCACATGGCAACACCACCACCTCCAAGTTCCCCTCCAAATTACACACCACCCTGACTTGAAAATATATCAGCCATTCCTTCATCTTCGCTGGGTTAAAATCCTGGAACTCCCTCTTTAACTGCACTGTGGGAGTACCTTCATCTTCTCAAAGGCAATTAGGGATGGACAATAAATGTTGGCCTTGCCAGCAATGCCCACATTCCATGAATGAATTTAAAAAAATGTCCAGCTGAATGACTGGAACAGGGAGATAGAGTTTTGGTTTAATGTCTCATCTAAAGGAGAACATTCCTTATAATGCAGCACTCTCAGTTCTGGGGCTTTTTTGCTAATTCTATTTTGGAATAAGCTCAGAAAGTTTCAGAAAACCATACAGAAAGGAGCAAAGAAAGTGTCAGCTTGGCTCAACAGGTAGCACTTTCAGCTCTAAGTCACAGGCTATCGGTTCCAGCTCCATTCCACAATGTAAACATATAATAAACGCTGCACTCCAATGTAATACTGAGGAAGTGTTGGATTGTAAGAGGTGCTGTTCTTCAAATTAGACGGTATTAGCCTGCCTGTTTCAGTCGTTCAGATAGGTGATAAAGATCCCATTCCAATATTTGAAGATGAACAAAGTTCTCCTCAGCAGATTAACTGGTCATTCATTTCATTTCTAGTTGTGAGATATTGCTGTGTCCAAAATGACTGCTGCAATTACCTGTAACACCATCGTAATAACCATTTATTCAATGGGAGGCACTATGGGATGTGTCCAAGAAATATGATTACGTTCTATAAATGAATGTCTTTCAATACTTCGAACAAAAGAATTAGGAGCAGGAGTAGGCCATTCGGCACCCTCTGAGTGAAGAAATTTCTCCTCATCTCAGTCCTAAATGACCAATCCCTTATTCTGAGACTGTGACCCCTGGTTCTAGACTCCCTAGCCAGGGGAAATATCCTTTCTGCATCTACCCAGTCAAGCACTGTAAGAATTTTGTATGTTTCAAGAATTTGGACTTCATCTACTTCAAGTCTGAGTTTTGGATTTTAAGAATTCAATCTCTTCAGATCCATAAACAGAAGAATTGGAACAATCAAGTTTCATAAGAACAAAAGAACATAAGAAATAGGAACAGGAGTAGGCCATTTAGCCCCTCATGTCTGTTCTGCCATTAATAAGATCATGGCTGATCTGATCTTGGCCACAACGCCACATTCCTATACGCTCCTCATAATCTTTGACTTCCCTACAGTTCAAAATTCTGTCTATCTCCACCTTAAATATATTCAAAGACCCAGCCTCCACAGCTCTCTGGGATAGAGAATTACAAAGATTCATGACCCTCGGAGAGAAAAAAATCCTCCTCATGTCCATTGTAAATGGGCGATCCCTATTTCTAGATTCCCCCATAAGGGGAAACATCCTCTCTGCATCTACCCTGTCAAAACCCCGTAGAATCTTATATGTTACAATAAGATTACCTCTCATTCTTCTAAACTTCAATGAATATAGGCCCAACCTGCTCAATCTTTCTTCATAAGACAAACCCTTCATCTCAGAAATCAACCTAGTGAACCTTCTCTGAACGGCCTCAAATGAAATTATATTCCTCCTAAAGTAAGGAGACCAAAACTGTATGTGGTACTCCAGGTGCGGTCTCACCAATGCCCTGTACAGTTGTAGCAAGACTTCCCTAATTTTATACTTATTCCCCCTTGCAATAAAGACCAACATTAAATTTCCCTTCCTAACTACTTGCTGTACTGAATGCTAACTTTTTGTGTTTCATGTACAAGGACCCCCAAATCCCTCTGTACTGCGGCATTTTGTAGTCTCTCTATATTTAAGTAATAATTTGCTTTTTTATTCTTTCTACCAAAATGGATAAACTCACATTTACTCCATCTGCCAATTCTTTTCCCACTCACTTAACCTATCCATATCCCTTTGCCGATTCTTGGTGTCCTCCTCACAATTTGCTTTCCCACCTATCTTTGTATAATCTACAAATTTGGCTGCATTACACTCGGTCCCTTCATCAAAGTCATTAATATAGAATGCAAATATTGAGGCCTCATCACTAATCCCCACTAGTTACAGTTTGCCAACCTGAAAATGACCTCGTGAGCTCTTATCTTGTGCAGTAACCTTTTATCGAATGCCTTCTGGAAATCCAAATACACTACATCTACTGGTTCCATTTTATCCACCCTGCTCGTTAAATCCTCAAAGAAGTAAATTTGTCAAACATTTTTCATTCTAAAGCTTGGCTGTAAAGTGCTTTGGGACGTCCTGAGTTTGTAAAAGACCCTTTACAAATACAAGCTCTGACTTCCTAAAGTCAGTCCTCATTCCTAATTAACCATTAGATTGTACGTTATCTACAGAGGTTGGAATGAATGGACCTCAATTCAATCAATAGTAGATCATATTAGATTATAGTGTAGCTTTCAAGAGACTTCAGGTGGGTTTCCAAATGAAATATATCAATATGTACAATAAAGAATGAAATGTGTAGCTTTTCAAAAACTGTATAACTGTGGGTGAGTAATTGAGAGGCAAGTAAAACTGGTTTTCATCTCAACAAAGGAGGGGAAAATTACATTTTTCTTCCTGGCAGTTCTATGTTAAGTGCTTAAAATATTTTGAAATGTAGCTACAGATCTGACATTACATTGAATAGACAACATTTCAGATTTCTGAATGTCTCAGTTTCACAAATGTCAACATGTGTTTTAACATTTGTCACAGGAGATGAGGGTGATCCAGGGATACCTGGGAAAGCTGGGCCAAAGGGGGACAGAGGTAAATATTTCAAGAAAATCCTTTTTTCAATAAATGCTGAGTATTAGAATCAGTTCAGAGACGCTCTCCTCAGGGCTGGCCTTAGGGAAAATGGCACCCTGCGCAAACTTGCATTTTGGCATCTTTCTCTGAGTTTAAGTACGTAGTAGTATTAGCGAAATGAACCCCACTTTTGAATGTTTAAACCCATTAAAAACAAAGCCAACCTGCCAATAGGTTTGCATTCTCTAGACAAATTTCATCTACCATTATCTCCCAAATCCCCAACTACGACATATTTAAATGTTTAAAAACTCTCCGCTTTTGAATAAGGTTCAGTAAAAGTCTGTGCATTAAACACAGAGGTTCTTTTGTTTATTGATTGGTTTATTTAGAAGCCTGTCTGAATACAACTGGTGCCCACCACCAGCCTTGGTACCTGCACACTGCTCTCACACTCCTCCATGCGCTCCCCCAGGTCAGGTCAGCCAGCCAGCCCGCTCCATGTGGCAGCCGCACTTTCCTCCCTCCTACCGGCTCGCACCAAGCCCGCAGCTCATCTGCATATTCATCTGATCCACATTCCCGATGGGTACGCCGATTGTCCCGTCCGCGTTTGTCAATCAAACCAACTGGCGGACCACTCTTGGAGCTCCCTATTGAAGGGTTTGGGGGTGGGGAGCCAAGGATGTTCTGCTTGTAATTTATTCCTTATGACCTCACAACACACACAGGAACACAAGTTAGCTGTTAACTCCAGGAACTTGTCAGGCACCTGATGCCTTTATTGTGAAAACAGCAATGCCTGCATTACGACAGGCGTCCACTAGCTGGTGCAGTAGTCCACTAAGTGGAACTATATTATACTTCTCCCTCCTTAATGAAGAAGTAATTATAACAAACAATCATCATACATAACTTGCATGGCTCTGCATAACAAAAGATATGGACTATTTTTGCTATATTTACAAATCAAACTTAACCACTTGTTTTCTGTTTCAAAGAGGATACCTTCACTCTCGAACAGAACTTTCCAAACATGGTGTCGAACTTAGACTCATTCTAGGCTGAGCCTGAGGAAAGTTTTCCTCCAAGGGATGCCCTTGATTTACATTTGAACGCTCTGCAACTTCAGACTGTTTGTCTTCCTGATTCGGACTGAGACTTAAATTCTGATTATCTCTTGGACGTGTTTCCAGTACATTTGACGTCGGATATGCTACTGGTACTGTAGTTGTAGTAAGACTATAAAATGAGTCAGAAATAATCGAATCATTCCAACTTTCAACACCTTCCACATCTGTAGGTAAAATATGATCAATGTGAATAAACCTAACCTTTCCATGATCATACATTTTGACCAAAAATGTGCGAGGACCACATATCTTCACGACTCTTCCTGGTAGCCACTTTAACCATTTATGGTGATGGTTCTTCACTCTCACCTTCCGATTTAATTTCATACTTCTCTCCCTTGCTCTACCTCTATCATGATTCCCTTTAGATACGGCATAGTGAACTAACATGGTGCTCTCTACCACTTGGCTTTAACACTCCTTGAATGCTGCGTAGCATTCTTCTGACCACTTCCAATGGACTTGTTTTTTCAACAGCTCATTCAGTGAATGTAAAACTGTAGCCAAATTTGGTAGGAACTTCCCATAATAGTTCAAAAGACTCAAAAATGATCGAAGTTCAGTGACATTCTTGGAGTTGGGTGCATTTCTAATTGCATCCAGGTTTCCCTTGGTTGGATGTAAGCCATCTTTGTCTACTCTGTGCCCTAAATAGTCCACTGAGTTTTGAATTAACTCACACTTGAGAGCAGTCACTCATACTCTGTGCTTCTCTAGCTGTTTCAGCACTTCATTCAATATGTTATTATGGATTTGCCTGATGGGTGCTGAAATGAGTATGTCATCTAAATAACATACGACCCCTTCAATGCCTTGGAAAATCTGGTTCATCACCCCTTGGAATATGGCGGGGGCAGAAGACACTCCAAATGGTGGCCTATTAAATTAATCAATCATGACTTGGACTCCTCACCTAGTTCAAGTTGTAAGTAGGCATGTGTAAGATCCAACTTTGAAAAGATCTGACCACCTGTCAGTGTCATGAAAAATGTTCTACATTTGGCAATGTATTGGGGAGATTACCCTCTAGAACTTGGTTTACGGTTACTTTATAATCCCCACACAACCTTACCTTATCATCTGATTTAGGTACAACAACAATAGGTGTAGCCCAATTACATAGATCTATCTTAGAGATAATGTTCTCAGTCTTTTGAGATCTTGCTCAACTTTCTCCTTGAGTGTCTATGATATGGGACGTAGCTTGCAGTAAACTGGTCTAGCGTCCTTCTGCAGCCTGACACTCACTTTGAAGTCTTGGATCAGACTGCCTGTTTCACAGAACACGTTAGGATACTTCTTAATGACAGCATCCTTCGATGTGAATCTTGTTTCAACACGAAAAAGCTCATTCTTATCTCAGTAATCCCAACCAATTTCTTCCCAGTAAGGCAGGCTTGTCTCCTGCCATTACTAAGAAAGGCAAGCTCCGAAATTGATCATTGTATTTCACAGATATGGTGATATGACCTACCACAGGAATGTTCTCTCCTGAGTAACCTCACAGCTCTATCTTGGATTTCTCCAATGGGAAATCACGCAATTTGTCGAGATATAGTGATTCCGGTCATCATCATCACCTTCATCATCATAGGCAGTCCCTTGGAATCGAGGAAGACTTTCTTCCACTCTTAAAATGAGTTCTTAGGTGCTGAACAGTCCAATACGAGAACCACAGTCCCTGTCACAGGTGGACAGATAGTCGTTGAGGGAAAGGGTGGATGGGGCAGGTTTGCCGAATGCTCTTTCCGCTGCCTGCGCTTGATTTCTGCATGCTCTCGGCGATGAGACTCGAGGTGCTCAGCGCCCTCCCAGATGCACTTTCTCCACTTAGGGCAGTCTTTGGCCAGGAACTCCCAGGTGTCAGTGGGGATGTTGCACTTTATCAGAGAGGCTTTGAGGGTGTCCTTGTAACGTTTCCTCTGCCTACCTTTGGCTTGTTTGCCATGAAGGAGTTCCGAGTAGAGCGCTTGCTTTGGGAGTCTCGTGTATGCGGACAATGTGGCCTGCTCAGCGGAGCTGATCAATTGTGGTCAGTGCTTCAATGCTGAGGATGTTGGCCTGGTCAAGGACGCTAACGTTGGTGCGTCTGTCCTCCCAGGGGATTTGTGCGCCAGTGCAGCCTTCGGCCGCCTGAGGAAAAGAGTGTTTGAAGACCAAGCCCTCACAACTGCCACCAAGCTCATGGTCTACAGGGCTGTAGTAATACCCATCCTCCTGTAAGGCTCAGAGAAATGGACCATCTACAGTAGACACCTCAAGTCGCTGGAGAAATACCACCAATGATGTGATTCCGGTACTATGCTCACGGATGCACCAGTGTCGATTTCCATGGGTACCTTGGTTCCTGTAACATCTACTTGTAAAATGATACTTTTTGAATTGCTGTTAGATACCCTTGTGCTCCTGATACGTGTATCTCTTCATCCTGTTGCTTTTCTTCCATGCTATGTAGTCTCTGGGGATTTCAACTTATAGCCTTGAAAGTTAGTTTACTCTTCAGTCGGCATGCCTTTGCAAGATACCAGTTTTCATGCAGAAGAAACACTCCTGCCTTCATCTATGGACAACTTTGAGCAATGCGTTGTCCCAGACACCGATAGCATGACTTCAATGCTCTATTATCATTGCCAGTTGCTGAGACCTTGGGGCCCAACTGCCCTTTTATTTTTAACCTGCAGGTGATTCACCTCAGTTATCTGATGACTGGAAATGGTATGAAATTCTTGGGAATGTTGGTCAGCCATATCCATTGACTTAGCTGTCTGACAAGTTAAATCAAAAGTCAAGTTAGGAGTTGTCAACAATGTCCTCCTGATTGCTTCATTTTTCATCCTACAAAAAAGTGGTCACAAAACTAGTTGGGATTGTGAGTTGTGAGGAGGATGCAAAGACACTGCAAGGCGATTTAGATAGGTTGAATGAGTGGGCAAACAAATGGCAGATGCAGTATAACGTGGATAAATGTGAAGTTATCACTCTGGTAGGAAAAACATAAGGACAAAGTATTATTTAAATGGTGATGGCTTGGGAAGTGTCAATGTACAGAGAGACCTGGGTGTCCTTGTACACCAGTCACTGAAAGCAAACATGCAGGTGCAGCAAGCAGTTAGGAAGACAAATGGTATGTTGGCCTTCATTGCAAGAGGATTTGAGTACAGGAGCAAGGATGTCTTACTACAGTTAGATAGGGCCTGGTGAGACCACGCCTGGAGTATGGAGCAGTTTTGGTCTCCTTACGTAAGAAAGGATATACTTGCCATAGAGGGAGTGCAGCAAAGGTTCACCAGACTGATTCCTGGGATGGCAGGACTGTTGGAAGAGGAGAGATTGGGTCGACTAGGCCTGTATTCACTAGAGTTTAGAAGAATGAGAGGGGATCTCATTGAAACATATAAAATTCTGACTGGGTTGGATAGACTGGATGCAAGGAGGATGTTTCCCCTGGCTGGGAAGTCTAGAACAAGGGAACACAGTCTCAGGATACAGGATAGGAAATTTAGGACCGAGATGAGGAGACATTTTTTCACTCAGAGGGTGGTGAACCTGTGGAATTCTCTACCATAGAAGGCTGTGGAGGCCAAGTCACTGAATATATTTAAGAGGGAGATAGATAGATTTCTGGAAACAAAAGGCATCAAGGGATACGGAGAAAAAGCGGGAATATGGTGTTGAGATAGAGGATCAGTCATGATCATATTGAATGGCAGTGCAGACTCAAAGGGCCGAATGGTTTACTACTGCTCCTATTTTCTATGTTTCTATGTCACGCAATGCTCGGTCCTGAAAGTTTCTGAAATGACAGTGAATAGATAGCTTCTTTAATGCTACAATGTACTCGCTGATACTTTCATCGGTGAACTGATCTCGTGTCCCAAAATGATAACTTTTAGCAATTTCCAGGGACTCAGGACTGTAGTGCTGTTCTAATCTCCATAAGTGATGTATCCTTTGGCTTGACAGGAGCAAGTATATTTTTCAGGGTTTCATACATCTCGGGGCCTGCTTCAGTCAGGAAAATAGGGCATTTTCTTTCCAACACCACCCGGTTATGGTTTTCATCATCGGGGACTCTGATGATACTATTCGCAGTGAAAAACATTTCAAGCCGCTCCACATAAGCTCCAAAAGTCTCTGTTGCAATGGAATTCACCCAAGCACCCTATTATTCTCATAGGCATGGCCATCTGGACTCTGGCAGTTCAGCGAAGTATGCTTGTAATTTACCGTGGATTCATAGCTGTTCTGTAAACAAAGGACCTCTCTAGTATCTCGGTTGTTTGGCTAGAAACACCCACCAACAAAAATTTTAGAGAGGGAATCTGATTATCCCATCCTTCATCGCCAATGTAATATATTTCTTACAACTTCACAAAACACAAAGATGGCTGTTAACTCCAGGAACTTGTCAGGTGAACCGTGTCAGGTCATCTGATGTCTTTACTGTGAAAACAGCAATGGCTGCATTACCACAGAAGTCCACTAGGTGGAACTATATTACACTGCTCAATCTGATTGTGGAGCAACCTGCTGCTCGAACTGCAACTTATGATCCATGTAAAAAAATAATCACTGAATGAAGGTTTTTTTATTAATCATTGTTTCAGTTTCCTGCCATGTCATCTTTCGTCCCCCTGACCCACAGTATCCTGAGGGGTCGCTCACATCACCCACCCCGTAAGGCTGGCCCTGACTCTCATATCCTGAGCAATTCTGAAATGAATTACTATCATTAGTGATATGTGGAATAAGTCATAAATCCAATTTAGCATCAAATATTACTTATTATTAAAATATTCAGATGCAGTGAACCAATTTTAAAGGTATAAAATGATTCAACTTTTGTGTAAACCAGATAATATAAAAGTGTGCCTGTGTTGGATGATGTGTTGTGTTATACAGCACTGAGAGGTATTGACAAGCTGCTGCTGTTCACACAGGGGAAAGCACCACTCTGAATCCTTCTTACAAATGTCATACTGGTAAGTTTCAGAGCAATTTATATCAAAAAGTCTAAGCTGCATTCTTTATGACATTGTTTATTAAATGTACAGCCAGATTTTGCTGTTAATCTGATTTGTTACCTTGAACCTTTATCTTGATTTAGCAAAGATTACTGGGTTGTAAACTCAGTAACAAGGTAGGAAGGAGATATCCTGTATATGTTCTAAACTAAGATCTTAGAACATAAGAACATAAGAAATAGGAACAGGAGTAGGCCATACGGCCTCTCGAGCCTGCTCCGCCATTCAATAAGATCATGGCTGATCTGATCATGGACTCAGCTCCACTTCCCCTCCCGCTCCCCATAACCCTTTATCCCCTTATCGATTAAGAAACCGTCTATTTCTATCTTAAATGTATTCAATGTCCCAGCTTCCACAGTTCTCCGAGGCAGTGAATTCCACAGATTCACAACTCTCTGAGAGAAGAAATTTCTCCTCATCTCTGTTTTAAATGGTCGGCCCCTTAGTCTAAGATCGCGCCTCCTAGTTCTAGTCTCCCTCATCAGTGGAAATATTCTCTCTGCATCCACCAGGTCAAACCCCCTCATAATCTTATAAGTCTTGATAAGATTACCTCTCATTCTTCTGAATTCCACTGAGTAGAGGCCCAACCTACTCAACCTTTCCTCATAAGTCAACCCACTCATCCCCGGACTCAACCTAGTGAACCTTCTCTGAACTGCCTCCAAAGCAAGTATATCCTTTCGTAAATATGGAAACCAAAACTGCACGCAATATTCCAGGTGTGGCCTCACCAATACCTTGTATAGCTGTAGCAAGACTTCTCTGCTTTTATACTCCATCTCCTTTGCAATAAAGGCCAAGATACCATTGGTCTTCCTGAACACTTGCTGTACCTGCATGCTATCCTTTTGTGTTTCATGCACTAGTACCCCCAGGTCCCGCTGTACTGCGGCACTTTGCAAACTTTCTGCATTTAAATAATAACTTGCTCTTTGATTTTTTTTTCTGCCAAAGTGCATGACCTCACACTTTCCAACATTATAGTCCATCTGCCAAATTTTTGCCCACTCACTTAGCCTGCCTATGTTCTTTCACAGATTGTTTGTGTCCTCCTCACTCATTGCTTTTCCTCCCATCTTTGTATCATCAGCAAACTTGGCTACGTTACACTCAGTCCTTTCTTCCAAGTCGTTAATATAGATTGTAACTAGTTGAGGTCCCAGCACTGATCCCTGTGACACCCCACTAGTTACTGGTTGCCAACCAGAGAATGAACCATTTATCCCGACTCCGTTATATTACCCCCAACCCCGTGAATTTTATCTTGTGCAGTAACCTTTTATGTGGCATCTTGTCAAATGCCTTCTGGCAGTCCAAAAACACCACATTCACTGGTTCCCCTTTATCCACGCTGTTCGTTACATCCTTAAAAAAAGTGCCAAGGTAATTATACCATGGAAATCCCAATTTGAAGATTATATGACGCCTAGTTAATATAGGGTTGGTCAAAAACTAGTGTCATTGGTTTGGTAGTGTTCATCCTTCCATGGTCATATAGTGCATGTTTACCGAACGACCAACATACTCAGGTTGAGGTAAATGACGCCTTTTTGAGGTTGAGTTGGCTACAAGAAAACATGCCTGTTAATGAGAGACTGGAACCAAGTCAGTATACCCACTGATCCAATATCGGAGCCATGCAGGCCCGGTGTACTACAGGCTACTGTTAATGGTTGATGGCAACTGAAGGGGCAGAAAAACCACTGGGACTCTTCCCACTCAGCTCCAAAAAAAAGTGGATGCCGATGCTTTAATAGGATGGTCCTGACTGGACAAGCAGTGGGACGTTTACAGATGCGTTCTGTTGGTAAGCTGCAGGGTTTTAGCTGGCTATATTCCCACAGTACCTCCACACGCACTGAAGTCACTAAACATTATCATTGCCAAGCTGCACCGAAATGCTCTGGACTTGGGTGGGTGATGTACAGGGACAGAGGGTGCACTCCATAACAACAACAACAACAGCTTTCATTTACATAGTGACTTTAACATAGCGAAACGTCACATGGCACGTCACAGGAGTATTAGAAGATAGAAAATTTGACACCGATCTACATAGGTAAAAATTAGTGCGGGTGACGGAGTTATGTTTTAAGGAGCATTTTGAAGGAAGAAAGAGAGGCTGAGAGGCAGAGAGGTTTATGCAGGGAATTCCAGAGCTTGGGGCCTAGGCAACAGAAGGCATGCCCACCAATGGTGGAGCGATTACAATCAGGGATACTCAAGAGGGTAAAATTAGAGGAGCGCAGATATCTCGGAGGATCGTGGGGATGGAAGAGATTACAGAGATAGAGAGGGGCGAGGCCACGGAGGGATTTGAAGATAACGATGATCATTTTGAAATCGAGGTTTTGCTTAACCAGAAGCCAATGTAGGTCAACGAGCACAGGGGTGATGGGTCAGCAAAGGCAACACTACTTATGTGAATTGCTCAACAATTAGAATTGAAGACTCTTAAGTATGGTGGGTTTCTGCATGTGGCTAATCAAAAAAATATATTGTAAATTGGACTGAAGTTGGCTATAGGACATAAACAAAATGTATATAAGCTGGAGGTAGACTGAATATCTCTCGGTTTCACACACCTTTCCTTTTCATTAGGTGCCAGCAACTGTAAGCAGTTACAAGACAGGGGAATAATACTGAGTGGCTGGTACACCATATACCTGGAAAACTGTATGTCAATAACAGTGTTCTGTGATATGGACACAGATGGTGGAGGATGGCTGGTGAGTGAATCGTTTCAGCTTCTTTGGATTCCCTGGTGTTATTTAATAATATTATTAATAATAATAACTTTTATTTATATAGCACCTTTAACATAGTAAAATGTCCCAAGGCGCTTCACAGCAGTGTTACAAGACCAAACAGATAAATTTGACACCGAGCCACAAAAGAAGAAATTAAGGCAGATGACCAAAAGCTTGGTTAAAGAGGTAGGTTTTAAGGAGCGTTTTAAAGAGGAAAGGGAGATAGTGAGGCAGAGAGGTTTAGAGGTGGGGGGCGCGGGGAGTTCCAGAGCTTAGGGCCCAAACAGTTGAAGGTACGGCCACGGATGGCTGAGCATCATAATGAGAGATGTTCAAGAGGGCAGAATTTGAGGAGCACAGATATCTTGTGGGCTGTGAGGCTGAAGAAGATTACAGAGATAGGGAAGGTCAAGGCCATGGAGGGATTTGTAAACAAGGATGGGAATTTTGAAATCAAAGTGTGGTTTAACCAGGAGCCAATGTAGGTTAGAAAGCACAGGGGTGATGGCTGATTGTGACTTGGTGCGAGTTAGGACACAGGGCACTGAGTTTTGGATGACCTCAAATTTACGTAGTGTAGAATGTGGGAGGCCAGCCAGGAGTGAGTTAGAGTAGTCAAATCTAGAGGTAAAAAAGGCATGAATGAGGGTTTCAGCAGCAGAAGAGCTGAGGCCGAAGCAGAGACAGGCAATGTTACGGAGGTGGAAAAAGGCGGTTTTAGTTATGCTGCGGATATGTGGCTGGAAATTCATTTTGGGGTCGAATTTGACACCTAGGTTGCAAGCAGTCTTATTCACCCTCAAATTGATGCTAGGGAGAGAGACGAAGTCAATGATTAGGAAACGCAGTTTGTAGCGGGGACCAAAGGTAATGGCTTCAGTCTTCCCAATATTTAATTGAAGAACATTTCTGCTCATCCAGTATTGGATGTCGGACAAACAATCTGAAAATTTAGATACAAAGCATGGTTCAAGAGAAGTGGTGGATAGGTAGAGCTGGGTGTCGTCAGCATACATGTGGAAACTACCTCCATGTTTTCAGATGATATCGCTAAAGGGCAACATATAGATGAGAAATAGGAGGGAGCCAAGGACAGATCCTTGTGAGATCAGAGGTAACGATGCAGAAGTGGAAAAAGAAGCCAGGAGATTTTCTGGCTACGATTAGAAAGATAAGAATGGAAACAGGCGAGTGCATTCCCACGTAGCTGGATGTTGGTGGAGTGGAGTTAGAGGAGGATGGAGTGGTCAACTGTGCCAAAGGCTGCAGACAGGTCCAGAAAGACGAGAAGGGATAGTTTTCCTTTGTCACACTCACAAATGATGTCATTTGTGACTTTGATGAGAGCCATTTTGGTGCTGTGATAGGGGCAAAAAACAGATTGAAGAGATTCAATCATTGAATTCATGGAAAGATGCTCACGGATTTAGGAAGCAAAAACACGTTCAAGTACTTTGGACAGGAAAGGGAGGTTGGAGACGGGGCGATTGCTAGCAAGCAAAGTGCGGTCAAGGGTTGTTTTTTTGAGGAGAGGGGTAATGACAGCAAATATGAAGGAGAAGGGAACAGTACCCGAGGAGAGAGAACCTTTAACAATGTTGGCTAACATAAGAAAATAAGAAGTAGGAGCAGGAGTAGGCCAATTGGCCTCTTGCGGCTGCTCCACCATTTAATAAGAACATGGCTAATCATGGACTCAGCAGACAGCGAGGTCGATGAGCATGGCCGAACAATATTCCCGAGAATTAAACAATGATTACGGTCGTCAGTCAACTGAGGTAAATAACCTGCGGGTTCAAAGTAAAAGACGGGCATGGCCGAAAGTCTCAGAAACTGGAAATTCTACTAGAGCGTCGAAGTCGTGCTATAGGTGCCTGGGACAACACATTGCTCAAAGTTGTCCATATGTGAAGGCAGAGTGTTTCTTCTGCAGAAAGACTGGGCATCTTGTGAAGGCATGCCGACTGAAGGGTAAACCAGCTTTTAAAGCTATGAGTCCAGCATTCAAAGGTATGAGTAGTAATCCAAAGAAACTACATAGCTTGGAAGAACAACAACAGGACGAGGAGATGTTAGAGTTACACGTCATCAGGAGCATGAGGTTAACGGGCAGCGATTCGGAAAGCATCAAAATCCACATAGATGTTGCGGGTTTCAAGATACCAATGGAAATTGACACGGGTGCATCTGGGAGTGTAATACCGGAGTCACTGTACCGTGACAAATTGCGTGATTTCCAACTGGAGAAATCCAAGATAGAGCTACGAGGCTACTTGGAAGAGAAAATTCCTGTGGTAGGCCGTATCACCGTACCGGTGAAATATAAAGATCAATTTCAGAACTTGCCTCTAATAGTAGTGAAAGGAGACAAGACTGCTTTACTAGGAAGAAATTGGTTGAGCTCACTGAAGCTGGATTGGAGTAAGATTTTCTCTGTGGAAGCGAGATTTTTATCAACGGATGAGGTTATCAAGCAGTATCCGAAGGTGTTCTGCGAAACGGGCAGTTCGATCCAAGGCTTCAAGGCGAGTGTCAGGGTACAGAAGGACACTAGATCGGTTTACTACAAGTCACTTTCTGTACCATATGCACTCAAGGAGAAAGTTGAGCAAGAACTCAAAAGACTAGAGACTGAGAACATTATTTGTAAGATAGATCGATGTAATTGGGCTACGCCCATTGTTGTTGTACATAAGTCTGATGGTAAGGTAAGATTGTGTGATGATTATAAGGTAACCGTAAACCAGGTTCTAGAGGGTAATGTCCCCAATACATTGCCGAATATAGAAGATTTGTTCACAACACTGACAGGTGGTCAGATCTTCTCAAAACTGGATCTTACGAATGCCTACTTACAGCTTGAACTAGATGAGGAGTCCAAATCATGTTTGACTATAAATACTCATGTAGGCCTATATCAGTTTAATAGGCTACCATATGGAGTGTCTTCCGCCCCTGCCATATTCCAAGGGGTGATGAACCAGATTTTGCAAGGTATTGAAGGGGTAGTATGTTATTTGGATGACATACTAATTTCAGCACCAAATAGGCAAATTCATAATAAAATATTGAATGAAGTCCTCAAACAGCTAGAGAAGCACAGAGTACGAGTGTCTGCTCATAAGTGTGAGTTATTTAAAAACTCAGTGGAGTACTTAGGGTACAGAGTAGACAAAGATGGGTTACATCCAACCATGGAAAAATTGGATGCAATTAGAAATGCACCCACTCCCAGGAATGTCACTGAACTGCGTTCATTCTTGGATCTTTTGAACTATTATGGGAAGTTCCTACCAAATTTGGCTACAGTATTACATCCACTGAATGAACTTTTGAAAAAACAGGCCCATTGGAGGTGGTCAAAAGAATGCGATACAGCATTCAAAGAGTGTAAAAAAAAAATTGGTAGATAGCACCATGTTAGTTCACTATGACATATCTAAGGAGATTAAGTTAGCATGTGATGCCTCTCCGTATGGAGTTGGGGCAGTAATCTCTCATGTATTAAGTAGTGGGGAGGAGAGACCAATTGCTTTTGCTTCACGCATTCAGTGCCAGTGAGAGAAATTATGCGCAAATTGAAAGGGAAGCTTTGGCATTAATTTTTGGGGTCAAGAAGTTTCACAAATACTTGTATGGTCGTAAGTTTGTCATTGTTACGGACCATAAGTCCCTAACAGCAATCCTCCATCCAAAGTCCCCAGTTCCAATATTAGCTGCAGCCCGAATGCAGAGATGGGCTTTGATTTTGTCAGCATATACATATGATATTGAATACAGACGATCAGCTGATCACAGTAATGCTGATGCAATGTCTAGATTGCCTTCCCCATCACAGGGTACACCCGATAGGGAAGAAGTATTTTATTTTTCATACATTGATGAACTGCCAGTCACAGCTGAAAAGATTGGTAGAGCAACCAAACGTGACCCAGTGATGTCAAAGATGTATGAGTATATTGCAAATGGATGGCCAAACTAGGTAACAGACAAAGATACACATCCATTCTTCATTCGTAGGAATGAATTATCAGTCGATAAAGATTGTATTATGTCGGGTGCAAGAGTGGTTATATCAAATAAATTCAGGTCCAAATTATTAGGAGACCTCCATGACCAGCACCTGGGAATGTGCTTGACCAAGAGTTTTGCACGCAGTTATTTATGGTGGCCAGGTCTTGATAAAGATATAGAGTACATCGTGAGTCAGTGTACGACATGTCAATCGGTAAGTAAGCAATCACCACCAGTACCATTATAGCCATGGAAATGGTCTCCCAGGTTGTGGCAAAGGCTACATATTGATTTTGCTGAGTTAGCTGGACAACAATTGTTCATTGTAATTGATAGCCATTCAAAGTGGGTTGAGGTGTTTCCAATGTGGAAAATAACAACAAGTAAAACATTGGACATTTTACGAAAATTATTTTCTGCATTTGGCCTCCCTGAAGAAATTGTTTTGGATAATGGACCACAATTTCGTTCAGAAGAATTTGCACAATTCACGAGCAAAAATGGTGTGAAACATACCAAGGTTCTACCATATCACCCTGCTTCGAATGGTGCAGCAGAGCGCACTGTACAAATTGTCAAACGTGCCCTCATAAAACAAATGTTAGATCCAAATCCAAGAACACGACAGTTGTCATTGGATCACAAATTTTTTGATTACATATCGAAATACTCCTCATACAACGACTGGTAGAACACCAGCAGAGTTGTTTCTCAAACGACAGCCACGAACCAGATTCTCATTGTTAAAGCCAAATTTGGCACCGTCTGTAGAAGAGACACAATTAAGACAAAAAGAGAATCACGATAAAGGGAGAGTAAAAGAGAGAAGAGTGAAATTAAACCAGAAGGTGAGAGTGAAGAACCATCACCATAAATGGTTAAAGTGGTTACCTGGAAGAGTGGTGAAGATATGTGGTCCTCGCACATATTTGGTAAGGATGTTTGATAATGGACAGGTTAGGTTTGTCCATATTGATCATATTTTACCTACAGACATGGAAGGAGTTGAAGGTAGGAATGATTCAATTATTTCTGACTCATCAGATAGTTTTGATATACCAGCAGCAAATCCTAAATCCAATGTACTGGAAACAAATCCAGGAGAGAATCAGAATGAAAGTCTGAGTCCGAGTCAGGAAAACAAAAAACCTGAAATTAGAGTGAGTTCAAATGAAAATCAAGGAAATTCCGTGGAGGAAAATGTTCCTCAGGATGAGCCTCGAATGAGTTTAGATTCAAGACCATGTTTGGAAGGTTCTGTTCGAGAGCGAAGGTATCCTCTTCGAAACAGAAAAAAAGTGGTAAAGTTAAATTTGTAAATATGTAAAAAAATGAAAGTTATTTATGATGTTTGTTTTGATGGCTTTTTCATTCAGGAGGAAGAAGTGTAATGTCTGTAAGCTTGTAATGCTTGTAGTTCCACGCTGTGGATGTGAACATATTGTGTACTGCAGCTGCATTGTTAATCATTAAACAACAGGCAGCCTTCCGGAGAGTTCCGAGAGAGCAGCCTGCATGTTAGGAAGTAGTGTGTGCTGTGCTCTGTGAAGATATCACAGCCAGCACTGCCATTTTGGAGCTCCATACTCCAGCCTACACCCCCTTGCACAGCTGAACATGGTATTGAACAGCATGAAGGACCCCCCACTAGCGCTATATAATGGGATCATCAACTACGTACAGGTTAGTTGCTGGTTTGTTTCTTCTGGCTGTTGCGACAATTCTGCACATTTGCGTGCTTTCCATAGTTGCTTCAAGTTTCAAAAGTTTACAGTTGAAGAAGAAGATAGCATGCCGGAAATCCCAAAGAAACTAATATTGAATCGGGGACAGGTACTCAATAAAATTAACATAAGTAAATGAACAGTAATGAAGAAAATAATGGCAGAAACCGCCTGGGCCAGATGGTTTCCATCCCAGAGTTTTAAAGGAAGTAGGTGAGCACATTGCAGGTGGTCTAACTATAATCTTCCGAAGTTTTCTAGATACAGGAACCGCCCCTTTAGATTGGAATATTGCGCATGTCACTCTACTTTTTAAGAATGGTGAGAGAGGGAAACGAGGGAATTATTGATCAGTTAGCCTAACATCTGTTGTCTGGAAATTGCTAGAGCCTATAAGCAAGGATAGAGTGACTGAATATCTCAAAAATTTTCAGTTGATTAGAGAGAGCCAACATGGATTTGTGAAAGGCAGGTCATGTCTGACAAACTGAGTTTTTTGAAGAGGTGACTAAAGTAGTGGGCAGGTAAACGTCTATGGATGTTATTTATACGGACTTCCAGAATGCATTTGATAAAGTCCCACATAAGAGACTGTTAACTAATGTAGAAGCCAATGGAATTGAGGGCAAATTATTGACCTGATTTGGAAATTGGCTGAGCGGCTGGAGACAGAGAATAGGGATAATGGATAGGTAATGAAATTGGAAGGATGTGTCTAGTGGGGTCCTGCAGGGATCTGTTTTGGGGCTTCAACTATTCACAATATTTATTAATGACTTAGATGATGGCATAGAAAATCATATATCCAAATTTGCCGATGACACAGCGTTGTAGGCAGTGTAGATGAAAGCATACAATTACAAAGGGATTAAGTGAATGGGCAAACTGGCAAATAAATTTAAATGTAAGCAAATGGACCTAAAAAGGACGGAATGGGATACTTTCTAAATGGTGAAGAGCTAAAAACAGCGGATATCCAAAGAGGCTTGGGGGTTCAGGTACACAGATCATTAAAATGTCATGAACAGGTACAGAAAATAATCAGAAAGGCTAATGGAAAGCTGTTTTTTATATCTAGAGGACTAGAATACAAAGTGAGTAGAAGTTATGCAGCAGCTGTGCAAACCCTGGTTAGACCACACCTGGAGTACTGTGAGCAGTTCTGGGCATCATACCTTAGGAAGGATATATTGGCCTTGGAGGGAGTGCAGCATAGTTTTACGAGATTGATATCTGGACTCCAAGGGTTAAGTTACGAGGAAAGATTATACAAATTAGGGTTGTATTCCCGAGAATTTAGAAGGTTAAGGGGTGATCTGATCGAAGTTTTCGGGATATTAAGGGGAACAGATAGAATATATAGAGAGAAACTATTTCTGCTAGTTGGGGATTTTCGGACTAGGGGTCATAGTCTAAAAGTTTGAGCCAGACCTTTCAGGAATGAAATTATGAAACACTTCAACACATAAAGTGTGGTAGCAGTTTGGAACTCTCTCCTCAATCGGCAAATGATGCTAGATAAATTGTTAATTTTAAATTGGAGATTGATAGCTTTTTGTTGACCAAAGGTATGATGGGATATGGGCCAAAGACGGGTATATGGAGTTAGATCGTAGATCAGCTGTTATTTCGTTCAATGGCAGAACAGGCTCCAGCCACAATGCACTGCCCCTCTAAGAGGTGCAGGCTAGCTTTAAATAGTACAAGTTAGTAACGATATCGGGTCTTGTGCTGATGTGTGCAGCTAATGAACAGCGTGGGTACCGCTGGCTGCATGTAGCAATCGTTGTAATGAGTAGGCAGCACAAAGTTGGCATGCAGCCTGCATTACACTCAACAGGTGCGGGTTAACCGGGCATCACGATACCCGTGCCTGTTTCTGGGAGTTATCCAATTTAAACCTCAGCAACTTTCCAAATTGGTTAAACATTACAACATAAGCCAAAATTAGATTTCAAAAGGTATGACATAATGGAAGGAAAAGTAAGTGTCACAGGTATACTATAGACAGTGTAGAAATAACTAAAGGGGAAGTGGTCAAGGATCTGGGTGACAGTAGATTCAGCAGTTAACATGTCAAATCACTGCAAAGTTAAACAGACTGCTGCTAGATCAGCTGAGTATAAACCAGAAGGTGTCTTGCTAAAATCATGTTTTGCCCAGAACAGACGACAACTTGAGTACTGTGGGCAATTTTAGTTCCCAACATGTGAGTGAAACATTCAAACCATGGATCTAGTGCTGAGCTGGAGCGATGAGGTAGTTGAGGATTGAGTTATGAGAAACTGGCGTTCTTTAGCTTTGAAGGGAGATGAACAAGAGTAGACCCTAGCAATAAGATGTTAAACAGCATTGTTAAGTTAAATCCCAAGCACTACTTCAGGGTATGCCAGGACATTGGAACAAGGGCTTTGATTGCCTCTGGATGATGTGTCAGAAATAAGGTTTCAGCAATTTAATATTGTCACTAGAATCATAGAATGGTTACAGCACAGAAGGGGGCCATTCGACCTGTCGATCCCGTGCCGACTCTAAACTAGTCCCACTCACCTGCCCTTTCCTGTAGCCCTGCAAATTTGTTTCCTTCAGATACTTAGTCAACTCCCTTTTAAAATATAAATTGAGTCTGCCTTCACCACCCTTTCAGGCAGTGCATTCCACATCTTAAACATTCGCTGTGTAAAGAAGTTTTTTCTTGCATCATCTTTGGTTCTTTTGCCAATCACCTTAAATCTGTGTCCTCTGGTTCTCGACCCTTCTGCCAATGGGAACAGTTTCTCTCTGTCTACCCTGTCCGGACCCCTCATCATTTTCAACACCTCCATCAAGTCTTTTGTCAATCTTCTCTGCTCCAAAGAGAACAACTGCAGCTTCTCCTGTTTATCCTCGTAACTGAACTCGCTCATTCCTGGAATCATCCTCTGCACCTTCTCTGAGGCTTTCACACCATTCCTAAAGTGTGGTGCCAGAACTGGACACAATTGAACACAGTATTCCAGTTGGGGCCGGACCAGTGTTTATACAGGTTCATCATAATTTCCACACTTTTGTACTCTGTACCTCTATTTATGAAGCCCAGGATCCCATAAGCTTTTTTAGCTGCTTTCTCAATCTGCCCTGACACCTTCAACGCTTTATGTACACATAGCCCCAGGTCTCTCTGTTCGTGCACCCCCTTTAGGATTGCACTATTTAGTTTATATGTCTTCTCCTCGTTCTTTCTACCAAAATGTAACACCTCACAGAGTGGGAGAAATTTCTTTACATAGACAATAGGACATGTTTTGTCAGGAGGAATAACTGAGGCTGTGACTATTGCATGGTTTAAGGGAAAAGGATGATTAATTGAAGCAGAGGCTGTTACTGAACTATGGGGATTGATCAGTGCTGTGGAATTAGATCTTGATTGCTCCAGCAAAGAACTGACAAACATAACAAAGCAAATGGCGTTTTCTGTACTGTAGGTGCCCATCGTGCTGTGGCTCGATTAAACTGTATCACCTGTTTCCATTTCTTTAGGTATTCCAGAGGCGCATGGATGGTTCTGTTGATTTTTATCGAGGCTGGAATTCCTACAAGAAAGGATTTGGGAACCAACTCTCAGAATTCTGGCTGGGAAATGACAACATTCATGCGCTGACAAAGACAGGTCATTTGAAACAAATGTTCAACTTACGCTGAATGCATATTACATTTTTCCTAATTAAACATTTATCCACTTTTATTTCTCCAGGGTCTTATCAGTTACGTATAGATGTGAAGGATTTTGAAGACAAAAAAGGATTTGCTGACTATAAATCTTTTAAGATCCTCGATGAAGCTGAGAAATACAGACTTATTTTGGGGGAATACTCAGACGGTGATATAGGTACGAAATCTTTTTCTTCCAATGTGAAGTGTGTAGCCCTTAGTGTGTCCGTATATCACAATTGTAAATCTGTGGAAATATCCAACATATAATTTAAATCCAAGTACCAGCTGTTAATCATTGTCATGCATTGCAAGGTGTGGGGCCTTTTCTACTGGCCTGCATTGTACAAACATATGACCAAGGTCCACTATGTCAGAGAGAATCTAAAGCTGAATTTTCAGTTAGCTGCAGAATTCAGCTCTGCAAAGGCAAAGTTAGAATGTGGAATTTTAGTTTTGCAGTGTATGTGTGTGTTATCTGTCTGAACATTTCTGCATTGGGGGAGATGCAAAACTATTCGAAAAAGAAGCAACTTGAGCTATTGCCCCAACACGCCCAAGTCAGGAGTACAACTTAGATATATGTGGTATCCCATTGGTTAATTCTGTTAAATTTTTCTCTTATCTGTGGTTTACATTCCTGTAAGGCACCAATAAAGAGCAAGTGCCAACATTAGCACTGATCCTTATTGTGATCTTTAGATTGCAGTGACTTATTGATGATAACTAGGTGCTATTAAACATAATAGAGATATAATAATATCACAGATCTATTGCTGTATTTCCCCTTTGATTTGTCCAGTTTGGAGTTACTTCCATTACCAATTACCGAGGATTGATTAACCATATGATGCTGCTTTCACTGCGCTAATGCTCCACACATGTATCCAAGAGCGCACGAGCAAAGTTTTCTTGTCCCTGATCTCAGTGGGACCCACAATGAGGTGCAGTCAGCAGTATAGCTTAGGCTCATTAATTGGACATCACACACACAAATCGTATTCTGAGACTGAGGTGGAGTATATCTGCAGCAGAAGTGCTTGTTATTGTGATGTTACTTTAAAAACATTATTGTTATTTATCCTGATGCCATGTGCAAATTTTGCATGAATTATTGAATTCCTTTTTGATTTTTACAGGTGATTCGCTTACTTTGCACAATAATTATCCATTTAGCACAAATGACAGAGACAATCCTAGAAATTGTGCTGAAAAAAGCAGTGGAGCTTGGTGGTATGAAAATTGTCATTATTCAAACCTTAATGGTCTTTATCTAAAAGGTGCTCATACTTCTTATGCAAATGGGATAAACTGGCGAACAGGAAAGGGTTATAATTATTCCTATAAATACACAGATATGAAAATTAGGCCACAATAAAGATGTGTTTGGTTTCACTGATTCAACACAATAAAGGAACCAATTAATTTTTTTTTAAACCTTCATGGAAAGCAGAATTGTTAGTCATTATCTTTGTTACAGGTAGTTAAGGTGCTGCGGCTTTAGAAAATAAGATAGGTTTCTTGTGGAACATGAGATATACAGCGATAAGCACAATACTATCCAGTTCGTATTCATATAATATCTTTTATATTTTAACAATAGCTTTTAATGATTATGGTATTTTAGGTTTATTGCTGCAGTTCGGTCTGCTTACAGTCCTTTTCTAATATGAAAGGTGCCTCAGTAACAGAACAAATGGTAATAGGGATTCTCCATATAGAAATGTTTTAGTGTAGTTATCACTTCTCACATTTATGTATATTTATGTATATTTTCTGGCACAAAGTGTGAGATGCTTTTCACTTCCAATCAGAATGGGACAGACACAAAGACCATGCTCTGCAGACGTGATCATTTGGGTGCGCCCCTAACCCTCATTGCTCCGACATTTCCGAAGTTCCTATTAAAATGGTGGCACAGGTGAATTATTGCCTGACCAAGCTGCTGAGATCAGTAACTTTCACCATTCAGTAGTGCCACCACCTGCTGATTCTGTAAAGCAGGTATTTCAAATATATTTGTGAAACTTAACGTCCTATAAATTAATTTAAGTGTAACAATTTAAAACGTAATAACTATAAGATATTTAGTGGCCTACTAGACAAGTTACTTTGAATTGTCCCAGTATCACATGGAGTGTATAATATATTGGTGTCAGTTTAGTCTTTAACTGTTGCTATTTTGTATATTTTGTATATATTTGCAAGTGGAAGTTACTTTCATATTTAATCAATAATTCTACATAAGGATCTTCATTACTTAACAGATTTCTGTATTCCTTTGAAATAATGGAACATTATAAAATAATAAAAATCAGTGATGCATTATCGGCGGCAGTCGGGAGCAGCGTCGAGGAGATGCGTGGAGAGGCCTATAAAAGGCACAGCAGGGAGTCGGGAGCAGCGTCGAGGAGGTGCGTGGAGAGGCCTATAAAAGGCCAGCTTGTGCAGCTACAGGGAGAAGGCAAAAAAGAAGTAGAAAGAAATCAAAAGGTGACGTCACAGCCAAGAGGGTAAGTGATTGGCTGGTGATTGGTGAGTAGTTTTTCTTTTTTCTCTTCTATATCAGTGAGTAAACTTTTAACATTGTTGTTGCCAATTTAAGTGTATATAAGGGTTAAGTCATGGCAGGAGAGCTCGGTCGGGTGTTATGCTCCTCCTGTACCATGTGGGAACTCAGGGACACTTCCGGTGTCCCTGACGATTACGTGTGCGGGAAGTGTATCCGCCTCCAGCTCCTGACAGACCGCGTTGCAGAGTTGGAGCTGAGGGTGGATTCACTCTGGAGCATCCACGATGCTGAGAATGACGTGAGTATCACATGTAGCGAGTTGGTCGTACCGCAGGGAAAGGGTCCACAGCCAGATAGGGAATGGAAGACCAACAGGAAGAGCATTGCAAGGAAGGTAGTGCAGGAGTCCCCTGTGGTCAACCCCCTGCAAAACAGATACACTGCTTTGGGTACTGTTGAGGGGGATGATTCATCAGGGGAGGGCAGCAGCAGCCAAGTTCATGGCACCATGGCTGGCTCTGCTGCACAGGAGGGCAGGAAAAAGAGTGGGAGAGCAATAGTGATTGGGGATTCAATGGTGAGGGGAATAGATAGGCGTTTCTGCGGCCGCAACCGAGACTCCAGGATGGTATGTTGCCTCCCTGGTGCAAGGGTCAAGGATGTCTCGGAGCGGGTTCAGGACATTCTAAAAAGGGAGGGAGAACAGCCAGTTGTCGTGGTGCACATTGGTACCAACGACATAGGTAAAAAAAGGGATGAGGTCCTACGAAACGAATTTAAGGAGCTAGGAGCTAAATTAAAAAGTAGGACCTCAAAAGTAGTAATCTCGGGATTGCTACCAGTGCCACGTGATAGTCAGAGTAGGAATCGCAGGATAGTGCAGATGAATACGTGGCTTGAGCAGTGGTGCAACAGGGAGGGATTCAAATTCCTGGGGCATTGGAACCGGTTCTGAGGGAGGTGGGACCAGTACAAGCCGGACGGTCTGCACTTGGGCAGGACTGGAACCAATGTCCTAGGGGGAGTGTTTGCTAGTGCTGTTGGGGAGGATTTAAACTGATATGGCAGGGGGATGGGAACCAATGCAGGGAGACAGAGGGAAACAAAAAGGAGGCAAAAGCAAAAGACAGAAAGGAGATGAGGAAAAGTGGAGGGCAGAGAAACCCAAGGCAAAAAACAAAAAGGGCCACTGTACAGCAAAATTCTAAAAGGACAAAGGGTGTTAAAAGAACAAGCCTGAAGGCTTTGTGTCTTAATGCAAGGAGTATCCGCAATAAAGTGGATGAATTAACTGTGCAAATAGATGTTAACAAATATGATGTGATTGGGATTACGGAGACGTGGCTCCAGGATGATCAGGGCTGGGAACTCAACATCCAGGGGTATTCAACATTCAGGAAAGATAGAATAAAAGGAAAAGGAGGTGGGGTAGCATTGCTGGTTAAGGAGCAAATTAAGGCAATAGTTCGGAAGGACATTAGCTTGGATGATGTGGAATCTATATGGGTAGAGCTGCAGAATACCAAAGGACAAAAAACGTTAGTGGGAGTTGTGTACAGACCTCCAAACAGTAGTAGTGATGTTGGGGAGGGCATCAAACATGAAATTAGGGGTGCGTGCAATAAAGGTGCAGCAGTTATAATGGGTGACTTTAATATGCACATAGATTGGGTTAACCAAACTGGAAGCAATACGGTAGAGGAGGATTTCCTGGAGTGCATAAGGGATGGTTTTCTAGACCAATATGTTGAGGAACCAACTAGGGGGGAGGCCATCTTAGACTGGGTGTTGTGTAATGAGAGAGGATTAATTAGCAATCTCATTGTGCGAGGCCCCTTGGGGAAGAGTGACCATAATATGGTGGAATTCTGCATTAGGATGGAGAATGAAACAGTAATTTCAGAGACCATGGTCCAGAACTTAAAGAAGGGTAACTTTGAAGGTATGAGGCGTGAATTGGCTAGGATAGATTGGCGAATGATACTTAGGGGGTTGACTGTGGATGGGCAATGGCAGACATTTAGAGACCGCATGGATGAAGTACAACAATTGTACATTCCTGTCTGGCGTAAAAATAAAAAGGGGAAGGTGGCTCAACCGTGGCTATCTAGGGAAATCAGGGATAGTATTAAAGCCAAGGAAGTGGCATACAAATTGGCCAGAAATAGCAGCGAACCTGGGGACTGGGAGAAATTTAGAACTCAGCAGAGGAGGACAAAGGGTTTGATTAGGACAGGGAAAATGGAGTACGAGAAGAAGCTTGCAGGGAACATTAAGGCGGATTGCAAAAGTTTCTATAGGTATGTAAAGAGAAAAAGGTTGGTGAAGACAAACGTAGGTCCCCTGCAGTCAGAATCAGGGGAAGTCATAACGGGGAACAAAGAAATGGCGGATCAATTGAACAAGTACTTTGGTTCGGTATTCACTAAGGAGGATACAAACAACCTTCCGGATATAAAAGGGGTCAGAGGGTCTAGTAAGGAAGAGGAACTGAGGGAAATCTTTATTAGTCGGGAAATTGTGTTGGGGAAATTGATGGGATTGAAGGCAGATAAATCCCCAGGGCCTGATGGCCTGCATCCTAGAGTACTTAAGGAGGTGGCCTTGGAAATAGCGGATGCATTGACAGTCATTTTCCAACATTCCAATGACTCTGGATCAGTTCCTATGGAGTGGAGGATAGCCAATGTAACCCCACTTTTTAAAAAAGGAGGGAGAGAGAAAACAGGGAATTACAGACCGGTCAGCCTGACATCGGTAGTGGGTAAAATGATGGAATCAATTATTAAGGATGTCATAGCAGTGCATTTGGAAAGAGGTAATATGATAGGTCCAAGTCAGCATGGATTTGTGAAAGGGAAATCATGCTTGACAAATCTTCTGGAATTTTTTGAGGATGTTTCCAGTAGAGTGGACAAGGGAGAACCAGTTGATGTGGTATATTTGGACTTTCAGAAGGCTTTCGACAAGGTCCCACACAAGAGATTAATGTGCAAAGTTAAAGCACATGGGATTGGGGGTAGTGTGCTGACATGGATTGAGAACTGGTTGTCAGACAGGAAGCAAAGAGTAGGAGTAAATGGGGACTTTTCAGAATGGTAGGCAGTGACTAGTGGGGTACCGCAAGGTTCTGTGCTGGGGCCCCAGCTGTTTACACTGTACATTAATGATTTAGACGAGGGGATTAAATGTAGTATCTCCAAATTTGCGGATGACACTAAGTTGGGTGGCAGTGTGAGCTGCAAGGAGGATTCTATGAGGCTGCAGAGCGACTTGGATAGGTTAGGTGAGTGGGCAAATGCATGGCAGATGAAGTATAATGTGGATAAATGTGAGGTTATCCACTTTGGTGGTAAAAACAGAGAGACAGACTATTATCTGAATGGTGACAGATTAGGAAAAGGGCAGGTGCAAAGAGACCTGGGTGTCATGGTACATCAGTCATTGAAGGTTGGCATGCAGGTACAGCAGGCGGTTAAGAAAGCAAATGGCATGTTGGCCTTCATAACGAGGGGATTTGAGTACAAGGGCAGGGAGGTGTTGCTACAATTGTACAGGGCCTTGGTGAGGCCACACCTGGAATATTGTGTACAGTTTTGGTCTCCTAACCTGAGGAAGGATATTCTTGCTATTGAGGGAGTGCAGCGAAGGTTCACCAGACTGATTCCCGGGATGGCGGGACTGACCTATCAAGAAAGACTGGATCAACTGGGCTTGTATTCACTGGAGTTCAGAAGAATGAGAGGGGACCTCATAGAAACGTTTAAAATTCTGACGGGGTTAGACAGGTTAGATGCAGGAAGAATGTTCCCAATGTTGGGGAAGTCCAGAACCAGGGGGCACAGTCTAAGGATAAGGGGGAAGCCATTTAGGACCGAGATGAGGAGGAATTTCTTCACCCAGAGAGTGGTGAACCTGTGGAATTCTCTACCACAGAAAGTTGTTGAGGCCAATTCACTAAATATATTCAAAAAGGAGTTAGATGAAGTCCTTACTACTAGGAGAATCAAGGAATATGGTGAGAAAGCAGGAATGGGGTACTGAAGTTGCATGTTCAGCCATGAACTCATTGAATGGCGGTGCAGGCTAGAAGGGCCGAATGGCCTACTCCTGCACCTATTTTCTATGTTTCTATGTTTCTATCAAAAATGACCGTGAATCGTTAATACATTCATATACTAAAAATCCAGCATTATACCTGTACACTGAAACATTATCGATTGGACTTTAGGATTGGAACTGTGCAAAGATCACACACCAAATCAAATAATTTACAATCGTATTTAAAAATAATCAATTCTGGTGAACTTAAAATGAAGATCAGATCAGCTGGTGTTGTCTCTTCCTCTCCCTTCTGTCATTTTATTGATCAGGCTGGTGTACACACCTGGCATGGTGGTAGAAAGGAATTGGTCTTCTTGCAACATCACCGCAGCAGCAGGTTTTACTGATTCCACTAACTCCACATTATTACCTTTAGTTTTATATGTCAACAGTTCACAGCATTCAGAGTTACAACACATTGAACACACTGATTCGTATTTGAGCCCCCCGATTTTAACTCGGGTTAAACTCACAAGTGTGCCGGGCGGAGGAAGGAGTGAGCGGCAAGCTCAGGTTAGAGCACCCCATAATTCCCCGGCCTCAGTCCCACGTTCGAGGTTGGTCTCCTGCGGGAATCCCCAGGCGGCCGGGGAGGGGCCGGGGGGAGGGGGGCGCAGAGGCGGGATTTTGGGTGGTAGGAGGTTGTCACCGGGGATTTAAGAGGATGGTCCCTGGCACTAAGGTAAGTGGTTAAGGGAGGTGATTGTGGTCGGTAGCGGGTGTTGGGGATCGCTAACAACTGCAGGCTAAAATCACATCCGTGTCCTATTTCTGTCAAAGGACCCCAACTTTGCATATTTATGAAACTCTCGCCTGCTTGAGATGAGCTTCAGATTCCAACCACCCACCATCGGTGAGCTCCCTGAAAAACACCCTATCTGCATGGGGAGCTTAGAGATGATATTTAAATTAAACAACCTCATAAAATATCACAAGGTCAACACTTTAAAATTTATGGACACAGTGTGTTCCCATAATCCACTCCTGACTTCTCTGCAGTGTCACCAGAAAACCGCATCCAATGTTGAAGACAGAATTTTTAACTCCACAGCATGCATTTTTTTCCCCCCACAAGTTCCTTGTGCAGAAGCCAGCCAGATTGATGGCTTGGCTCCCTGTTGGGCGGGGAACGCCACGGAGGAAACCACAAGGCAGGTGTGGGAAGGGAGCCTCCAGCTGGTATAATGATAGCATGGGCGGGGAGGGGAAAGATGAGGTCCACATCTTGGGGGGGGGGGGGCTGGTTGCCAATCTGGGAGGGGGGGGGAAGGATGAGGAGGTCTAATTCCTGATCCTGGGCGATCCAATTATGGAGGACGTGGTCTTCGGATCATGAGTAGGGTCCATAGAAACATAGAAAATAGGTGCAGGAGTAGGCCATTTGGCCCTTCGAGCCTGCACTGCCATTCAACGAGTTCATGGCTGAACATGCAACTTCAGTACCCCATTCCTGCTTTCTCGCCATACCCCTTGATCCTCCTAGTAGTAAGGACTACATCTAACTCATTTTTGAATATATTTAGTGAATTGGCCTCAACAACTTTCTGTGGTAGAGAATTCCACAGGTTCACCACTCTCTGGGTGAAGAAGTTTCTCCTCATCTCGGTCCTAAATGGCTTACCCCTTATCCTTAGACTGTGACCCCTGGTTCTGGACTTCCCCAATATTGAGAAAATTCTTCCTGCATCTAACCTGCCTAACCCCGTCAGAATTTTAAACGTTTCTATGAGATCCCCTCTCATTCTTCTGAACTCCAGTGAATACAAGCCCAGTTGATCCAATCTTTCTTGATATGTCAGTTCCGCCATCCCGGGAATCAGTCTGGTGAACCTTCGCTGCACTTCCTCAAGTTAGGAGTCCGATGGCGTAGTGAAGCAGGTAAGCTTGATGGGCTGGGAGGAAGCATTCCTGCTCCCCCTGGCCCGCACACAATGCTGTAAATGCACTTACCTTCTCCCCGAAGTTGTCCTCGCCTCGCTTTAGCTGCTGGATTTCCCAAGGCCGTGGAAACGCGGCCAGATAGCATTAATCCTGGAAGACCGGTTAAATATGAGGCACGCAACCTCATTATAATATTTAAATATTCTGTTATAATAACAGAGATGAAGAGGAAGTTCTTCTCTCAGAGGGTCGTGAATCTTTGGAATTCTCTACCCCAGAGAGCTGTGGAAGCTGAGTCATTGAATATATTCAACGCTGAGATAGACAGATTCTTGAACTATGGGGGAGTCAAGGGTTATGGGGAACAGGCAGGAAAGTGTTGAGGCAAAGATCAGATCAGCCACGATCTTATTGAATGGCGATACAGTCTCGAGGGGCCGTATAGCCTAATCCTGCTCCTATTTCTTATGTTCGTAAATGGACAAGCCACCTCCTGAAAGCGGGTTGGTTGCTTACCCTCTGTTCCGTCTCCACTAAAACTGAAACTGAGCGGATTGGTGTCGGAATTGAGATCTAAATAAATTTAATATCCCACCTGACCCCAATCCACATGTTTTTTGTTAATATTTCCCTTAGTCTTTGGTTAAAATATATTTTTAAAATTCTTCATTCTATTGTTTTTGCAGAAAGGGACATGCGCGGGTCTCAAGGAAAAACTTCTGATGAGTGCATACTGCACCTGTGCCACTTTGGGCACCAGCTGAGTGCTGCAGGGTTTATGATCCCTCTCGTCTCCTTCTGGGGTCTGTGTTGGTGCAGCTGCTCTTTGGAGACCATACGTACACCTTTCTCAGTTACAATATTGGGTGCAGAGAGGATTTACAAGGATGGTACCAGAAATGCGAGGGTATATATATCAGGAAAGGATGAACAGGCTGAGTCTCTCTTCTCTTGAAAAAAGACAGTTGAAGGGTGACCTAAAAGAGATATTTAAAATTACAAAAGGTTTTGATAGAGTCGATACAGAGAGAATGTTTCCACTTGTAGGTAATAGCATAACTAGAGGCCATCAATATAAGATAGTCACCAAGAGGGAATTCAGAAGAAACTTCTTTACCCAGAGAGTGGTGAGAATGTGGAACTCGCTACCACAGGGAGTGGTTGAAGCGAATAGTATATATTATATACAACACTCCCCCCCCCCCCGCCCAAAGTCAATCTGGGTGAGTCAATCTGGGGCCTTTCTTTCCCTGGTTGATCGTCTCAGTACAAATGCTGGTTTTGGTGAGTCGTTTGTTGGGCCCTCGCTGGGCTGCTGTGCAGCTGCCCTTGCTGGGCTGCTTGGTGTGGTGAGTCCTGCTGGGCTGCTAAGGGTGATGGGTTCTGCTTCGTGGTCAACCGCTGTGTTGGTTGCCACTGGTGTGTATGTTGGGGAGTCAAAAAAGGTAGGTTGTGGGTTGCTCTGGATAGTCCGTGAATCTGAGTTTGATTTGGTCCAAGTGTTTCCTGTATATGAGTCCATTTGAAAGTTTGACCCGAAACACCCTACTCCCCTCTTTGGCCACAACAGTGCCGGGAAGCCACTTGGGACCTTATCCATGGTTCAACACAAATACAGGATCATTAATCTCAATTTCGCGTGACACATTTGCGCTATCATGATGTGTACTTTGTTGAAGTCGCCTGCTCTCTACCTGTTCATGTAGATCAGGGTGGACTAACGAGAGCCTTGTCTTAAGTGCCCTTTTCATGAGCAGTTCAGCGGGTGGAATCCCAGTGAGTGAGTGGGGTCTCGTGCGGTAACTAAACAGGACTCGGGATAAGTGAGTCTTCAGTTACCCTCTTCAAGCTTTGCTTGATTGAGTGCACTGCTCTCTCTGCCTGACTATTGGATGCTAGATGGAACGGGGTAGATGTAACAAGTTTGATCTCATTGCGGGTCATGAACTCTTTGAACTGGTGAAACATGGCCCATTGTCACTCACAAGGGCATCAAGCAGGACCTGCGTGACAAGCATGACCCGCAGGCTTTCAGTGGTGGCAGCGGACGTGCTTGCCGACATTATCTTGCATTCAATCCATTTGGAGTACGCATCCACAACCACTCGGAACATTTTACCCAAGAACGGGTCTGCATAGTTGACATGGACTCTAGACCATGGTTTGGAGGACCAAGACCATAAACTTAGTGGTGCCTCCCTGGGTGCATTGCTTAACTGTGAACATGTGTAACATTTGTGCACGCAGGACTCTAAGTCCACATCGATACCAAGCCATCACCCGTGGGATCTGGCTATCACTTTCATCATTACAATGCCTGGGTGGGTACTGTGGAGGTCACTAATGAAAGTGTCCCTGCTCTTTTTTGGTACGACTACCCGATTACCCCACAGAAGGCAGTCTGCCTGTTCAGACATTTCATCTTTGCACTGCTGGTACGGCTTTATTTCTTCCTGCAGTTCTAATGGGACACTGGACCACCTCCCGTAAAGCAAACAGTTTTTTTTACAAAGGACAGTAAGGGGTCCTGGCTCGTCCAGCTTCTAATCTGTCGGGGGGTAGCGATGATTGCTCACTCTCGAATGCTTCCATTACCATGACTAAATCTGCAGGCTGTGCCATTTCCACCCCCATGGTGGGCAATGGCAGCCTACTGAGAGCATCGGCACAGTTTTCTGTGCCTGGCCTGTGGCGGATGGCCTGTATGCGGACAACCTGAGCGCCCATCTCTGGATGCGGGCCGATGCATTCGTAGTTATCTCCTTACTTTCAGGAAAGAGGGATATCAGTGGCTTATGGTCAGTTTCCAATTCAAATTTGAGCCCAAACAGATATTGATGCATTTTCTTTACCCCATAGACACATGCTAACGCTTCTTTTTCAATCATGCTGTATGTCCTCTCAGCCTTAGACAGACTTCTGGATGCATAAGCAATCGGTTGCAATTTCCCAGATTCATTAGCTTGTTGCAATACCCACCCGGCACCGTATGACAATGCATCACATGCTAGTACCAAACGCTTACATGGATCATACAACACAAGCAATTTGTTTGAGCATAACAGTTTCCTAGCTTTTACAAAGGCATTTTCTTGGCTTTTACCCCATACCCATTCATCTCCTTTACATAGTAAGACATGCAGTGGTTCTAACAGTGTGCCAAGACCCGGTAAGAAGTTACCAAATTAGTTCAAGAGTCCGAGAAACGACCGCAGCTCCGTCACGTTCTGTGGCCTCGGTGCGTTCTCGATTGCCTCCTTCTTCGAATCGGTGGGCCTGATGCCGTCCGCCGCGATTCTTCTCCCCAGGAACTCCACTTCAAGCGCCAGGAAAATGCACTTCAAGCGTTTTTACCTGAACCCCACGCGATTAAGCCGACTAAGAACCTCCTCCAGGTTCTGCAGATGCTCGACTGTGTCCCGACCTGTAACCAAGATGTCGTCCTGGAAGACCACGGTGCGCGGGACAAACTTTAGTAAGCTTTCCATATTTCTCTGGAATATTGCCGCGGCTGATCGAATCCCAAACGCGCATCTGTTGTAAATGAAGAGACCTTTGTGTGTGTTGATGCAGGTGAAGCTCTTCGATGATTCCTCCAGCTCCTGCGTCATGTAGGCCGAGGTCAAATCCAGCTTTGTGAACGTCTTTCCTCCCGCCAGTGTCTCAAAAGGTCATCTGCCTTTGGTAGTGGGTATTGATCCTGCAAGGAGGAACGATTGGTAGTTTCTTTGTAATCACCACAGATTCTAATGGTGCCATCTCCCTTGAGGACCGGAACAATCAGACTGGCCCATTCGTTGAACTCGATCGGCAAAATGATGCCCTCTCATTGCAGCCAGTCCAGCTCGATTTCTACCCTCTCTCTCATCATGTATGGTACTGCTCTCGCCTTGTGGTGGATAGGTCGCGTCCCCGGAATCAAATGTATCTGTACTTTTGCTCCTTGGAGCTTCCCAATGCCCGGTTTGAACAGCGAGGGGAACTTGTTTAAGACCTCGTCACACAAAGTGTCATCATCAGACGAGAGCGCTCGGACATCATCCCAGTTCCAGCGTATCTTCCCCAGCCAGCTCCTGCCGAGCAGCGTGGGGCCATCGCCCGGTACCACCAAGAGTGGTAACTTGTGCACTGTTCCATCATAGGAGACCTTTACAGTAGCACTGCCGATTACGGGAATCAGTTCCTTTGTGTAAGTTCTCAGTTTAGTGCGAATGGGAGTCAGGACTGGCCTTGTGCTGCACCACAATTTGTCGAAAGTCTTTTTGCTCATAATGGACTGGCTCCCGCCTGTGTCCAGCTCCATTGACACCGAGAGTCCATTTAATTCAACCTTCAGCATTATCGGGGAACACTTTGTGTTAAATGTGTGCACCCCATATACCTCTGCCTCCTCAGTCTGAGGCTCTGGTTCGTCGTGATCCACCGTGGATCTGTTCTCCTCTACAACATGGTGGTTTGCAGGATTAGCAGGGTTTGCAGCTCGCCTGCACATATGTTGGAGATGTCCCATTGTTCCACAGCCCTTGCAAACGTATCCTTTGAAGCGGTATGAATGGAAATGATGATCACCCCCGCAGCGCCAACAAGATGTTAATGGCCTAGCATTCATCACCCTTGACGGACTCTGAGACATCTGTGAACGTGCAGCTGCAGGCATGTGAGGCCTGCCCTGTACATTACGATTTGAAAACAACATTACTTTGTTCACAGTACTTGTTGCAGCACTCGTGTGCTGAGAGATTTGTTTGGTATTGTCACTGGTGGCGATGAACGCCTGGGCTATCGCTATGGCTTTACTCAAGGTTGGGGTCTCTACAGTCCAAAGTTTGCGAAGTATTACTTCATGGCCAATGCCAAGTACAAAGAAGTCCCTGAGCATGTGCTCCAAATGTCCTTCAAATTCGTAATGTCCTGCAAGGCGTCTTAGCTCAGCGACATAGCTCGCCACTTCCTGGCCTTCAGACCTCTTGTACGTGTAGAACTGGTACCTCGCCATCAGAACACTTTCCTTCGGGTTAAGATGCTCCCAGATCAGTGTGTACAAGTCATCATATGACTTCTCTGTAGGTTTCACTGGAAAAAGCAGATTTTTCATGAGGCAATACATTGGTGGCCCACAAATAGTGAGGAGAATCGCCCTTCATTTGGCAGTGTTCGCTTCTCCTTCCAGCTCATTGGCCACGAAGTATTGGTCGAGTCGCTCCACGAAGGTTTCCCAATCATCTCCCTCTGAAAATTTCTCGAGGATGCCCACTGTTCTCGGCATCATTGCGGTGGGATTCATCATCTGTATCTCGTCGCCAGTTATCATGTATTAATAAAGAGCCTGACTAGATACTGTGAGCTCAAAGTAAAGTGTGACCTTAGTCTTTTATTAAAGGTCGCCAGAGTGCCTCTCCAACCTTTGAGGCCTCCTTAAGCACAGGTGCTCCCAAGGGATTGTGGGATCCAGGGGATGAGCCCTCTGGTGGATAAACAAAGTATTTACAGGTTTACATATATAACAGTATAGATGCATTTAAGGGGAGGCTAGACAAGCAGATAAGGGAGAAGGGAATAGACGGTTATGGTGATAGATTTAGATGAGGAAAGACGAGAGGAGGGTTGAGTGGCGCATAAATGCGGCCATGACTGGTTGGGCCGAATGGCCTGTTTCTGTACTGTATATCCTCTGTAAATATGTAGAGCGTACAGCATCCCATAATTATTCTGCTACCTCATTCCAGCTCATACTGCAAAGCACCAGTACAGATAAAATGGAGGACAAAGTTCTGGCCTATTCGCAGGTCTGCCGTGCAAAGGTATTTCACTTCATGGCCTTTCTAATGATGTGTTTGAAGAGGTGGCATCAGCCATTTCATGTGGGAAAGATAGAAAGACTCAGCATGTCCCTTAGCACTTTACCACCAGTGAAGCACTTTTGAAATGTAGCCACTGTTATAATATCGGAATACAGTTAACAGAACTCGTTCTTGGGAGAAATTGTCTCTCATTAATTTTATCGTGGAAATATTACACAGACTAAAATCATTACAGAATTTATTTCCACATTTATCACCTTTCCTTTTGTAGATAACATTCCTCTGTAGTCTTAAGGCACAATAATCCAACAAGCTCTAAATCAGCAATGTCTGTTCATTCTGCATAGTCTTCTCACTTCAGAATTACATAATGATAACGTTCAATGTTAGTGCTCGCCCACCAACTGCGAGAAGGAAACTGCGGACACAGATTTGCTTTAAGGATAGTTTCCTTTTCCTCTTCTGAAATATTTTTGAATACTTAATTACAATAGTTATTGTTTTTTAACTTAAAATAAAGAATCTTAATGTCAAATAATTTCAATTTTCAATGCTGCAAAATATTAATAGAGTCTGTGCTATTGTCATGGGGAGCGGGCAGGAAAGTGGACCTGAGTCCATGATCAGATCAGCCAAGATCGTATTAAATGGCGGAGCAGGCTCGAGGGGCCGTATGGCCTACTCCTGCTCCTATTTCTTATGTTCTTATATTATGCTCTTATATGTAAAAATAGTATTGTTACTTGGCTGACCAAGGGCCGTGCGGCTCTTTATCAGCTGGGGCGGACACGATGGGCCGAAGTGGCCTCCTTCTGCGCTGTAAATTTCTATGTTTCTATGTTTCTAAGACAGGGTGCTCATCAAAACTTGATTAAACTGAATATCAAAGTAACAATACTATTTTAAAATATTTCTTATGTTCTTATGTATAGGGACCACGGAATCACTCAGACAAAACCTCGGTTAACTGGTTTTTATTCGAACATGCTCAGGAAGGTTCCAATGAACACTTCTCCGATCAGATGTTTTACAATTACAATTATACAATTTAGAGGTGTGTAACCCTCCTACAAAACCACCAATTGGCCTACTACTCAGACTGGCTCGGAATGGTTCTCCCCAACCTGTCCATCTCCCATCACGTGGTGTCAACTTTGTCTCAGTTTCTCATGACGTGTTGATTAACTTTGTTTTCCAGGGTGGTGCCTGTTATCACTCTCCCAAGAACTCTAGTCAAAATTACCCATCTGTTTCCATGCTGCTCTAATCTATGTTCCCAAACATTTCTTTCCTTGTTTTGTATTGGATATGTACGCTTCCATGAGTCTTTCTAAGGTTATTCTAATGGATGGCTCATTAACCATCAGGCATTGCTGCTTCCCTCTGAACCCAAAGTAAGCGAGTGCATAACCGTGCTTTACATACATAAGCGAGTTTTACATAATTGGTCAATATTACAATCCATACCATAAGACAGAGGAACTCCTGATTCCTCTGAACCTCCGAATACTGATAAGCCCTTTTAATCGGGACCATTTTTCATGTCAGATCAATTCGCTACCTTCAGTATCCCCATTCGTGACTGTTTTTTTATCCCTTTGTCTCAGCTAGCTACATGGTTACATACTGGGGAATCCTTAACATGAAAAGGTATAATTAAACTTAACTTGAATCAACTTAAACTTTAACTGTCATCAAGGTGCCTACATACACTGCAAATACCTGCCCTCCTGCAGAAAACACCTCAAGTCGCTGGAGATATACCACCAACGATGTCTCCGCAAGATCCTGCAAATCCCCTGTGAGGACAGGCGCACCAACATCAGTGTTCCCGCCCAGGCTAACATCCCCAGCATTGAAGCATTGACCACATTCGATCAACTTCGCGGGGCAGGCCACATAGTTCACATGCCAGACACGAGACTCCCTAAGCAATTGCTCTATGCGGAGCTCCTTCACGACAAAATGAGCCAAAGGTGGGCAACAGAAACGTTACAAGGACACCCTCAAAACCTCCCTGGTAAAGTGCGACATCACCGCTGGCACCTCGGAGTCCCTGGCCAAAGACTGCCCTAGGTGGAGAAAGTGCATCCGGGAGGGCGTTGAGCTCTTCGAATCTCAACGCCGCGAGCGTGAAGAGGTCAGGCGCAGGCAGCGGTAGGACCGTGCGGCAAATCAGTCCCAGCCCCCCTTCCCCCGACAAATGTCTATTCCACCTGTGACAGGGTCTCTGGCTCTCGTATTGAACTGTTTAGCCACCAAAGGACTCACTTTAGGAGTGGAAGCAAGTCTTCCTCAATTCCGAAGGTTAGCCTATGATGATGATGTTGCAACTTCATAAATACCACAACATTCTTTCAAGAAAAGCACTCATTTATGAGCTGCTGACGTAAGAGTCTTGCAGCTATGTAGCCACCACCGGCCCTTTCCTGCGGTCTAGAGGGGCGGGGGCATGGTTTCAGCATCAGCCTGATTGTCTGGCCCGAGGTCAGCGTCCACCTCCTCGTCCTCCTCTCTCTCCAGAGGTGGACCGCCAGTCTCTTCTGGCAATTCTTGTCCCCTCCTGATAACCAAGTTGTGCAGGATGGAGCACACCACCACTTGAATTGAGCTACCTGCTCAGGGTGGTATTGGAGCTCACCTCCTGAGTGATCCAGACATCTAAAGCGCTGCTTAAGCACTCCAATGGTTTTCTCGACGATATTGCGTGTGGCTCTGTGGCTCTGTAGCGCTTCTCGGCTTCTGTTTGGGTGTTACGCAGCGGGGGGTCATCAGCCAGGTGGCCAGGCCATAGGCTATGTCACCAAGCATCCAGCATTGACCTTGTGGCTAACTGGTAAACATGTCAGCTACAGCACTCTCACTCAGGATGTGAGTATCATGGATGCTGCCAGGAAATTTGGCATTCACTGCCATAATTATTTGCCGGTGGTCGACAATGAGTTGCACATTCAGGGAGTGAAATCCCTTTCGGTTCCGAAAAGCCTTTGCATCCTGAAAAGGTGCCCGCATCTATTTCTCCCTGTACCTTGGGAAAGTTAGCAATTTAGTAGAATCCTAGAGCACTCTCAGTCTGAGCCTCCGTGGTCATAGGGAAACTGATAAAGTCCATCCTGCGTGTGTAAAGAGCTTCAGTGACCTGTCGAATGCAACAATGTGTAGCATGCTGACATATAGCGCAAATGTCGCCAGCTGAGGCCTGAAAGGAACCCGACGCATAGAACTAAAGTGCCGCAGTGACCTTGACCTCGACGGAAAATGTGGTCCTGATAATGCTGGCAGGCTGCAGATCTCCCCTGATGAGCTGGCATATCTCACTGCTAACTTCTTCGTGGAAGCGCAGTCTCCTAAGGCAGGTGTTACCGGACAAGTTGAGGTAAGACCGCTTCTCCCTGTAAGTGCGGGGGGTGTAAGGTCTGGTCCTCCTCATCAGTCTGGCACATCTTATATTGGGCACATAATGCTGTTGAATACACCTTCTGCCATCTCTAGTCTGCAGCATGTGCATGGTCATCAAGACAGGCTGAGAAATGACAGGCCCCATTCCAATAACAATCAGTATTATACCTATTGTTCACAGACAATAAATTTCCCCACTAAGACACCTAAACTAAGTTCCAATAATCCACAGTATGATAAGATGTTTGTTCAGATGTTCACATCACCTTAAAAGAATTCCAGAGTACATCAAAACTCCCCAGAAGTTGAAGCAGCCTTTTAAATGAAGCGACCTGCAATGTAGAAAATGACATCCATACCGCTGTGATTAGTTCAGGTGACCTTTTTCACAGAGGTTTTTTCGGCGAGCGATATTTTCGGCGATATGTGTGCGAGGTGCCAAAAGTAATTCTCGGCGATATTTTGCGCGTTAGTTTCGGCAAATGTGATCTTTACGACAAAAAAAAGTGGGCGAGCGCTATTATTAAATCTCGGTGTTAATTAAATGCCGAAAGTAACGCTATGGGTGATATGGGCATTGGTTTTGCCCATTCTGATCTTTCCGCCAAAGAAAAGTGGGCGGGCGGTATTATTTTTTATTGCCGTTAAATACATGTCGAAAGTAACGCTCAATGGTAAGTGACTGAGAAATGGGCGTTAGTTTCCATTTTGTGGCTAAATGGGCTTTATACCTCATTTCAGCATTAAAATTAACGTTAAGTGGGCAGTATGCATGCAAAAATAATGGAAAGTCTAGCCCTATGTTTCAAAGTGTAAAACATGTAACACCTATCAATCGAGCCAACCAAAAGAACCATAGATAAGTCACAACCTCCCTCAGAGACGGTGGGAAAAGATTGGTTGTGACATATTCACACCCAATGTCAAAGACTACTTCTGCAAAGACTACTACTCGGACTATTTTGAGATAGACAATCTGCATGGAAAGAAAGATGCCACTGTCATCATCAAACAGCTTAAGAAACACCTCTCTAACCACGGTATTCCAGACAAGGTTCAATCCGACAATGGACCTCCCTTCAACTCACAACAGTTCACAAACTTTGCCACAGAATATGGATTCGATCACACAAGCTCACCAGAATATCCACAAAGCAATGGAAAGGTTGAGAACGCGGTTAAGCTCGCAAAGCGATTAATCAAGAAGACAAAGAAAGACTGTGGTGACTTCTACATGAACCTTCTCATCTGGTGAAACACACCAACTGAAGGCCTTGATAGTTCACCAGCACAACGCTTGCTCGGTCGCCGCACAAAGACAAACATCCCAATCGCAAACGAACTACTCAAAGCGAAAATCATACACGACATCATCGTCAACAAAGAAAGAAACCATGCCAAACAAGCACACTACTACAACAGAGGTGCTACAGCACTTCCTACACAGCAGGAAGGAAAAACAGTGAGACTCAAACAAATGCGAGAAAGCAAAGAATGGCAAAAGCTCAGGTTCAGAAACAAGTCAGCATTCATTCATATCAGGTCATTACAGAAGATGGTTGTGAGTATCGTAGAAATACAAAACATCTGAGAGAGCGCTGGAACATTCATCGAAACTCCAGAGATCTCAATGTCACCCACAGACGATTCGCTGCCTACACAGCCAAATAACATGGGAAACAGCACTTCAACGACAATGACCCCTCAGAGCACTGATAAAGGGACTAAAGCTGTGATGTATGTCGCACTCAAATCACTGACTCCACTTAGTCTGGTGTTGTAGTAACTGCTGTGACCTTGGTCCTTTATTGTGTAACTCCAGAGTGCCCCTCAGGTGTGGTGGGCAGCCTTTTATACTCTGTCTCACAGGTACTTTTGGGTCTCCCATCACAGTGCCCCTTGTGGCGCACCATTGTAACTATACATTTAATGTACATGGACAATACATAACATCTCACTCCGCCCCTCCAAAAGCAAATTGCCGGTAACCTCGGCCTTGTACTTCCTGGTTGATTTGTGAGTGTGAATTCGTGACCATCCACTTCCCTCTTCCGGTGCAAGCATGTGGTATTTGCAGTCCTTACATGGGTGATACAAATACACAAACATAATCTCCAGTAGAAAGCAGATACACATAGACAGTACATTTGTATGATACATATAGATGTGTTGAAGAGTTATATCAAAAGGTTGCAGGTACACTAAACAGTTATAAAATCCCAGCTCCACTGGATGAGGTATGGTGGTGGCATACTGAGGTAATGCCTGAGGTAATGGGTTGCGCTGAGACAGGGTATGGTAACTAGTGCGTTGCCTCTGTTCTCAGAAAATAGTTGTCTTTGCGGCTTGTCTGCAGCCACTGAACAATTGCATAAATAACATAAAATCAGAAATCGCATTTATCCATTAGTCATGTTAGTCACAGATCCATTAACCCTTTTAACTGTGCATTGTGATATTAACTCTTTTCACCAATCATATCAATCATTTTAATCACAGTAATCATTTTGACTCACTCTTGCCCTTACAAAAGTCTCTTTGTGGGGACCACCAACGGTGGAAGGCCCCTATAAGACTCCTGGGTACATTTCCCTTTTAAGCCGCCATTTTGTTTTTCCCATGGGGTTTCTACTGGGCACCGCCATTTTAGGTGCTCTGCTGATGCCTGCCTGCCTCTCTCTGCAGAACTCTGCTGCCACGAGGCTTGTCGCCATCTCTGAACGCACCCAGGAGCCGCAACGCACCGGCCCCCGCACCGCCGCATCCTCCAGAGCACCCCACGCAGCTGACCTTTTTGCCCGGGAGCTGCCACACACACACACACGTCCTCTGGAGCCGACCTTCTCACTGCCGCAGCCGATCCTGGTCAAACCCCGCTCCTCGGAGCACCGGCCCTCACGACGTCGCTGAGCGAGTCCCGATTCACCACTCCTCCCACTGCAAGCCCCGCGAATGGCCACCTCTGCCTGCGGTCCGACGGTGCCTGCTGGAGCAGCCCGTCGAAGCCCTTCTCTCTTCTCCAGCTCGATCGGCGCTGCTGCTGGTTCCAGCGCCTCTTTCTCACTCTCAGACTTTGCAGGGGAGAGTCGACGGCTGCCACTGCTCTGCCCAACCCCACACACACTTCCTTCGCTGCCATCCGATCTGAAGGTGGAGGCCTGCTCTGCCTGTGGACAAAGGGGACAGCGGGCTGTGGAGGATTGAAGTCTTCCCAGCTCCCACTGACCTTCCCCATCCATCTCCTGCCGAGTAGCGTCAGCCCATCGCCTGCAATGATCCACAAAGGTAAACTGTGCGTCTCGCCCCCGTGAGATACCTGCACACCCGCTTTGCCAAGAACAGGTATCAGTTCGTTGGTGTAGGTGCGCAGCTTTGCCGTGACCGGGACCAGCTTGGGTCATGCAGCTGGGTTGATCCACGGTTTATCAAAAGTTTCCTGACTCATCAGCGACTGACCCGAGCCCGTGTCCACTTCCATATTCACTGGGACTCCATTAATCTTGACGTCCATAATCACTGGGGCCGAATCGTCGGTACACGTGTATAGTCCAAACGTATCATCTTCTTCTACCTGGGGCTGGGATGCCCGTCGAGCCAAACCGCAATGCTCCTCGCTGGACAGCAGATCATCTACCCTCTCCTCAGCCACATGGTGAGTCGTGTTTCTTTTGCACATACGCTGAAGGTGGCCTTTTGTGTGGCAGGTATTGCACGTATGCTGAGAATGACGTGAATAGCATGTTTAGTGAGTTGGTCTTACCGCAGGTAAAGGGTCCACCAACAGATAGGGAATGGAAGACCAACAGGAAGAGCAGTGCAAGCAAGGTAGTGCAGGGATCCGCTGTGGTCATCCCCCTGCAAAACAGATACACTGCTTTGAGTACTGTTGAGGGGGATGACTCATCAGGGGAGGGCAGCAGCAGCCAAGTTCATGGCACCGTGGCTGGCTCTGCTGCACAGGAGGGCAGGAAAAAGAGTCGGAGAGCTATAGTGATAGGGGAGTCAATTTTAAGGGGAATAGATAGGCGTTTCTGCGATCGCAACCGAGACTCCAGGATGGTATGTTGCCTCCCTGGCGCAAGGGTGAAGGATGTCTCGGAGCAGGTGCAGGACATTCTGAAAAGGGAGGGTGAACAGCCAATTGTCATGGTGCACATTGGTACCAACGATATAGGTAAAAAACAGGATGAGGTCCTACGAGATGAATTTAAGGAGCTAGGAGCTAAATTAAAAAGTAGGACCTCAAAAGTAATAATCTCGGGATTGCTACCAGTGCCACGTGCTAGTCAGAGTAGGAATCGCAGGATAGCGCAGATGAATACGTGGCTTGAGCAGTGGTACAGCAGGGAGGGATTCAAATTCCTGGGGCATTGGACCGGGTTCTGGGGGAGGTCGGACCAGTACAAACCGGACGGTCTGCACCTGGGCAGGACCGGAACCAATGTCCGAGGAGGAGTGTTTGCTAGCGCTGTTGGGAAAGAGTTAAACTAATATGGCAGGGGGATGGGAACCAATGCAGGGAGACAGAGGGAAACAAAATGGAGACAGAAGCAAAAGACAGAAAGGAGATGAGTAAAAGTGGAGGGCAGAGAAACCCAAGGCAAAAAACAAAAAGGGCCACAGTACAGCAAAATTCTAAAGGGTCAAAGTGTGTTAAAAAGGCAAGCCTGAAGGCTCTGTGCCTCAATGCGAGGAGTATTCGGAATAAGGTAGACGAATTAACAGTGCAGATAGCAGTTAACGGATACGATGTGGTTGGCATTACGGAGACATGGCTCCAGGGTGACCAAGGCTAGGAACTCAACATCCAAGGGTATTCAACATTTAGGAAGGATAGACAGAAATGAAAAGGAGGCGGGGTGGCGTTGCTGGTTAAAGAAGAAATTAATGCAATTGTAAGGAAAGACATTAGCTTGGATGATGTGGAATCGGTATGGGTGGAGGTACAGAATACCAAAGGGCAGAAAATGCTAGTGGGAGTTGTGTACAGACCTCCAAACAGTAGTAGTGATGTTGGGGAGGGCATCAAACAGGAAATTAGGGGTGCATGCAATAAAGGTGCAGCAGTTAACATGGGTGACTTTAATATGCATATAGATTGGGCTAACCAAAATGGAAACAATACGGTGGAGGAGGATTTCCTGGAGTGCATGAGGGATGGTTTTCTAGATCAATATGTCGAGGAACCAACTAGGGGGGAGGCCATCTTAGACTGGGTGTTGCGTAATGAGAGAGGATTAATTAGCAATCTCGTTGCGCGAGGCCCCTTGGGGAAGAGTGACCATAATATGGTGGAATTCTACATTAGGATGGAGAATGAAACAGTTAAGTCAGAGACCATGGTCCAAAACTTAAAGAAGGGTAACTTTGAAGGTATGAGGCATGAATTGGCTAGGATAGATTGGCGAGTGATACTTAAAGGGTTAACAGTGGATGGGCAATGGCAGACATTTAGAGACCACATGGATGAACTACAACAATTGTACATCCCTGTCTGGTGTAAAAATAAAAAAGGGAAGGTGGCTCAACCGTGGCTTTCAAGGGAAATCAGGGATAGTATTAAAGCCAAGGAAGTGGCATACAAATTGGCCAGAAATAGCAGCGAACCTGGGGACTGGGGGAAATTTAGAACTCAGCAGAGGAAGACAAAGGGTTTGATTAGGGCAGGGAAAATAGAGTACGAGAGGAAGCTTGCAGGGAACATTAAAATGGACTGCAAAAGCTTCTATAGGTATGTAAAGAGAAAAAGGTTAGTAAAGACAAACGTAGGTCCCCTGCAGTCAGAATCAGGGGAAGTCATAACGGGGAACAAAGAAATGGCAGACCAATTGAACAAGTACTTTGGTTCAGTATTCACTAAGGAGGATACAAACAACCTTCCGGATATAAAAGGGGTCAGAGGGTCTAGTAAGAAGGAGGAACTGAGGGAAATCCTTATTAGTCGGGAAATTGTGTTGGGGAAATTGATGGGATGGAAGGCCGATAAATCCCCAGGGCCTGATGGTCTGCATCCCAGAGTACTTAAGGAGGTGGCCTTGGAAATAGCGGATGCATTGATAGTCATTTTACAACATTCCATAGACTCTGGATCAGTTCCTATGGTGTGGAGGGTAGCCAATGTAACCCCATTTTTTAAAAAAGGAGGGAGAGAGAAAACAGGGAATTATAGACCGGTCAGCCTGACATCGGTGGTGGGTAAAATGATGGAATCAATTATTAAGGATGTCGTAGCAGCGCATTTGGAAAGAGGTGACATGATAGGTCCAAGTCAGCATGGATTTGTGAAAGGGAAATCATGCTTGACAAATCTTCTAGGATTTTTTGAGGATGATTCCAGTAGAGGGGACAAGGGAGAACCAGTTGATGTGGTGTATTTGGACTTTCAGAAGGCTTTCGACAAAGTCCCACACAAGAGATTAATGTGTAAAGTTAAAGCACATGGGATTGGGGGTAGTATGCTGACGTGGATTGAGAACTGGTTGGCAGACAGGAAGCAAAGAGTAGGAGTAAATGGGTACTTTTCAGAATGGCAGGCAGTGACTAGTGGGGTACCGCAAGGTTCTGTGCTGGGGCCCCAGCTGTTTCCATTGTACATTAATGATTTAGACGAGGGGATTATTTGTAGTATCTCTAAATTTGCGGATGACACTAAGTTGGGTGGCAGTGTGAGCTGCGAGGAGGATGCTATGAGGCTGCAGAGTGACTTGGATAGGTTAGGTGAGTGGGCAAATGCATGGCAGATGAAGTATAATGTAGATAAATGTGAGGTTATCCACTTTGGTGGTAAAAACAGAGACAGACTATTATCTGAATGGTGACAGATTAGGAAAAGAGAAGGTGCAACGAGACCTGGGTGTCATGGTATATCAGTCATTGAAGGTTGGCATGCAGGTACAGCAGACGGTTAAGAAAGCAAATGGCATGTTGGCCTTCATAGCGAGAGGATTTGAGTACAGGGGCAGGGAGGTGTTGCTACAGTTGTACAGGGCCTTGGTGAGGCCACAACTTGAGTATTGTGTGCAGTTTTGGTCTCCTAAATTGAGGAAGGACATTCTTGCTATTGAGGGAGTGCAGTGAAGGTTCACCAGATTGATTCCTGGGATGGCGGGACTGACATATCAAGAAAGATTGGACCAACTGGGCTTGTATTCACTGGAGTTCAGAAGAATGAGAGGGGACCTCATAGAAACGTTTAAAATTCTGATGGGTTTAGACAGGTTAGATGCAGGAAGAATGTTCCCAATGTTGGGGAAGTCCAGAACCAGGGGTCACAGTCTAAGGATAAGGGGAAAGCCATTTAGGCCGGAGATGAGGAGAAACCTCTTCACCCAGAGAGCGGTGAACCTGTGGAATTCTCTACCACAGAAAGTTGTTGAGGCCAATTCACTAAATATATTCAAAAAGGAGTTAGATGTAGTCCTTACTACTAGGGGGATCAAGGGGTATGGCGAGAAAGCAGGAATGGGGTACTGAAGTTGCATGTTCAGCCATGAACTCATTGAATGGTGGTGCAGGCTCGAAGGGCCAAATGGCCTCCTCCTGCACCTATTTTCTATGTTTCTATGTATACTCCGCAAACCTGCACTGGTGAGCCCCATGGCTTCCTCCGCAGCGCCAGCCTGGTGCTACTCGATTAGCCCCCCTTGGTGGACTCTGAGTTCCAGGACCCTGAGGTCCGTGCTCTCTGCGCTGGGCAGAGCCACGTTCTGCAGTTTTGTCCATGATGGGCACTATCCTGTGAATAGTACCTGCCGGGTTCGAGCCCATGTGGATCATCTGCTTGGTGCTGCAAGTCGAGGTCATAAATGCCCGGCTGATGTTGATGGCTTGCTGCAGGCTGACTGTAGGTTCAGTAGATAGCAGCTTGTGAAGGAGACCCTCATGGCCAATCCCCATAACAAAGGCGTCTCGCAACGCCTCGTCAAGCTGTGTGCCAAAATCGCACGGTGCCACAAGTCTCCTGATGTCCGCAGCATATTTTGTGACATCCTGACCTTCAGGTCTGCAGTGGTAGTAGAATTTGTGCCTGGCCATGAGGATGCTCTCCTTCGGTTTCAGTTGGTTACGAATGAGTTCAATCAGCTGCTCATATGACTTGGCGCTCGCAGGTGCCAGCAAATCCCTGACGAGACGGTAAACCTCATCGCCACAACTGGACAGCAATATTGCCTTATGCTTCTCTATCAGTGCGTTCGTGTTCCCTGTCAGGTCGTTTGCTATAAAATAGTACTCGAGCCTTTCCATAAAGGCATCCCAGTCATTACCCTCTATGAAATCCTTTAGCATGCCCAAAGTAGCCATGGTTGTGTGAAGAGCTTGTCCGTGTCCTCATCGCCAATTTGTGATGTATGTAGCACTCAAATCACTGACTCCACACAGTCTGGTGTTGTAGTAACTGCTGTGACCTTGGTCCTTTATTGTGTAACTCCAGAGTGCCCCTCAGGTATGGTGGGCAGCCTTTTATACTCTGTCTTGCAGGTACTTTTGGGCCTCCTACCACAGTGCCCCTTGTGGTGCACCATTGTAACTATACATTTAATGTACATGGACAATACATAACAAAAGCGATCAGTGCACAGAACAGCACTGAAACAACCAGTTTGAGGCGAAGCAACAGAATCCGCACAACACCAAAATACCTGGAGCACTATGTACGTAAATAAGAAATCATGGACTCTGGACATTTGGATAAAGAATTAATAAGACAAGAGTTTTGTTGTTGTTTGTTAAACTTGTAGTTGTTTAATACAGGTATTCATAAGAAGTTAACTATCCATTTATATTGAAACTAACTTTAATTCATTTATGTTTCTTATGAAAGGAAAGGTGTAATGAGATAGCGCCCTCTAGCTAGGAGGTATCGATATTAATATGTCCTTACTATACAGTATAAATGAACTGTATAGTAAGGACATATACTTGAGAGAAGATCACTCTGTGACCAGTAACCATTATTAGCCAGCACTGAAGTGATGAAGGTGGGTGGAGCTTCCCCTTTTATAACAAAGTCCAGGTTAGGAGCGTCTCCCACAAGTTCACCACCTAGTGGTCAATGTTCTCACGGTGTACAACTTAGGTCAGTTTATACATGGGTTACAATGACAGTTGAATACATGACATCACCTCCCCCCCAAAGTCATATGGGGATCACAGGTTAAGTCTCTCTGGTGGTTTACACTCCCTTGTAGAGCGCCTGAGTTGGGGCTCCGGTTGTTGGCCGCTGGCCTGAGTTGTCTGCTGTTTGCGGTGCCTCAGGCCTGTCCGGACTGCCCACAGTGACTGGGCTTTCCTCCACTTGGTTCCGGTGTTCGGTCACCTGTGGTGGAGTGAACTCTACATCGTGTTCTTCCTCTGCTTCTTCTATGAGGTTGCTGAACCTCCTTTTTGTTTGATCCACGTGTTTGCGGCAGATTTGTCCATTGGTAAGTTTAACTACCAGAATCCTATTCCCCTCTTTGGCAATCACAGTGCCTGCGAGCCATTTGGGCCCTGCAGCGTAGTTGAGGACAAAGACAGGGTCATTGACATCGATACATCGCGCCCTCGCATTCCTGTCATGGTAGTCACATTGTCACTGGCGCCTGCTCTCAACAATTTCTTTCATGGTGGGGGTGTATAAGGGATAACCTAGTTTTGAGCATCCTTTTCATTAGCAGCTCTGTGGGTGGAACCCCTGTGAGCGAGTGTGGTCGGGATTATTGGCCAACAGGAGGCGTGATAAGCGGCTTTGTAGGGAACCCCCTTGGATTCTGAGCATCCCCTGTTTGATTATCTGCACTGCTCATTCCGCCTGGCCGTTTGAGGAGGGCTTGAACGGTATCGTTCTGACATGGTTGATACCATTTCCTGCCATGAAGTCCTGGAATTCAATGCTTGTAAAGCATGGGCCATTGTCGCTGACCAAGACATCCGGTAGACCATGGGCAGTGAACATTGCCCGTAGACTTTCTACTGTGGCAGAGGATGTGCTTGAATTAAGAATGTCACACTCGATCCATTTGGAGTAGGCGTCTACTACAACCAAAAACATTTTTCCCATGAAAGGACCTGCGTAGTCCACATGGATGCGTGACCATGGCTTGGCGGGCCATGGCTAGGGGCTAAGGGGGGCTTCCCTGGGCGCATTGCCCAGCTGGCAATGTGTTGCACCTGCGAACACAAAGTTCCAGGTCTGTATCTATCCCTGGCCACCGAACGTGTGACCTGGCAATTGCCTTCATCAGGGCAATGCCAGGGTGCTCATTGTGGAGTTCTCTGATGAACACCTCACTGCCCATCTGGGGCATGACTACTTGGTTTCCCCATAGTAGGCAATCGGCTTGAATCGAGAGTTCATCCTTGCGCCTGTGAAATGGTTTAAATTTCTCAGGGCATGCCCCGTACGTGGCTGCCCAGTCCCCATTCAGGACACATTTCTTGACTAAAGACAGTCGCAGGTCTCTATTTGTCCAGACTTTGATCCGACGAGCTGTCACGGGTGAGCCTTCGCTTTCGAAAGCTTCAACAGCCATGACCATCTCAGCATCATGCTCGGTTGTCCCCTCGGTGGTGGCTAGTGGGAGCCTGCTGAGTACATCGCCGCAGTTTTCAGTGCCCGGTCTGTGCCGAATTGTATAGTCATAGGCGGCTAACATGAGTGCCTACCTCTGTATGCGGGCCGATGCGTTTGCATTTATGGCCTTGTTGTCAGCCAAACAGGATGTTAGGGGTTTGTGATCTGTCTCCAGCTTAAATTTCCTGCCAAACAGGTACTGGTGCATTTTTTTTTACTGCACATACAAATGCTAGCGCTTCCTTTTCGACCATCCCGTAGCCCCTTTCTGCCTGGGACAGACTTCTGGAGGCATAAGCTACCGGCTGTAACTGACCCTTGGCATTAACATGCTGCAACACACACTCGACCCCATAGGACGACGCATCACACGTTAAAACAAGTTTCTTACATGGGTCGTATAGCGTTAACAGATTGTTGGAGCATAACAAATTGCGTGCGCTATCAAAAACCCTTTCCTGGCTGTCCCTCCAGACCCAATCGCGACCTCTGCATCGGAGCACGTGTAGCGGCTCTAACAGCGTGCTCAAATTTGGGAAGAAAGTTTCCAAAATAGTTCAGGAGCCCCAGGAACGAACGCAGCTCTGTCGTGTTACGGGTTCTGGGTGCTCTCTGGATCGCTTCTGTTTTGGACACAGTAGGGCTGATCCCGTCTGCTGCTACCCTCATCCCCAGGAATTCTACCTCTGGAGCTAGGAAGACGCACTTCGCCTTTTTCAGTCGCAGCCCTACCCGGTCCAGTCTGCATAGCACCTCCTCCAGGTTGTGGAGGTGTTCTTCAGTATCGCAACCCATGATGAGGATGTCGTCTTGAAAAACCACCGTCCTTGGAATCGACTTGAGGAGGATTTCCATATTGCGTTGAAAGATTGCGGCGGCCGAGCGAATCCCGAACGGACATCTGTTGTACTCAAACAACCCGTGTGTGTCGTGATGGTGGTCAGCTTCTTCGACTCACTTGGCAGCTCCTGGGTCATGTAAGCTGAGGTCAGGTCCAATTTTGAAAAAAGTTTGCCACCGGATAGCATTGCAAAGAGGTCCTCCGTTGTTGGTAGTGGGTAGTGACACACGATTGATAATCACCACATATCCTGATCGACCTATCCGCCTTGAGCACCGGCACAATCGGGCTCGCCCAGTCACTGAATTCGACTGGCCAGATGATGCCTTCCCTCAGCAGGCGGTCCAATTCGCATTCTATCTTTTCCCGCATCACGTATGGCACTGCTCTGGCCTTGTGGTGTACTGGCCTGGCGTCCGGGTTTATGTGAATCACTACTTTGGTCCCCATGTAAGTACCAATGCCGGGTTGAAATAATGAGTCAAATTTGTCCAGGACCTGTGAGCGTGATACTCGCTCCACAAAAGAAATTGCATTGACATCGCCCATTTCCAGTTTATGACAGCAAGCCAACTCCTCCGTAGTAGTGCGGGACCATTCCCCCGGGACAATCCAGAGTTGCAATCTCTTTGACCCGAATCTTTGTGGGTCACGACTACCATGGCGCTGCCTAGCACCAGAATGATCTCTTTTGTATATGTCCGTAGCTGTGCGTCAATCGGCAATAATTTTGGCCTCCTGGCCTTGGACGTCTACAACTTGGCGAATTGTTTGATACTCATCAGGGACTGGCTGGCCCCTGTGTCTAGCTCCATTGATACTGGGATGCCATTGAGGAGCACTTTCATCATTATCGGTGGCGTCCTGGTGTATGAACTGTATATGTGCTCCACATGAACTCGCTGAACTTCAGCTTCCAGCGATTTCCCCCACTGTTCATTTGGCCTCGTAGGGCTTGCATCAGACCCGTCCTCCTCGTACATCAACCTGGCTGCAGGCTTCCTGCACATACGCGCCAAGTGACCGCTGATGTTGCAGTTTCGGCAGGTATAGTGCTGATACCTGCAAGCTCTGGCTGGGGTTTTGCCTCCACACCTCCAACATGAGCCGTTGTTGGAAACAAAAGATCCATTAACAGTCGATCGTTTCTGACTGTCTCTGTAACTGTCCTTAAGCGCACCATTGACAGGTATTGATGGCCCCATTGCTGGCCGCATTGTCCCTTGCGATGGCATGAATCGCCGTTCAGCTAGCCATTGTCTCTGTTGAATTCTCCCTTTGCGTTCGACTACATGCTCGGGCATGTCTGATTGACCCTGCCTGCCTGGAGAACTGTGTCCCGTGTTAACAATGTTGACTCCCTGTCCATTTGCTGCATTTAAGCCAAGATATTTGTCAAACATCATTCTGGTCTCTTCCTCCCCTGAGATAAATGTCTGGGCCATCAAAGCCGCCGTTTCCAGGGTCAAGTCTTTGGTCTCAATCAGTTTCCTGAAAACCCCAGTGTGCCCGATACCCTCAATAAAAAAAGTCTCGCAGCTTCTCCGCTCTGCATGCATCTGGGAACTTACATAGGCTCGCCAGTCGCCGGAGGTCTGCCATGAAGTCTGAAATGCTTTGCCCTTCTCGCCGCCGGTGCGGGTAAAACCAGTGTCTCGTCATGTGCATGCTGCTCGCCAGTTTAAAGTGTTCCCCGATCAACTAACTGAGCTCTTCAAAAGTCTTGTCCACCAGCTTCTTTGGCACTAGATGGCCCTTCATCAGGGAGTACGTCCTGGATCCACAAACCGTCAGGAGATGAGACCTGCATTTGTCGGCCGAATCCTGTCCCAACCATTCCTTGGTGATGAAACTTTGCTGTAGTCTCTCAGTAAAATCGTCCCAATCATCACCAACACAGTACCTCTCATCTGTGCTGCTAGTGGCCATGCTCGCGTGGTTTAAATCCCAGTTTCTCGTCGCCAATAATATGTCCTTACTTTACAGTATAAATGCACACGAGGCCCATACTTGAGAGAAGATCACTCTGTGACCAGTAACCTTTATTAGCCAGCACTGAAGTGATGAAGGTGGGTGGAGCTTCCCCTTTTATACCTGAAAGTCCAGGTTAGGAGTGTCTCCCACAAGTTCACCACCTAGTGGTCAATGTTCTCATGGTATACAATTTAGGTCAGTTTATACATGGGTTACAATGACAGTTGAATGCATGACAGATATAATGTATAGCGCCCTCTAGCTAGGAGGTATAAGGAGCTGTCTGGAGTGAGAGGGTCTGTGAAGGAACACCATTTTAAAGCTCCACATGGCTGTCTGAAATCTCCCAAATAAATAAAGTTAAGTTGAAATGGTGTTCAAGAGAGTTCAATGCTGCAGCATGAGGGGGACTGCAAGTAGAGCCCCCATGACTGGGAACAAGTGGTGAACTCAAACGCCTTCCAGTAGCAGCCCATGCCTTCCCAATGACCAGCAGGACTCCCTGCACACATCAATAACTTTATCTTGCAGCAAGCCAGTATTCATATAAACTCTGCAAGAACCAGCACAAGAGAAATAATTAACTTACCTGCAAGTTGGTTGTATCTCTTTAAACAGCGCTGATGGGAGCTCCCTCGTGTAACTGAACGCATTGTGTGCGTTTAGGAGAGGGCGTTAATTGGAACGGTGATGTCCACAATGACAGGTCATGCTTCAACTCATCGTTACTGATGTCACAAACTGCTTACTCTGCTTACCGTTGGTGCATGCACAGCCCGCCCACGCGATCGCCCTCACCAAGGTGGTGATCAGCACTGGCCGCGCCGTGAGTGGGCAGAGGCGAGCCGGACGCTATTTTTTTTCCAAACCGGCCTTAACTACCTGCACTAAGTTGCCTAATTTTGTGGCCGCAGGGTTAAGGGTCCCTTCTCGTTCAGCTCATTTGCTGCTGAAACCCTCATCCATGCTTTTGTTACCTCTTGATCTGACTAATCCATTGCTCACCTGGCTGGCCTCCCACCTTATACACTCCACTAACTTGAGTTCATCCAAAGCTCTTAAGCCCGTATTCTAATTCGCATCGAGTCTTGTTCACCCATCTCCCCTGTGTTCACTGACCTACATTGGCTTCCATTCTGACAATGCCTTGATTTTAAAATTCTCATCCTTGTTGTTTTCAAATTCCTCCATGGCCTCATCCCTCCTTATCTCTGTAACCTTTCCCAGCCTCACAACCCGCCGAGATTTCTGCGCTTCTCCAATTCTGGCCTCTTGCACATCCCTGATTTCAACCTTTGGCGGCCATGCCTTTAGCTGCCTAGGCCCCAAGCTCTGGAATTCTCTCCCTAAACTTCTTTATTTCTCTCTCCTTCTCTAAGATACTCATTAAAGCCTACATCTTTGGCCAAGCTTTTGGTCATCTGTACTAATATCTCCTTATGTGGCTTAGAGTCAAATTTTAATTGTTATCGCTCCTGCGAAGTGCCTTAGGATATTTTACAGTGTTAATGGCGCAATATAAATAAAAGTTGTTTTTAGCTTAGCATTTCTTTCTAACGACTCTTCTTAATGAGGTAACCAATATTCACCATTGAAATAAAATGTATTTTAAACTCTAACTTTAGCTTCTCTCTTCTTGCGCCCATCAGAAATGGTTCCTCATAAATGATTGCAAATAACCCCATAAGATTTGGCGAGCATTTTATTAGCCCAAATAGGCTTGCAACCTTCAAAAGCAGGTTAGAATCCCAGTTTGGAGATTTGTATTCACCTCCATCAGTACTCACTAATAACGTTCACTTATTGTGCGAATCAACTCTCCTGCACAAATTTACTTCCGATAAGCTTGATTCATTTCGGAAACAAAAGTAATGACTTTGTTTACAGGATAATTTATTTTTTGCTGATCAAGTTCCAATTTTATGAGCAGTTGTGCTTTTGGGAAAGGATGTTTTTATTCCGGCTTTTGTTATTTGTTCTTTTAGGTTCCTACATTACAAAATAAAATGAGCCCAGAGCAGCATCCAGCCCATAATACAACTCACAACAATGGCTGCCCCGCATTCTGCAGTGTATGTACAGATCATTTTAATTTTGCTCTTTACAGTCGTTTGCTTTGAATTGCAAGATCCTGAGCCAAACACACATGAGTACAATATTAATAAACCTTTAGAAATGCATTGTCATCTTGTACATTTTATTGGACTTCTTTGTAACAGCAACGTAACATCCCATGAGCTCAACAATTAATGCAGCTATTGGTACTGCTATATCGCTATGTTGTTCCATAAAATGATTGGCTGTATGTTGAAACTTATGATATTCTGTCATTGAGTTATACATGTATCTTTTCCACATGTTTTATGTGGCATGGTCTTGTCTCACTTCTTTACGAGAATGAACAATACATCCTTGGTATAGCTTTGGGCGCAATTACACATCATCATCATAGGCAGTCCCTCGAATCGAGGATGACTTGCTTCTACGTCAAAAAGTTCATAGGTGTTTCAATGATGGACCTAAAATTCCAGGTCCGAACTAAATCTTGAAGGATGGAAGATGCCTGTGCATGGATTTTTTAACATGTGGTGACCGTTGCACACCAGCCACCACACGGGCTTGACAGAGCTAGGTCTTGGTCCAGTAGCAAGGATTACCCAAGACAACTGGAGACCAGCTCTACTGCATGGACCTAGTGCACACACATATCACAGTGTGGGCTGGCCCGTGCTCCCCCTGGGGCCCTCGGCTCTTCTGGGCCCCGAACTCACACCTCTCCTGGGCCCCTGGCCCCGAATTCACGCCTCTCCTGGGCTCCGATCACGTCCCTCTACAATCTCTCACTGCTCCTTCGCCCCGACTCGCCGCTCCTTTGCCCCGACCTCGCCGCTCCTGCTGTACCTGCCCATGCTCCAATCATCGACCTGGACCTTGATGACATCACTCTTCACTGCCATTGCTCTCCTGCTCCAGCACGTGCTGCTCCCTGGAATGATATTACACAACAAGTTTAACAATTGTGCAAAGTGGTTTCAACTTGTAGCTCAGGTATCAAGGCACGAACTGACTCCGAAATTAAACAGAGTGAGACGACCACAAGGAATAGTTGAGGCGAATAACATAGCTGCATTTAAGGAGAAGGAGAAAAGAATAGAAAGAGGAGGCTCATGTGGAGCATAAACACCAGCATGGATTGGGCCGAATGGCCTGTTTGTGTGGTGTAAATACTTTATAATGCTTCTTTGAGGGAGTTTTGTTCTTCATCGGATTGCTATTATGCAGAACCCTGACTTTGGATTCAGGCTTCATTTACACTATATCTGCAGTGTTGATGCAAAGTGAATCTGCTTTGCATCAACCCTATATTATGGAACAAATAAAGGTAGAGTTCACCAGGTGACCAAAAAATGAACATTTTGAATTTTCCAGGTCATATGGAAAGCTATGGGAGAAAGATTACTTCTGTGTGTTTTGTGGTAGAAAATTTTAAACCTGAGTTTACAATTTCAATATGTACAACTGCACTGAGGGAATCTTCCTCCATCAGGACTTTCTAATTTTAACAAATCTGAACTCTTCAGTGAAGAGATGGTTTCTCAGTGCCATGAACAACACTAACCTTTGCCATTGTCTTCCCTTTCTTATGTTATTTCTTATATTGACCAAAATGGTCCTTTCTGGTCCTGTACATTTCTGTCTTCAATTTTTCACTGACGACTTGTGCTGTACTGTTTCTTTTCAAGAATGTGAAGTTACGAGTCCCTGTACAGTTATCCATCATCATCATCATCATCATCATCATCATCATCATCATAGGCGCTCCCTCGAACGAGGATGACTTGCTTCCACATGTGTTCACAGGTATTTCAATGAAGGACCCAATCCTGAACTCCAATTGAGGGGGTGGAAGATGCCTGTGCGTGGATTTTTTTAACGTGTGGTGATGGTTGCACACCAGCCACCACACGGGCTTGAAAGAGCTAGGCCTTTATCCAGTGGCAAGTGTTGAACCAGGATGACTGGAGACCTGCTCTGCTGTACGGATCTAGTGCACACACACATCGCAGTGTGGGCTGGTTCCCCTATCCCCCATTTACTGGTGCCCCTCCCCTTCCCCTATCCCCGATTTACTGGTGCCCCTCCCCTATCCCCATTTACTGGTGCTCCTCCACTATCCCCCATTTATTGGTGTCCCTTCCCTATCCCCCCATTTACTGGTGCCCCTCGCCATCCCCCATTTAGGACCTCAGTGAATGCTGGCACCAACAGTGCATTTCCTTAACCAATTAGATTTAAGGATTGAGAAAGAAACAGAGAAGGGGGGTGAATTAGAGTCAAATCAGGTACAGAAAGAGAAGTAAAGAGAGGGACATATTGCAATAAGAGAGAGAAAAAAAGCGACAGAAGGAAAAAAGAAAAAGGTTTTTTTTTAAATGCCATTTTTAAATCTCCAAGTACAATTTACCACCTGAAGGAATGAGTCTAGATAGTTTTAATTGTTCAATTTCTGGACTGGAGATGTTGATTAGCATTGCATTAACAATTATCACATTGTAATTGACTTAATTTTCTGCAGTGAGTTTAAGAGCAATCAATGTGTAAATTCAACACGTTCTTAAAAACAATGGGGAGGCTGAAGGCGAGATACTGTTTGTGCGAAGCAAATGGCGGATTGGCATAAATCGACCAGCAAGTTCTAGAAATTCGCAATTCTGCATTTGTTAGCCGATTTGCACATTAATAACACAAGTACATCATGGAATCTAAAATGGTCAGAATGATGATCTGGACTAGTTTTGATCGCCTCGATGGGTCGGAGAGGAATTTTCCCAGATTTTTTTCCCCCAATTGGTTTGGGTCTTTGTCTGTTTTTTTGCCTCTCCCAGGAGATCGCATGGCTCTGGTGGAGTGGAGTGTGAAATGTTGCGATACATGGGGTATCGCAGTTGTGTGGGGCGGAATGGCTGAGGATGCTCTTTATCGTTCTGCCATTGTTCATAGATCCAGGATGCTACTTGTGCTCCTGGAATACCAGGAACGCATGGAACAAATGGGATTGCCGGAGCTAAAGGAGCTGAAGGGCCTCCTGGTCCAAAAGGCACGACACATCTACCATCCATGGATTTCTCTTCCTGGTTTATTAAACTCTTTACTGGATCAGCTGTCTGAATTGCAGAATGCATGTTTTATTAGTGTATATAGCAGCGGAAATAATATGCTCGGAAGTCAACAAATGCAGAAAAATGAAAGATTATAGAGTGCAGCTTCCTTGAGGCAATCAGACACGCATTATATCAGCTCTAAAAGGGCAGAAATTAGATTCCCTCATGAACATTCTAGGGGTTTTTGGTGGTCTCCCAAAGGTTCAGAGACCCCTGTGTGAAAATATATGGCTTCAACAATAGGCAATTGTCCACAGCAGGGGAGCCTCCAACCCTTATATAGCAACTAATAGCAAGAATGTACAAGTTATCCTCAAACATAGTTGCTAATTAGCAGTTGCTTCAGCTGTGGGTTTGCAAACAGTTCAGGCCAGAGTGAGGCTGATAAGTCCTTACTATACAATATAAATGCACATGCTTGAGAGAAGGTCAGTCTGTCACCGGTCCTTTATTCCTTAGCACTCAAGTGATGGAAGTGGGTGGAGCTTCCCCTTTTATACCTGAAGGCCCAGGTTAGGAGTGTCTCCCACAAGTTCACCACCTAGTGGTTCATAGTTCAGGAGCCCCAGGAACGAACGCAGCTCCGTCGTGTTATGGGGTCTGGGTACTCTCTGGATCGCTTCCTTCTTGGACGCAGTAGGGCTGATCCCGTCTGCTACTACCCTCATCCCCAGGAATTCTACCTCTGGAGCTAGGAAGACACACTTCACCTTTTTCAGTCGCAGCCCTACCCAGTCCAGTCTGCGTAGCACCTCCTCCAGGTTGTGGAGGTGTTCTTCAGTAACGTAACCTGTGATGAGGATGTCGTCCTGAAAAACCACCGTCCCTGGAATCAACTTGAGGAGGCTTTCCATATTTTGTTGGAAGATCGCGGCGGCAGAGCGAATCCCGAACGGACATCTGTTGTACTCAAACAACCCCTTGTGTGTCGTGATGGTGGTCAGCTTCTTCGACTCACTCGCCAGCTCCTGGGTCATGTAAGCTGAGGTCAGGTCCAATTTTGAAAAAAGTTTGCCACCGGATAGCGTCGCAAAGAGGTCCTCTGCTCTCAGTAGCGGGTACTGGTCTTGGAGTGACACCCGATTGATCGTGGCCTTGTAATCACCACATATCCTGACCGACCTATCCGCCTTGAGCACCGGCACAATCGGGCTCGCCCAGTCGCTGAATTCGACTGGCGAGATGATGCCTTCCCTCAGCAGGCGGTCCAATTCGCATTCTATCTTTTCCCGCATCATGTATGGCACCGCTCTGGCCTTGTGGTGTACTGACCTGGCGTCCGGGTTTATGTGAATCACTACCCTGGCCCCCATGGAAGTGCCAATGCCGGGTTGAAACGATGAGTCAAATTTGTCCAGGATCTGTGAGCATGATACTCACTCCACAGAGGAAATTGCATTGACATCGCCCCATTTCCAGTTCATGACAGCAAGCCAACTCCTCCCCAGTACTGCGGGACCATCCCCTGGGACAACCCAGAGTGACAACCTGTTCTCTGAATCTTTGTGGATCACGACTACTGTGGCGCTGCCTAGCACCGGAATGATCTTCTTTGTGTATGTCCGTAGCTGCGCGTCAATCGGCGATAATTGTGGCCTCCTGGCCTTGGACGTACACAACTTTTCAAACTGTTTGATACCCATCAGGGACTGGCTGGCCCCGTGTCTAGCTCCATTGATTCTGGGATGCCATTGAGGAGCACTTTCATCATTATTGGTGGCGTCCTAGTGTATGAACTGTATACGTGCTCCACATGAACTCGCTGAACTTCAGCTTCCAGCGATTTCCCCCAGCGTTCATTTCTGCAATTTCTGCAGGTATTTTGCTCATCTCTGCAAACTCCAGCTGAGTGTGTGCCTCCACACCTCCAACATGAGCTGTTTTTGGAAACAAAAGGTCCGTTGCCAATCGATCATTTCTGACTGCCCCTGTGACTGTCCTTGAGTGCGCTATTAACAGGTGTTGATGGCCCCATTACTGGCCGCATTGTCCCTTGCAATGGTGTGAATCGCGTTCAGCTTGCCATTTTCTCTGTCGAACTCCCCCTCTGGGTTCGACTACATGTTGGGGCATGCCCAATTGTTCTTGTCTGCCTGGAGAACTGTGTGCTGCTTTAACAATGTTGAATCTCTGTCCTAACCATTCCTTAACACAGTACCTCTCGTCTGTTCTGCTAGTGGCCATGCTCATGTGGTTTAAATCCCAGTTTCTTGTCGCCATTGATAAGTCCTTACTATACAGTATAAATGCACATGAGGCCCATGCTTGAGAGAAGGTCAGTCTGTGACCTGTCCTTTATTCCTTAGCACTCAAGTGATGCAAGTGGGTGGAGCTTCCCCTTTTATACCTGAAGGTCCAGGTTAGGAGTGTCTCCCACAAATTCACCACCTAGTGGTCATTGTTCTCACAGTGTACAACTTAGGTCAGATTATATATGGGTTACAATGCTGGTTGAATACATGACAGAGGCAATTCCCAGATAAAGGTAAACCAGATCCTATCAAATTACTACAGCATATATCTGAAACATATTTGCAACTTGTAATACATAAGATTATGTAAGTAGCTAGCAGGAATAAGATAATTGCTTTCCAGTTGAGTTTGACCTGCAATGGCTTCCCTTCGTGCTCCCGGATCGTTACCTCCGATTTCCCCCAAGGATCTATCCTTGGCCCCCTCCTGTTTCTCATTTACATGCTGACTCTCGGCGACATCATCCGAAAATACAGTGTCAGTTTCCACATGTACGTTAACCACACTCCACTCTACCTCACCACTGCTCTTGATCCCTTCACGGTCTCTAAATTGTCAGACTGCTTGTCCGACATCCAGTACTGGATGAGCAGAAAATTTCCTCCAACTAAATATTGGGAAGATCGAAGGCACTGTTTTCGGTCCCCGCCACAAACTCCGTGCCCTAGCCACTAACTCCACCCCTCTGCCTAGCATCTGTCTGCGGCTGAGCCAGACAGTTCGTAACCTTGCTGTCATATTTGACCCTGAAATGAGCTTTCGACCACATATCCGCAGCATAACTAAGATCGCCTATTTCCACCTCCATGACATTGCCCGACTCTGCTCCTGCCTCATCTCATCTGGTGCTGAAAGCCTCATCCATGTCTTTGTTACCGTTAGACTTGACTATTCCAATGTTGGCCTCCCACTTACTATTCTACATAACCTTGCGGTCATCCACCTGCTGTCCGTATCTTAACTCGCACCAAATCCCGTTCACCCATCACCCCTGTGCTTGCTGACCTACATTACCTCCCGGTTAAGCATCGGCTCGATTTTAAAATTCTCATCCTTGTTTTCAAATCCCTCCATGGCTTCGCCCCTCCCTATCTCTGTAATCTCCTCCAGCCCCATTATCCCCCAAGGTAACTATGCTCCTCTAATTTTGCGCTTTTAAGCATCCCTGATTTTAATTGCTCAACCATTAGTGACCATGCCTTCAGTTGCCTAGGCCCCAAGTTCTGGAAATCCCTCCCTGAACCTCTCCACAGCTCTGTGGTGTCCCTGCACCTTGCTACTGAATCACATGAGGCATGTACTGCAGACACGGTCACTGCGTGACCTTTCTTTATTCCCAGGACCAAGGAGTGATGACCCTGCGTGGGACCTCCCTTTAAATACCTGAGTGCCCAGGTGAGGAATGTCTCCCACAAGTTCACCCCCTGTGGTCAATGTGTGCATTTCCAGGACATATATATAGTGTACAATGTGGTTGCATGAGGTTATAGTTGCATGAAGGTTGCATACATGACATCACCTCCCCCCTCACATCTTTTTGTGTCAAAGGTTCAATCCCGCTTCCAACGGCCAGGCAGAACGGGCAGTTCAGACCATCAAGCAAAGCTTGAAATGCATGTCGGAAGGCTCCCCGCAGACCTGGTTGTTCCGAGTACTGCTCAGCTACCGCACCAGACCTCACTCACTCACTGGGATTCCCTCAGCTGAGCTGCTCATGAAAAGGGCGCTTAAAACAAGGTTCTCTCTGGTCCACCCTGATCTACATGTTCAAGTGGAGGACAAGCGGCATCAACAAAGTATGTACCATGACCGCGCAGATTTGTCACGCGATATTGAGATCCATGATCCTGTGTTTGTGCTCAAATTATGGACATGGTCCCAAATGGCTCGCTGGCATGATCACAGCCAAAGAGGGGAGTAGGGTATTTCAGGTCAAACAGACAAACGCACAAAAACACTTGGACCAAATCAAATTGCAGTTCACCAACTTTGACCTTCCAACACACACAAGTGGCAACTGACATCACAGTTGACCACAAAACAAAACTCATCATCCCCAGCAGCCCATCAAGGCCGGCTGCCCAACAGCCCAATAAAGAACTGACTAACGCACCCACACCAGCATTTGTACCGAGATGATCGACAAGAGAGCGCAAAGCCCCAGATCGTCTCACCTTGTAAATAAGTGTACTGTTGACTTCACGGGGTAGTGATGTTATGTGTTTGACCCCTTGTAATCTGCATCACACCTGACCACCAGAGGGCCTACTTGTTGGAGTCCCAAGGGATCCTAATATCCTTTGGGTGCACAGTATATAAGCAGACCACCCACAAGATACCTGCGCTGGAATCTTAATAAAGGAGCTAAGGTCACATTTGCTCATTACACACAGTACTCAGTCTGACCATTTATTATTAGTGTACCAAAGGGAGAGGGTAAAAAGAGACAGTAAGGAAAAGTAAGAATAACATTTAAAAATGTTACATTTCGAAAACCTCCAGCAACAATTTACTCCCTGCTGGAATGAATCTCCACAGTTCCAATTGTTCCTTTTCTGGGCCGGAGAGGTTGAGTGACATTGCAGGAACATAAATCTTGTCATTGAAAGGGTCTTTGCGTGTTAAGTACCAACCCTATCATTCCATGGCACCTGCAATTTGTTCTAACAGCGCCAATGCAGCACATTCTTGAAACTCACGGGGAAGGTCACGACGAGCTCCTGTTTTGGCCGAGGCTAATGGCGGAGTGGCACAAATCGTCCAGCAATTTGTGGTAATTTGCAACTCACACCATATCTCTTTCTCACCACTCATTGCTGGGTTATTTACACACTAATAACAACATGCACATTGAACTCGCCATTATTTCCCAGCAAATTCTGGGCCATTGCCAAGCTTCATTGCACTTTTAAAATTTTAGAAAAGAAGTGTTCCTGTAAAGTAATCAAAGCAGTAGTTCTAAATGTATCCGTACCACAGCTAACAAAACTCAGTTAGACTTAATATTTGTTTAATTTATCTCAATCCTCCATTCCCTTTCTCCACCACAACCACAGCCCCATGACAGTAGAAGTCCTGAGATTAGAAATTAAAATGGAGGCAATAAACAGGCCTGAACCCATCTCCTGTTGCTCCCTGACACAGGATGAGGCAGCACCAATGTGCTGTATTGCAGCACCACCTGCCAGCTATGTGTCGTACCCAATTATTGCCCACATGGTTAGTTTCTAATCTCAGGATTGCTGTGAAGCGCCTCAGGATGTTGTACCACGCTATATAAATGCAAGTTTGTGTTGTTGCGCATATCTGTGACCTTAAATTTCCCATTTGTGGCACGTTTGCTTGGTGAGGGCTGTAAATTGTATTTTTTGCAGGTATTTCTCAGCACCCCAATTCTTGTAGAATTTTAAGGGTTTTACTTGTTAACAATACATTGGTTAGAGATTTGTTAGGTGGTATTGCATCGGCTGCCTGTTATATACCCACTCACTATTCAGTCAATGGATTGAAGTCAGTGGAACGGCCTATCAGGCAGTGTGTATAACGGGCGGCCAATCCCATTTCTACCCCTTTGAATGTGTTGTGTTATACAGCACTGACACTTAGTGACCAGTTGTCATTGTACATACAGGGGAAATGGGCACTCTGGATACATCTTTTGCCTGTCAGAAGAGTAAGTTTCAATGTATGTTTGAGCTTCACTGTAATGAAAATTGTAATCAAATACAAAAACTTTGGTGCATTATCCTGATCCTTAAATTATTATTTTTTTATTTAGCAGAGAGTAGTGGGATGTTTGCTTGACAGCAATACAGGAAGGGGTTAGCCCATCTGAAATCGCCGGGCTGAATAGTTATTTCTTGTACCTACTTCTTATCTTCTAATACAAAATCAAATTACTGCAGATGCTGGAAATCTGAAATAGAAATGGAAATTGCTGGAACCTTTCAGCAGGTCAGGCAGCATCTGTAAAGAGAGAAACTGGTTCTGAAGAAGGCTCATCGGCCTGAAATGTTAACTCTGTTTCACTCTCCACAGATGCTGCCTGACCTGCTGAGTATTTCCGGCATTTTCTGGTTTCTATTTCGTATATTCTAATATTTGTTTTCTGTTTTCAATTTTATCTCATTTTCTCCCTCGCATCCTCTCCTGAAGACACTTGACTCTGGTTGGGCAGTGGCTAATGGTGCCAGCTGTCCTCCAGTACCTTGCCCCAAGTGAACAATTACCAGCCTATATAGTTACTATTTACAACTAATTCGAATGTGTCACAGGCAAGCTGTATCCTGTCCCCACCCATGCAAGTTACTTAACCTTTATTAGACTAGGTCCAACCAAACAATTAGAACTTTTCCAAACAATTCTCATAGCTTAGGTTAGAACTTTTGCTGAGAGTGGACAATTGCTGAAGACATATTTTGCAAACCTCAGCAACAAATATAATCCATGTGTGTCAATGTACAAATTCTGCAGATTACAATTTATCTTAAAAGGAAATGAAATCCTACTGAGTTACAAGGGTTCACAGTACTTGGGCGTTTACACGAGTGAAATATCAATTTCAAGTTAGTTTCAAACTTAATTGTGGGTACTTGGTTCAAAACCAGCATCATTGGTTTGTTGGGGTTCACACTGCCATATTGTTTGTCACATGGCTTAAATAAATGTTTTATATCTATTGTGCGAATTGAACTAAAAATAATTGGCAATTACTATATCAGAACAAAAAAGGACAATTTCTCTAAGATGGGGGTAAAGTGAATATCTCCCAGTCTCATTCACTGTTTCTTTATGAGAGGCCCGAAACTGTAAGGAGTTGCAATAAAAGGGAATAACAATGAGCGGCTGGTACTTAGATGGGTGATGTACAGGGGCAGAGGGTGCACTCCATAACAGGCAAATTGAAACACTTCTTATGTGGATTGCTCAACAGTTAGATTTGGAGACTCTTAAGCATGGTGGGTTTCTGCATTTGGCTAATCAAAAAAGATTGTAAATTGGATTAAAGTTGGCCATAGGACATAAACAAAATGTATATAAGCTGGAGGTAAACTGAGAATCTCTCGGTCTCCCACACCTTTCCTTTTTATTAGGTACCAGGAACTGGAAGCAGTTGCAAGACAGGGGAGTAACACTGAATGGCTGGTATACCATATACCTGGAAAACTGTAAGTAACTAACAGTGTTCTGTGATATGGACACAGATGGTGGAGGATGGCTGGTGAGTGAATAATTTCTGTCATGTGATATTTATAAACCAACATTGAATTAATGATATGGTCATTTTACAAGTGGTATTAAAATTCTTCTCATGTCGGGGAGGTTTGTGCTCTATTTCTTTTAGCTTCCCTTCCCTGCCTCCACACCTTCACCTTAATGGCAGAAGCACAGAGCCCATGAACATCTATACCTATAAAACTGAGCTATCCTTTTGGCTGCTTCAGTATCCTCCTGCCCTATTGCCTTCCATGTCCCAACCCTTCACAACCCACACCTCACCTCGCAATGCTTTATAGGTTCTTCCCTATTTCTACCTGCGGGGGAGGCAATTAAAATCCTTAGTGGATTGGTTACTGCCACTTAACAATGTTTTTTTTTCCCCCCAGCTTTATGAAATTGACAGGTTGCCCACAGGTTCCCCGCTCTGCCTGCACCTCATCTGTGAAGCTGAGCTAGGAGGTTACTAGCCATTGAATCAGCAGTTTAATTGACAGCTTCAAATGTCAAATCAAAGCTCCCAGCTGATTGAGGAATGTTCCTTTAACCATGAGCTTCTCCAAACTTCATTTCCACTACAAATTCAGAGCGTTACAAGACTTTACTCCATCCAGACTGAACGCATTACCTCTCCCACCATTGACAGATCATTTCTGTAATCTGTACTTCACCTACCATCTAATCCATCAACATGAGTGCACTTTATACTCTTTCAACTTGATCCTCAGAATCGCACCACGATCAACCCGAACACCAGCAGCACCAGGCACACCAGCAATAACAACACCAACTTTCTCCACAATCAACTGAAGATGCACAGGACACAGGGCATCAGCACTCGATCATGACCAGATTTACTTCACTTGATGCTGTACACCCTGGCTGTCATATGATGCACGAGGTTGGCACCACACCACACCGGCACCATAAAGCAACCCTACAGTACCCAAGCCATTAAATTCATACTCACCAACATTGCAGGGGTACTGTTATGTCTCACCATTCACTGCAACTCACTAAGCCACTTCCAAAGGTGCACACAAATCTGTCCAAGAACGCAAAGTGTTGAAAATAAAGGTTGCATTGTTTGACCCCACAGTAACAGAATCTTTACATGAACATTGGCTAAAACACCCAAGTGCCTACCCTTGTGTGTTGTTAGCTGGTATGATTGTATTAGGATGAGGGTGAGGGGTGGCTAGTGAGATGGGGATGTGATAACGTAGATAGAGAATGATGGGTGCAGGTGCAAGGCAAGTTGATGTGAGTAAGGGTATGCAGGAGTAGGGTAGGGAAGGCAGAGCAATGGGGATGTGATGAGGGGCACTGTAGGGTGAGGTTGAGTGTGGCTTTGTACTAATGTTTCATGATCTACTGAGATGATTGAAAGGTTTGCGGCACTGCAGCCTGGTCCTGCTGCTTGTGTCCTCCTGAGGCTGAGGGGTGAAGTATATCTGCAGCCTAAGTGCTTGTTATTATGATGCTATTTAAAAAACATTATTGTTATTTATCCTGTTGTGCTGTGCATTTTTGCATTAATTATTGAATTCCTTTTTGATATTTACAGGTGATTCGCTTACTTACCACAATACCTAATCAGGGATGCTCAAGTGAGCAGAATTTGAGGAGTGCAGACATCTTGGGGGTGGTGGGGGGGGGTTGTTGTCGGGCTGGAGGAGATTACAGAGATAAGAGGGACGAGGCCATGCAGGGATTTTGTAAACAAGGATGAACATTTTGAAATCGAGGCGTTGCTTAACCGGGAGCCGATGTCTTTAAATAAGGTCAGTGAGCACAGGGGTGATGGGTGAGCGGGACTTGGTGCGAGTTAGGACACGGGCTGCTGAGTTTTGGATTACCTCAAGTTTACGTAGGGTAGAATGTGGGAGGCCAGCCAGGAGTGTGTTGGAGTGGTGAAGTCTAGAGGTAACAAACGCATAGATGAGGGTTTCAGCAGCAGATGAGCTGAGGCAGTGGCAGAGGCGGGCAATGTTAGAGGTGGAGAAAGGTGGTTTTAGTTATGCCGCAGATACGTGGCTGGAAGTTCATTTCAGGGTCAAATATGACACTTAGGTTGCGAACAGTCTGCTTCAGCCTCAGACAGATATTAGGGAGAGAGATGGAGCTGATGGCTAGGGAACGGAGTTTGTGACGGGGACCAAAACAATGAGCTGGATTTTCCTGGTGATGTCCCCCTCTGTTTTCACCCTGGAGGGACAGCATTGGCGTCGGTGGGTACTTCTGGGCAGACAGAAGTATAATGTGGATAAATGTGAGGTTATCCACTTTGGTGGTAAAAACAGAGAGACAGACTATTATCTGAATGGTGACAGATTAGGAAAAGGGGAGGTGCAACGAGACCTGGGTGTCATGGTACATCAGTCATTGAAGGTTGGCATGCAGGTACAGCAGGCGGTTAAGAAAGCAAATGGCATGTTGGCCTTCATAGCGAGGGGATTTGAGTACAGGGACAGGGAGGTGTTGCTACAGTTGTACAGGGCCTTGGTGAGGCCACACCTGGAGTATTGTGTACAGTTTTGGTCTCCTAACTTGAGGAAGGACATTCTTGCTATTGAGGGAGTGCAGCGAAGATTCACCAGACTGATTCCCGGGATGGCGGGACTGACCTATCAAGAGAGACTGGATCAACTGGGCTTGTATTCACTGGAGTTCAGAAGAGTGAGAGGGGACCTCATAGAAACGTTTAAAATTCTGACGGGTTTGGACAGGTTGGATGCAGGAAGAATGTTCCCAATGTTGAGGAAGTCCAGAACCAGGGGTCACAGTCTAAGGATAAGGGGTAAGCCATTTAGGACCGAGATGAGGAGAAACTTCTTCACCCAGAGAGTGGTGAACCTGTGGAATTCTCTACCACAGAAAGTAGTTGAGGCCAATTCACTAAATATATTCAAAAGGGAGTTAGATGAAGTCCTTACTACTCGGGGGATCAGGGGGTATGGCGTGAAAGCAGGAAGGGGGTACTGAAGTTTCATGTTCAGCCATGAACTCATTGAATGGCGGTGCAGGCTAGAAGGGCTGAATGGCCTGCTCGTGCACCTATTTTCTATGTTTCTATGTTTCTATGACAGGCAGCTTTCAGTGCCCCGCAGGGGTTTTCAAGACCGGTTTATCAGGTGCGCGGAGCTGCATCGCCCAGAAGAGTTGAGCCGGTGTGCAACGCCCCTGGTTGCGACACCGGCTCCCTTTTGGACTCCCATAAGCCCCGCAGCGTGCCCTGTTGGGACCACCTGAAACGACAGATGGGCCAACCTATACCGGCTGCAGCGAAGTAAGTAATGTCTATCTCAGGTAAGTGTGTTTGTTTTTTCTTTTTTTTTGCTATTTATGTTGTGGTGGTGTGGGCTACGTATTGGGAATATTTTTGGTGTTTTTTTCAACTTTTTTCCCTCCCCAGGCCTCTCTCAGAGCGCTCCCGGGCTGGCTGATAAGTTCGGGATTTTCCCAAGCTCAGCCGGCCTAGCGCCCTAAGAGAGGTTTACCACGCCTTCCTTAGTGCTCCACCCACACTCAGGGCCCAGCTGCCCAATTTTGATGACTGAGGCGCACACTGTTCCCAGGCGCAAACTTTACCGCCCTGCCGCTATTACCGCCCCAAAATGAGCAAAGCCGAAAATCCAGCATTACATATTAAAGAAGATTATACGGTGCAGAAACAGGCCATTCGGCCCAACCAGTCCATGTCCTCGTTTATACTCCACTCGAGCCTCCCCCCATCTTTCCTCATTTAAATCTATCAGCCTAACCCTCTATTCCCTTCTCTCTCCTATGCTTGTCTAGCCTCCCCTTAAACAAATCTATACTATTCGCTTCAACCACTCCCTGTGGTAGCGAGTTCCACATTCTCACCATTCTTTGGGGCAAGAAGTTTGTTCTGAATTCCCTATTGGATTTCTTGGTGACTATCTTATATTGATGACCTCTAGTTCCGCACTTACCCACAAGTGGAAACATTCTCTCTGTGTCCACTCTATCAAAACCTTTCATAATTTTAAAGACCTCTATTGGGTCACTCCTCAGCCTTTATATTTCAAGAGAAAAGAGACTCAACCTGTTCATCCTTTCCTGATATGTGTACCCTCACATTTCTCGTACCATCCTTGTAAATCCTCTCTGCTCCCAGTATTGCCGCTGAGAAAGGTGTACGCATTCTCTCCAAAGAGCAGCTGCACCAACACAGGCCCCAGAAGATGACAAGAGGGATCATAAACCCTGCAGCGCACAGCCGGTGCCCAAAGTGACACAGGTGCAGTGTGCACTCATCGGAGATTTTTCCTTGAGACCCGCGCATGTCCCTTTCTGCAAAAAGAACAGAATGAAGAATATTTTAAATATATTTTAACCAAAGACTAAAGGAAATGTTAACAACAAAAAAGTTGTGGGTTGGGGTCAGGTGGGATATTAAATTTATTTAGATCTCAATCCCGACACCAACCCGCCCAGTTTCGGTTTTAGTGGAGACGGGACAGAGGGTAGGCAACCAACCCGCTTTCAGGAGGTGGCTTGTCCATTTAAGAACATAAGAAATAGGAGCACTCCTCTGGCCCTCTACCAGTCATGACCCCTCTAGTGCTACTGACCTGCTCAGCTGTTTCCTCGGAGCCGATTTCGAGAAATTTGTTCCCAACAAATCACTCACCATTTCCTGTTCCTGCTGCTCCTCCAGTTCTGCTGTCACCTTCACTCCCTTAAGGGCAGGGCCGCAAATTTGAGCGCAATGACTGGCCGAGTCAGCCAACACCAGATCTGACTCAACCAATCATGTAAGCTCATTTTGCTCAGCCCAATCTGTTGGCAGCCCTCTATACAAACAGAATATGGAACTGCTGAGTGCAAGGTTTTACTTTGCCACATGGCCGGTGTACTGTCCACCTTCTGCTGTATGCAAGAGTGCAGTTATAATGGGTAACGGATGTCTGCATGCTCTCTCCCTAGATGCTCTGGACTTGATTGGATATTGGGAAAAGACATTTATGCAAAGAAAGTTGCTACTTTGGCACATTTACTGATTCAGGAAACTGTCTTTATTTGCTCCCGGGAATGGTGGACCTGAGGGACTGCATTCACTCTTTCTCCACCTCCATTTGCACAGGGGGTGGCCTTTATGATCCAATAAGAGCCGTTCTCCTGCAGAAGAACCTACAGGACTCATCAGTTTTGCCCACTTTCCTCCCATCAGCCATTAATGTGGTAAGAGCTCTGGTTTTCTTGCCAGCGCAGAAACCGATGTCCTCTTTAAGGGCTGGCTGGATGTTATAGCTCCCAGCCTATACTTTGGCTGGTATTACTCTCCATGAAAATTTTCCATGCTCATGTGTTGCGAATGAATATGGCCCGTATTCAGCTGCAATTTGGTCAGGTCTTGCTGCCTCTGATTTTAACCCATCGTGCCAATCAATAATGGGGGTTAAAAAAGGGGTGGAGTATTTACCTCTCCTCTTGCTGACAATTTATCTCCCGGCTATTGGAAAACCCTCGCAAGCGGGGCGAGAGCTTCATAAATATGCAAAGTTGGGGTCGTATGATGCAAATAGGACACGGATGTGATTTTAGCGTGTAGTTGTGGGAGATCCCCCACCTCCTCTACGGACCACAATTGCCTCCCTTAACCACTTAGCTTAGTGCCAGGGATGGTCCTCTTGAATCCCCGACGACAACCTCCTACCGGCCAAAATCCCGCTTCCGCCTGGGGATTCCCGCTGGAGACCAACTTCGAATGTGGGACTGAGGCCTGGGAATTATGTGGTGCTGTGAGGTAATGATGTGGAGTTAGTGGAATCGGTAAAACCTGCTGCTGCGGTGATGCTGCAAGAAGACCAATTCTTCTCCACCACCGTGCTAGATGTGCACACCAGCCTGATCAATAAAATGACAGAAGGGAGAGGAAGAGACAGAAATAGTTGATCTGCCCTTAGTTTTTAGTTCACCAGAATTGATTTTTTTAAAAATCTTATTGTAAATTCTTTGATTTGGTGTGTGATATTTTCAGAATTCCAATCCTAAAGTCCAATCTATAATGATTCAGTGTACAGATAGAATGCTGGATTTTCAGTATTTCAATGTATTAACGATTCAAGGCAATTTTTGATAATGCATCACTGATTTTTATCATTTTATAATGTCCCATTATTTCAAAGGAATACAGGAATCTGTTAAGTAATAAAGATCCTTTAGTAGAATTATTGGTTAAATTTGAAAGTAATTTCCAGTTACAAATATTTACAAAATAGCAACATTTAAAGACTAGACTGACTCCAATATATTATACACGCCATGTAAGCCATCAGAATAAAAACAGAAAATGCTGGAAATCTCAGCAGGTCAGGCAGCATCTGTGGAGAGAAAGCAGAGTTAACGTTTCGGGTCGATGACACTTCGTCCATTGTTAATTCTGTTTCTCTCCACAGATGCTGCCTGACCCACTGAGATTGCCAGCATTTTCTGATTTAATTCCAGATTCCAGCATCTGCAGTATTTTGCTTTTATACTAGAATTCAGAAAGGACAAAGTTAGTGTCATAAAGCGTATGGATATCGCAGGTAGTGAATTAATCTGGGTATGATACTGCTGATCCAAATTAAGAGCGCTAGCCAATAACATGATAAAGTGAGGAATCGGAAAGAATTCCTCTGCCTCAAGCTGGGGATATTGTACGATAAAACTTATCTGCATGTTGTGGTAGTGTTTTAATAATGCTTTTGTTTAACTACTCCATGATAATATTAATTAAAATGCATGTAAGCTGAGCTTACCATGGTAAAAGCTGAGAAACAAAGCATCATGGTAAATTAAGCTAATATTGCTATCATATGCTGAAGTAGTAATAATACTCTGTTCTGTTAGAATTCAGCTTATAGCCTTGGACAGCTATTAATTAGTATGATAAGGGTCTGTAGTGTTATGTATGCAATCCTAGGCAACCTGTACCATACCGCCACCAGAGGGCTTACCTGTTGGAGTTCCAAGGGATCCCAGCATCCCTTGGGAGCACTGTATATATGCAGGCCTCCCATGCTGTACCAACACTCTGGAGTTTGAATAAAGGAACTAAGGTCACACTTACTCATTGTCTACAGTACTCAGTTGTATTACTTTATTTCAAGCTTAACAACTGGCGACGAGATAACGAACAACCACGCGAAAATGCAAAGAACTGTTGGTATCCTGGAGAAATTCTTAGAAGGGGACGATTGGGAGGCCTTCGTGGAGCGACTCGACCAATACTTCATGACCAACGAGCTGGAAGGAGACGAGAACGCTGCCAAACGAAGGGCGATGCTCCTTACCGTTTGTGGGGCAACAACCTATGGCCTCATGAAGAATCTTCTAGCTCCGGTGAAACCAACAGCCAAATCATATAAAGAACTGTGTACGCTGGTCCGGGAGCATCTAAATCCGAAGGAAAGTGTTTTGATGGCAAGGTATCAGTTCTACACATGTCAACGGTCTGAATCCAGGAAGTGGCGAGCTACTTCGCCGAACGAAGGCGCCTTGCAGGACATTGTGAATTTAATGGATTCCTTGAGCAAATGCTAAGAGACTTTTTTGTGCTTGGCATTGGCCATGAGGTTATCCTTCGCAAACTATTGACGATTGAAATACCGAATCTGAGCAAAGCCATAACGATAGCCCAGGCATTTATGTCCACCAGCAATAACACCAAACAAATTTCGCAGCATAAAGAGGTTTCGGCAAGTACTGTACACAAAGTAACGTCATTTTCAGGCAGGAATGCATATGGCAGAACGTACACGCCTGCAGCTGCAGATGAACCAGAGTCTGCCATCAATTGTTAATGCGAGGCAGTTAACATCTTGTTGGCGCTGCGGAGGTGATCATCAATGCTGCTTCAAACACTATGTGTGTAAAGGCTGTGGAACAATGGGACACCTCCAGCGAATGTGCAGACGAGCTGCAAACCCTGCAAACCACCACGTTGCAGAGGAGGATCAATCCATGGTGGATCAGGCTGAACTAGAGACTCGAACCGAGGAGGCAGAAGTGTATGGGGTACACACCTTCACCACGAAATGCTCACCAATTATGCTAAAAGTCGAACTGGACACGGGTGCGAGTCAGTCTATCATGAGCAAAAAGGCCTTTGACAGGCTGTGGTGCAACAAGGTACACAGGCCCAAGCTTAGCCCCATTCATACCAAGCTAAGAACTTACACTAAAGAGCTGATCCCTGTAATTGGCAGTGCAGCAGTAAAAGTCTCCTATGATGGAGCAGTGCACAAACTCCCACTATGGATTGTACCAGGAAATGGCCCCACACTGTTCGGCAGAAGCTGGCTGGGAAAAATCCGCTGGAACTGGGATGACATCCGAGTGCTCTCGTCCATCGATGATGCCTCATGTGCCCAGGTTCTGAGCAAGTTCCCGTCGTTGTTTGAGCCAGACATTGGAAATTACTCGGGGTGAAAGTACAGATCCACTTGGTTCCCGGTACATGACCCATCCACCACAAGGCACGGGCGGTGCCATACATGATGTGAGAGAAAGTGGAGATCAAGCTGGACAGGCAGCAGCGAGAAGGCATCATCGCACCGGTGGAGCTTAACGAGTGGGCCAGTCTGATTGTTCCGGTTCTCAAAGGCAACGGCATGGTCAGAATTTGTGGGGACTATAAAGTAACGAGTAACTGTTTTTCGCTACAGGACCAGTACCCGCTACCCAAGGCAGACGACCTATTTGCGACCCTGGCTGGAGGAAAGACGTTCACCAAGTTGGACCTGACCTCGGCCTACATGACGCAGGAGCTGGCGGAATCTTCGAAAGGCCTCACCTGCATCAACACGCACAAAGGTCTGTTCATCTACAATAGATACCTGTTTGGGATTCGATCGGCCGCGGCAATTTTCCAAAGGAACATGGAAAGCCTCCTAAAGTCGGTTCCGTGCACCGTGGTTTTCCAGGATGACATACTGGTCACAGGTCGGGACACCATCGAACACTTGAAGAACCGGGAAGAGGTTCTAAGTCAGCTAGATCGCGTGGGACTCAGGTTGAAACGCTCGAAGTGTGTTTTCCTGGCGCTAGAGGTCGAGTTCTTAGGGAGAAGAATCGCGGCAGATGGTATCAGACCCACCGATGTCAAGACGGAGGCCATCAAGAGACCACAGAATGTGGCAGAGCTGCGGTCGTTCTTGGGACTCCTCAACTATTTCGGTAATTTCCTACCCGGGTTAAGCACCTTGCTAGAACACCTACATGTGCTGCTACGCAAAGGAGATGACTGGGTATGGGGGAATCACAAGAGGTTTCTTTTGAGAAAGCCAGAAATCTGCTTGTTCTGTATAACCCATGTAAACGTTTAGTGCTAGCTTGTGATGCGTCTTCATACGGGGTTGAGTATGTGTTACAACAAGCTAACGAATCAGGAACATTGCAACCGGTCACCTATGCATCCAGGAGTTTGTCCAAGGCCAAAAAGGCCTACAGCATGATAGAAAAAGAAACTATGGCATGTGTTTACGGGGTGAAAAAAATGTACCAGTATCTGTTTGGTGTCAAGTTTGAGTTAGAAACTGACCATAAGCCACTCATATCGCTCTTCTCAGAGAGCAAAGGGATTAACACCAATGCCTCTGCCCGCATCCAAAGATGGCCGCTCATGCTGTCTGCATACAACTATGTAATCTGTCACAGACCAGGCACAGAGAACTGCGCTGAGGCTGTCAGTCAGCTACCATTGCCCACCACCGGGTTGGAAATGGCACAGCCTGCAGACTTGCTCTTGGTATTGGATGCAATCGAAAACGAAAAGTCACCCGTTATGGCCTGCCAGATCAGGACCTGGACCAGCCAGGATCCTTTACTGTCTCTTGTAAAAAAAAAAACTGTGTCCTCCTAGGGAGCTGGTCCAGCGTCCAATGGAGATGCATGAAGAGATCAAGCCATTCCAGTGGCGCAAAGATGAAATGTCCATTCAGGCGAACTGTCTTTTGTGGGGTAATCGCGTGGTTTTGCCTAAGAAAGGCAGGGAAACGTTCATATGCGACTCACACAGTACCGACCCAGGCATAGTAATGACGAAACCTATATCCAGATCCCATGTGTGGTGGCCCGGCATCGACTCAGATTTAGAGTCATGCGTGCGCCAATGCAACACTTGCTCTCAACTGAGCAATGCACCCAGAGAGGCACTGCTGAGTTTATGGTCATGGTCCTCCAAACCATGGTCTAGGATCCACGTTGACTTTGCGGGCCCGTTTCTGGGCAAAATGTTTTTGGTTGTTGTGGATGCTTATTCAAAATGGATTGAATGTGTAATAATGTCTGTAAGCACGTCCACTGCGACCGTCGAAAACCAACGAGCCATGTTCGCCATGCACGGCCTGCCTGATGTCCTTGTCAGCAACAATGGGCCGTGCTTCACCAGTGCTGAATTCAAGGAATTCATGACCTGCAATAGGATCAAGCACATCACATTTGTCCCATTCAAGCCAGGCAGAACGGGCAGTCCAAACCATCAAGCAAAGCTTGAAACGTGTGTCGGCAGACCCACCTGTACCGAGTCCTGCTCAGCTACCGCACCAGACCCCACTCGCTCACCAGGGTTCTCCCAGTTGAGCTGCTCATGAAAAGTGCACTCAAAACAAGGCTCTCTCTTGTCCACCCTGATCTCCATGATCATGTCGAGGGCAGGCGGCATCAACAAAGCATGTACCATGATCGCGCAAACATGTCACACGATATTGAAGTCAATGACCCTGTATTTGTACTCAACTATGGATATGGTCCCAAATGACTTGCTGGCACCATCATAGCCAAAGAAGGGAGTAGGGTGTTTCAGGTCAAACTTGTCAATGGACTAACTTGCAGAAAGTATTTGGACCAAACCAAACTGCGATTCACAAACAGCCACGGGCAACCCGAAGAGGACACCACCAACATTGACCCTCCAGATGTAGTATAATGTGGATAAATGTGAGGTTATCCACTTTGGTGGCAAAAACATGAAGGCAGAATATTATCTGAATGGCGGCAGATTAGGAAAAAAGGAGGTGCAATGAGACCTGGGTGCCATGGTACATCAGTCATTGAAAGCTGTCAGGCAGGCACAGCAGGCGGTGAAGAAGGCAAATGGTATGTTGGTCTTCATAGCTAGGGGATTTGAGTATAGGAGCAGGGAGGTCTTACTGCAGTTGTACAGGGCCTTGGCAAGGCCTCACCTGGAATATTGTGTTCAGTTTTGGTCTCCTTGGTGAGGAAGGACGTTCTTGCTATTGAGGGTGTGCAGCAAAGGTTCACCAGACTGATTCCCGGGATGGCAGGACTGACATATGAGGAGAGACTGGATCGACTGGGCCTGTATTCACTGGAGTTTAGAAGGATAAGAGGGGATCTCATAGAAACATATAAAATTCTGACGGGACTGGACAGGTTAGATGCAGGAAGAATGTTCCCGATGTTGGGGAAGTCCAGAACCAGGGGACACAGACTAAGGATAAGGGGTAAGCCATTTAGGACTCAGATGAGGAGAAACTTCTTCACTCAGAGAGTTGTTAACCTGTGGAATTCTCTACCACAGAGAGTTGTTGAAGCCAGTTCGTTGGATATATTCAAGAGGGAGTTAGATATGGCACTTACGGCTAAAAGGATCAAGGGGTATGGAGAGAAAGCAGGAAAGGGGTACTGAGGTGAATGATCCGCCATGTTCTTATTGAATGGCAGTGCAGGCTTGAAGGGCCGAATGATCTACTCCTGCACCTATTTTCTATGTTTCTAACACACACACACACACACAAGTGGCAACCGACATCACGGTTGACCACAAATCTGAACTCACCATCCCCAGTAGCCCGGCAAGGCCAGTTGCCCAGCAACCCAGCGAAGCACCACCAACTCACCCACACCTGCATTTGTACCAAGACGATCGTCAAGGGAGCGAAAAGCCGCAGATCGTCTCACCCTGTAAATAAGTGTACTATTGACTTTTGGAGGGAGTGATGTTATGTATGCAACCCTAGGCAACCTGTATCATACCGCCATCAGAGGGCTTACCTGTTGGAGTCCCAAGGGATCCCAGCATCCCTTGGGAGCACTGTATATAAGCAGGCCTCCCATGCTGTACCAGCACTCTGGAGTTTGAATTCAGGAGCTAAGGTCACACTTACTCATTGTCTACAGTACTCCGTTGCATTACTTTATTTCGAGCTTAACATGTAGCATGTATCATTTTCTTATCCTAATTTTGCAAGATTAAGTTTAGTAATGAATTATGTGTAAGTTGTTTGTGTAGAAGTTCTCAGAGAAAAATGGCTCCTACTGCAAAAAGGGAGGATAACAAAATAAAGGTGGACTGTGCTATTGAAGGTCAAAGATGGGAGTGTTAGAATGAGATGTATTGTGAGGCTCAACAGCTGCAAGCTATCACAGCATTTGAAAGGAAGAAAAAGGTATAAGAGAAGAAGCTATTGAACCCTGAAGGCAGCACGAACACAGAGAAAGACTGGAGGAGAACTACAGTCAACAGAACACAGCAAAAGACCGTGCCACAGTCACTCAGTGGGTTTCCGTTGAGGTTTCAAGGAACAGACCGTCAACTATCGCCTTATTAAGTAATATTTCTTTGTACTGGAAATAAATCACTTAATAACATCTGTTGTGCTTATTTACAATATACCTGTACACAGCGTGGTTTGTTGTGGTCACGGACAGTTCTCTTCTGTCAGATCTTACACGTCAGTCAATCAAATATTGCTGATTTTCCTTGTTTGAATGTATGTAAGTTATTTTTGGGCTGGATCTTTGGCTCCGTTGAGCTTATGTTAGCGCCCTGGAGGGGCGGCAAAGTGTGTTTCTAGGCGTTACGGCGGGCATCCAGCTTTTACCGCCCGGTTGGCAAATTCGGCTCATGCTTTGTGGTGGGCAAATTCTTACGCACGGCCCTCTAGTTTCACTGAGATAATGATGTCAACCATCGTACAACGCTCCGAAACGCCCCTGATGCAAAATTAAGCCAAGTTGCCTCATTATAGACCCGCCCCAGGAAACACCTGAAAAATCAGGCATTCCCAGGGTGCAGCAGGCGGTATTGACAGCATATTTAAATGGAGGGAGGAGGATCCTACATCGCAGGTCACATTGACTGCAATGGCTGTGCACAGCACGCTGCGTCACACTCCGACTTGAAAACGGCAGTTTTATCTGCCATTACAGTCTCCTTACAACTTCAGTGAGATCATTTAATGGGGGCATTACTAGCTGGCCAGCGTATCATGCTCCATGCTATTGCCAGGTGGCGTAAAGCTAGAAGAAGGGCTCTTGTCCGTGTCGGGCCATGGATGAGGAGAGGCCGAAGACATCTGGGGAGGGGGGCTTACCCCCCCACGGGTTTACAGGCACCAACGCTCATACCTCCAGCTTGCTGAGGAGCAGTGTGTGAGAAGGCTGCGCTTCAGAACGAAGGTGCTGACAGGTGGACCTACAGCCTCCCAGCACCAAAAGGACTGCACTGCCCGTAGCAGTGAAGTGACTGCGGCGTTGGCCTTCTATGCCTCCGGCTCCTTCCAGGCAGCAGCAGGGGTCATTTGCAGTATCTCAATATGCTACACATTGCTGCATTCTGCATTTTACAAAGGCTCTGTAGGCCCACAGAATGGACTTTATGAAGTTCCCAATGTTGGCTTTTAAATATTTAAACATATTAATGATTCAAGCTATTTTTTGATAATGCATCACTGATTTTTATTATTTTATAATGTTCGATTATTTCAAAGGAATACAGGGATCTGTTAAGAAATAAAGATCCTTGTGTAGAATTATTGGTTAAATTTGAAATGAACTTCCATTTACAAATATATACAAAATAGCAACAGTTAAAGACTAACCAGACACCAGTATATTATATCAATTGGAGTTCAGGCCTGGAACATCGGGTCCTTCATCGAAACACCTGTGAACTTGAACTCGTGGAAGCAAGTCATCATCGTTCGAGGGACCGCCTATGATGATGATGATGATACACTCTATGTGCTTATGGGACAATTCAAAGCAACTTGTTTGGTAGACCCTTAAATATTTCGTAGTTATCACATTTTAAATTAATTTATAGGATGTTAAGTTTCACAAATATATTTGAAATACCTGCTTTACAGAATCAGCAGGTGGTGGCACTACTGAACGGTGAAAGTTACTGATCTCAGCAGCTTGGTCAGGCAATAATTCACCTGTGCCACCATTTTAATAGACACTTCAGAAATGTCGGAGCAATGAGGGTTAGGGGCCCACCCAAATGATCACGTCTGCAGAGCATGGTCTTTGTGTCTGTGCCATTCTGATTGGAAGTGAAAAGCATCTCACACTTTGTGCCAGAAAATATACATAAATGTACTGGTGAGAAGTGATAACTACACTAAAACATTTCTATATGGAGAATCCCTATTACCATTTGTTCTGTTACTGAGGCACCTTTCATATTAGAAAAGGACTGTAAGCAGACCGAACTTCAGCAATAAACCTAGAATACCATAATCATTAAAAGCTATTATTAAAATATAAAAGATATTATGTGAACACGAATTGGATATTACTGTGAATATTGTGCTCATCGCTGTTTATCTCATGTTACACAAGAAACCTGTCTTATTTTCTAAAGCCGCAGCACCTTAACTACCTGTAACAAAGATAATGACTAACAATTCTGCTTTCCATGAAGGTTTAAAAAAAACATTAATTGGTTCTTTATTGTGTTGAATCGATGAAATCAAACACAATCTTTATTGTGGCCTAATTTTCATATCTGCGTATTTATAGGAATAATTAAAACCCTTTCCTGTTTTCCAGGATATCCCATTTGCATAAGAAGTATAAGCACCTTTTAGATAAAGACCATTAAGGTTTGAATGATGACATTGTGAATACCACCAAGCTCCACTGTATACTACAGCACAATTACTAGTATCGACGTCATTGTCTCTGTCACGTGTGCTAAATGATTTGTTATTTTGGAAAGTAAGCGAATCACCTGTAAAAATCAAAAAGGAGTTCAATAATTCGTGCAAAAAATGCACAGCACAACAAGATAAATAACAACAATGTTTTTTAAATAGTATCACAATAACAAGCACTTCTGCTGCAGATATACTCCACCCCTCAGTTTCAGAATACTATTTGTGTGTGTGATGTTCAGTTGGAGAGCCTAAGCTATACTGCTGACTGCACCTCATTGTGGGTCGTACTGAGATCAGGGACAAGAAAACTTTGCTCGTGCGCTCTTAGATACATGTGTGGAGCATTAGCGCAGTGAAAGCAGCATCATATGATTAATCAATCCTCAGTAATTGGCAATGGAAGTGACTCCAAACTGGACACATCAAAGGGGAAATGCGGCAATTGGTCTGTGATATTGGCCTGAAATTCTGGCCTCACTGGGTCCATAAGGAGTGTGTACGGATCCGGGAAGGCTTCGCAAAAGCCGGTTTTCGGCGCGCAATGCACATGCGCTGAAAACCGGCTTTTCCGATCTGTCAAGTTCTGGCTTGACAGATCGCAAGCATCTCAGCAGCAAGGACATTTGCATGGGCAAGATTGCAGTATTTGCCCATCTCTTGCCCAGCAAATGTCCTTCAAACATTGCGCCTGGTAAAAGCAGGCACATAGCCTACTTTTTTCAGTGTAAGAGTTTTAATGCAGATAAAAAACGTAAAAATATTATTTTAAAATACATTTTTATGTTAAAAATCCTGCCCACTGAGGAAAGTTTATTTTAAACTCTAATTACGAAAAAAAATTTTAAATCGGAAAAATATTTTTTTCTAACAAATTTATTAACTTTAATTTCAATTAATTTTCATGATGTGAAGTGTGTTTTTTATTTTTTATGTTTTTTTTTCTCATTAATAGCAATTAGAACTCGTAGATATGGAGTTCCCATTGCTATTAATGAGAATAATGTACCTGATTGGTTGAGCAGTCACACGTGACTGCACCTTCTGCGGGGGAACCTCGAGGACAGGAGCACACTTTGCAGAGCGGGAAGAGAAGACCTCCGCACCAGAATCCTATGCTCCTCCCGGACCACCAGGTAAAATCGTAAAAATTCTCAGGTCGAAGGCGTTCGTCCGAAAGAAGCCTCCGATCGGAATTTCAGGTCAGGTTTTGCATCTCCCCCAATGCAGAAACGTTCAGACAGATAACACACACATACACTGCAAAACTAAATTTCCACATTCCTACTTTGCCTTTGCAGAGTTGAGACGCATTCTGAATTCTGCAGCTAACTGAAAATTCAGCTTTAGATTCCCTCTGACATAGTGGACCTTGGTCATATGTTTGTACAATGCAGGCCAGTAAAAAAGGCCCCAAACCTTGTAATGCATGGCATTGATTAACAGCTGGTACTTGGATTTTATCTTTATGTTGGATATTTCCACAGATTTACAATTGTGATATACGGACACACTAAGGGCTACACACTTCACATTGGAAGAAAAAGATTTCGTACCTAGGTCACCGCCTGAGTATGCCCCCAAAATAAGTCTGTATTTCTCAGATTCATCGAGGATCTTAAAAGAGTTATATTCAGCAAATCCTTTTTTGTCATCAAAATCCTTCACATCTATACGTAACTGATAAGACCCTGGAGAAATAAAAGTGGAATTAGGAAAAATGTAATATGCATTCAATGTAAGTTGAAAATTAGTTTCAAATAACCTGTCTTTGTCAGCGCATGAATGTTGTCATTTCCCAGCCAGAATTCTGAGAGTTGGTTCCCAAATCCTTTCTTGTAGGAATTCCAGCCTCGGAAAAAATCAACAGAACCATCCACGCGCCTCTGGAATACCTAAAGAAATGGAAACACGGTGATACAGTTTAATCGAGCCACAGCACGATGGGCACCTACAGTACAGAAAGCGCCATTTGCTTTGTTATGTTTGTCAGTTCTTTGCTGGAGCAATCCAGATCTAATTCCACAGCACAGATCAATCCCCATAGTTCAGTATCAGCCTCTGCTTCAATTAATCATCCTTTTCCCTTAAACCATGCAATAGTCACTGCCTCAGTTATTCCTCCTGACAAAACATGTCCTATTGTCTATGTAAAGAAATTTCTCCCACTCTGTGAAGTGTTATATTTTGGTAGAAAGAACGAGGAGAAGACATATAAACTAAATAGTGCAATCATAAAGGGGGTGCATGAACAGAGAGACCTGGGGCTATGTGTACATAAATCGTTGAAGGTGTCAGGGCAGGTTGAGAAAGCAGCTAAAAAGGCTTATGGGATCCTGGGCTTCAAAAATAGAAATATAGAGTACAAAAGTGTGGAAATTATGATGAACACTGGTTTGGCCCCAACTGGAGTACTGTGTCCAATTCTCGGCATCACACTTTAGGAAGGATATGAAGGTCTTAGAGAAGGTGCAGAAAAGATTTACGAGAGTGATTCCAGGAATAAGGGAGTTCAGTTACGGTGATAGACTGGAGAAGCTGGGGTTGTTCTCCTTGGAACAGAGAAGATTGAGAGGAGGTTTGATGGAGGTGTTCAAAATTATGAGGAGTCTGAACAGGATAGACAGAGAGAAACTGTTCCCATTGGCAGAAGGATTGAGAACCAGAGGACACTGATTTAAGGATGTCCTTCCTCAGATTAGGAGACCAAAACTGAACACAATATTCAAAGTATGGCCTCACCAAGGCCCCGTACAACTGTAGTAAGACCTCCCTGCTCCTATACTCAAATCCCCTAGCTATGAAAGCCAACATGCCATTTGCCTTCTTCAACGCCTGCTGTACCTGCATGCCAACTTTCATTGACTGATGTACCATGACAGCCAGGTCTCGTTTTCCTAATCTGTCACCATTCAGATAATATTCTGCCTTCCTGTTTTTGCTACCAAAGTGGATAACCTCACATTTATCCACATTATACTGCATCTGCCATGCATTTGCCCACTCACCTAACCTATCCAAGTCACCCTGCAACCTCTTAGCATCCTCCTCACAGCTCACACTGCCATCCAGCTTAGTGTCATCTGCAAACTTGGAGATATTACATTCAATTCCTTTGTTTAAGTCATTAATGTATATTGTAAGTAGCTGGGATCCCAGCACTGAGCCTTGTGGTCCCCCACTAGTCACTGCCTGACATTTTGAAAAGGACCAGTTTATTCCTACTCTTTGCTTCCTGTCTGCCAACTAGTTCTTTATCCACATCAATACATTACCCCCAATACCATGTGCTTTAATTTTGCACACTAATCTCTTGTGTGGGACCTTGTCAAAAGCCTTTTGAAAGTCCAAATACATCACAGCCACAGGTTCTCCCTTGTCCACTCTATTAGTTACATCCTCAAAAAATTCTAGAAGGGCTGGCGCTGCTCCCTGCATTTTTCCTGCAGCTGTCGCGCTGCAAAGATCATGTCCATTGTGCCCCGTAGGCAACGACATCTACACTGTGATTCCAGGAGGAGCTCTTCGGCCACAGGGAGAATAAGGTTGAGGAGAACTCTAGTGACAACCTTCCCAGTGGCTGATAGCAGGGAGATTCCCCTATAGTTGCCGCAGTCGGACTTGTCCCCTTTTTAAAGATGGTCATGATCACTGCATCTCTGAGATCTCCCAGCATGCTCTTCTCCCTCCAAATTAGAGAGATGAGATCATGTATCCGCGCCAACAGCGCCTCTCCACCATACTTTAGCATCTCATCAGAAATTTCATCCGCACCCATAGCCTTGTTATTCTTGAGCTGTTTTATGGCTTTGCCTACCTCGTGCAGCATTGGGGTTTCACTGAGGTGGTGGCAGGTCGCATGCAGCAGGATGGAGTTGCGAACACTCGAGTCAAAGGCAGAGTCTCAATTGAGGAGATCTTCAAAGTGCTCCTTCCAGCAGGCTCTGACAGCCTCGGTGTCCTTGATGAGTGTTTCCCTATTCTTGGCCAGGAGTGGGGTGGGGCCTTGGGAATTTGGACCGTCGGTGGGCTTGATTGCAATGAAGAATCCTCACATATCGTGGCTGTCGGCCAGTTGTTGTATCTCCTATGCTTTCTCCATCCACCACCTGTTCTTTAGGTCCCGGGTTTTTTGTTGAACCTCAGACTTGAGCCGTCTGTAACGTTGTTTTGCAGCTCCCGAGTTGGGTTATTGCTTGAGGCTCAGAAATGATTGCGCTTGCAATCTATTAGTTCTTGAATCTCCTGATCATTTTCATCAAACAAGTCTTGGTGTTTTCTAGTTGAGTAACCAAGTGTCTCTTCACAGGCAGTGTTTGTGGAGGCCTGGAGGGAAGACCAAGCACTGTGGCCATTCAGCATTTCAAGGTCATCAAGACACGCTAGATTAGCTGTGAGGCATTGGCTGTATAGGGCTATCTTAGCTGGGTCTTTAAGTGCCCCGGCATTAACTTTTTAATGGCACTGCTTCTGCTGTCCCCTCTGCTTTGGGGTTATATTTATATCGAGCAGTCGTCAGCTCCTGTCATGGCGTGGGTGATGCACACATCCCTGCGATCCCTTGCTCGGACAATGACATAGTCGAGCAGATGCCAGTGTTTGGAGTGAGGGTATTTGTCCCTCTGGCGGAACCTTGATAATGTGGGAAAATATGGTGTTATCCACTTTTGCAGAAAAAATAGAAAAGCAAATTATAATTTGTGAAGAAAAATTGCAAAGTGCTGGAGTACAGAGGGACCTTGGGGTCCTTCTGCATGAAACACAAAATGTTAGTATGCAGGTACAGCAAGTAATCAGGAAGGCAAATGGCATGTTGGTCTTTATTGCAAGGAGGATAGAGTATAAAAACAGAGAAGTCCTGCTACAACTGTACAGGGTATTGGTGAGACCACACATGGAGTACTGCGTACAGTTTTGGTCTCTGTATTTAAGGAAGGATATACTGGCATTGGAGGCTGTTTAGAGAAGGTTCACTAGGTTGATTCCGGAGATGAGAGGGTTGACTTATGAAGAAAGGTTGAGTAGGTTGGGCCTATACTCATTGGAGTTCAGAAGAATGAGAAGTGATCTTATTGAAACTTATAAGATAATGAGGGGGCTCGACAAGGTGGATACAGAGAGGATATTTCCACTCATAGGGAAAATAAAACTAGGGGGCATAGTCTCAGAATAAGAGGGCGCCCATTTGAAACTGAGATGAGGAGGAATTTCTTCTCGTGGACGGTTGTAAATCTGTGGAATTCTCGGCCCCAGAGAACTGTGGAGGCTGGGTCATTGAATAGATTTAAGGCGGAGATAGACAGATTTTTGAGTGATAAGGGAGTAAAGGGTTATCGGGAGTGGGCAGGGAAGTGGAGCTGAGTCCATGATCAGATCAGAGGGGCCAAATATCCGACTCCATTGTTAAAGATTCTCTCTCCTCGGGGACTGTTCCCCTCTCCTTCAAATCTGCTGTCATCACCCCTCTCCTCAAAAAAACAAACCTTGACCCCACTGTGCTTGCTAGCTATCGCCCCCGTCTCCAACCTCGCTTTCCTGTCCAATGTACTTGAACGTGTTGATGCCTCTCAATTCCGTCACCACCTTTCCATGAATTCAATGATTGAATCTCTTCAATCTGGTTTTCGCCCTTACCACAGTACCGAAATGGCTCTCATCAAAGTCACAAAGATAAACTATCCCTTCTCGTCCTTCTGGACCTGTCTGCAGCCTTTGACACAGTTGACCACTCCATCCTCCTCTAACACCTCGCCACCATCGTCTAGCTAGGTGGGAATGCACACGCCTGGTTCCATTCTTATCTATTTAATCGTAGCCAGAAAATCTCCTGGCTTGTGTTTCCATTCCCGCATCATTTCCTCTGATGCCCCCCAAGGATCTAACCTTTGCCCTCTCTTGTTTCTCATCTATATGCTATCCCTTGGCGATATCATCTGAAAACACAGAGTCAGTTTCCACATGTATGCTGACGACACCCAGCTCTACCTCTCCACCACTTCTGTTGACCCCTGCTTGGTATCTAAATTGTCAGATTGTTTGTCCAACATCCAGTACTGGATGAGCAGAAATGTTCTCCAATTTAATATTGGGAAGACCGAAGCCATTATCTTTGGTCCCCGCCACAAACTGCGTTTCCTAACAACTGACTCCATCCCTCTCCCTAGCATCAATTTGACAGTGAATAAGACTGTTCGCAACCTAGGTGTCATATTTGATCCTGAAATTAGTTTCAAGCCACATATCCACGGCATAACTAAAACTGCCTTTGTCCAACTCCGTAACATTGCTCGCCTAGGCCTCTGCGTCAGCTTTTCTACTGCTGAAACCCTCATTCATGCCTTTGTTACCTATAGACTTGACTACTCCAACTCACTTCTGGTTGGCCTCCGACATTCTACACTATGTAAACTAGAGGTCATTCAAAACTCCGCACCCCTGTTCTAACTTGCACCAAGTCACGATTACCCATTACCCCTGTGCTTTCTGACCTACATTGGCTCCCGGATAAACCATGCTTTGATTTCAAAATTCTCATCTTTGTTTACAAATCACTCCATGGCCTTGACCCTCCCTATCTCTGTAATCTTCTTCAGCCTCACAATCCCATAAGATATCTGCGCTCCTCAAATTCTGCCCTCTTGAACATCCCTCATTATAACTGCTCAGCCATTTGTGGCCGTGCCTTCAACTGTTTGGGCCCTAAGCTCTGGAACTCCACCCCTCTCCCTCTCTTTCCTCCGTTAAGATGCTCCTTAAAACCTACCTCTTTAACCAAGTTTTGGTCATCTGCCTTCATTTCTTCTTTTGTGGCTCGGAGTCAAATTTATCTGTTTTGTCTTGTAACACTGCTGTGAAGCGCCTTGCGACATTTTATTACGTTAAAGGCGCAATATAAATAAAAGTTATTATTATTAATAATATTATTAAATAACACCAGGGAATCCAAAGAAGCTGAAATGATTCACTCACCAGCCATCCTCCACCATCTGTGTCCATATCACAGAAAACTGTTAGTGGCATACAGTTTTCCAGGTATATGGTGTACCAGCCACTCAGTGTTACTCCCCTGTCTTGCAACTGCTTACAGTTGCTGGCACCTAATGAAAAGGAAAGGTGTGTGAGACCGAGAGATATTCAGTCTACCTCCAGCTTATAATACATTTTGTTTGTGTCCCATGGCCAACTTTAGTCCAATTTACACATGTTTTTTTGATTTTAGCAACTTGCAGAAACCCATCATTCATTAGAGTCCCCAATTCTAATTGTTGACCAATTCACATAAGTAGTGTTTCATTTGCTGACCCATCACCCCTGTGTTCGTTGACCTGCACTAGCTTCTGGTTTAGCAAAGCCGTGATTTCAAAATTGTCATCTTTATCTTCAAATCCCTCCATGGCCTCATCCCTCCCGATCTCTGTAATCTCCTCCATCCCCACGACCCCTCGAGATGTCTGCGCTCCTCTACTTTTACCATCTTGAGAATCCCTGATTATAATCGCTCAACCATTGGTGGCCGTACACTCCTGTGAAGTGCAATGTGACATTTTGCTACATTAAAGGCGCTATATCAATACAAGCTGTTGTTGTTATTATGGAGTGCACCCTCTGTCCCTGTACATCACCCACCCAAGTCCAGAGCATTTCGGTGCAGCTTGGCAATGATAATGTTTAGTGACTTCAGTGCGTGTGGAGGTACTATGGGAATATAGCCAGCTAAAACCCTGCAGCTTACCAACAGAGAGCACCAGTAAACGTTCCACTGCTTGTTCAGGACCATCCTATTAAAGCATCGGCATCCAGCGTCTTTTGGAGCTGAGTGGGAAGAATCCCGGTCCCAGTGATTTTTCTGCCCCTTCAGTTGCCATCAACCATTAACAGTAGCCTGTAGTACACCGGGCCTGCATGGCTCCGATATTGGATCAGTGGGTGCACTGACTTGGTTCCAGTCGCTCAGTAACAGGCATGTTATCTTGTAGCCAACTCAACCTCAAAAAGGCGCCATTTACCTCAACCTGAGTATGTTGGTCGTTCGGTAAACATGCTCTATATGACCATGGAAGGATGAGCACTACCAAACCAATGACACTAGTTTGGGACCAACCCTATATTAACTAGGCGTCATATAATCTTCAAATTGGGAGTCCCATGGTATAACTACCTTGGCATTTTTTTAAAAGAGAAGATCTTAGTTTAGAACATATACAGGATATCTCCTTCCTACCTTGTTACTGCGTTTACAACCCAATAATCTTTGCTGAATCAAGATAAAGATTCAAGGTAACCAATCAGATTAACAGCAAAATCTGGCTGTACATTTAATAAACAATCTCGTAAAGAATGCAGCTTAGACTTTTTGATATAAATTGCTCTGAAACTTACCAGTTTGACAGTGGTAAGAATTCAGAGTGCTTTCCCCTGTGTGAACAACAGCAGCTTGTCAATACCTCTCAGTGCTGTATAACAACACGTCATCCAGCACAGACACACTTTTATATTATCTGGTTTACACAAAAGTTGAATCATTTCTTCCTTTGAAACTGGTTCACTGCATCTGAATATTTTAACGATAAGTAATATTTGATGTTAAATTGGATTTATGACTTATTCCACATAGCACTGATGGCAGTAATTCATTTCAGAATTGCTCAGGATATGAGCGTCACGCCTTACGGGGTGGGTGACATGAGCGACCTGTGGTCAGGGAGGGGTGAGAGATGATATGGCAGGAAACTCTGAAACATTGATTTATAAAAAACCTTCATTCAGTGATTATTTTCTTGTACAGATCATAAGTGGCAGTTTGAGCAGCAAATTGCTCTGCAATCTGACCGGCAGAACCTCCTTGGCTCCCCGCCCCCAAACCCTTCAACAGAGGGCTCCAAGAGTGGGCTGCCAGTTGGTTAGATTGCCAACCACGGACGGGACAATCGGTGTACCCGTCGGGGATGTGGATCACACGAGTACGCGGATGAGAGACGGGCTTGACGCGAGCCGGTAGAAGGGAGGGGAGTGCGATCGCCACATGTGCAGCGCAGAGCTGGCTAGCTGGGTGACCTGGGGGAGCGCATGGAGGAGTGTGAGAGCAGCGCACAGGTAACAAGGCTGGTGGTGGGCACCAGTTGTGTTCAGGCAGGCTTATAAATAAACCAATCAATAAACAAAAGAATTTAATGCATAGACTTTTACTGAGCCTTGTTCAAGAGCGGAGAGTTTTTAAACATTTAAATATGTCGTAGTTGGGGATTTGGGAGATAATGGTAGGTGAAATTTGTCTAGAGAATGCAAACCTATTGGCAGGTTGGCTTTGTTTATAATGGGTTTAGACATTTAAAAGTGGGGTTCATTTTTCTAATACTACTACGTACTTAAACTCAGAGAAAGATGCCAAAATGCAAGTTCGCGCAGGGCGCCATTTTTCCTAAGGCCAGCCCTGAGGAGAGCGTCTCTGAACTGATTCTAATACTCAGCATTTATTGAAAACAGGATTTTCTTGAAATATTTACCTTTTTCTCCCTTTGGCCCAGCTTTCCCAGGTATCCCTGGACCACCCTTATCTCCTGTGACAAATGTTAAAACACATGTTGACATTTGTGAAACTGAGACATTCAGAAATCTGAAATGTTGTCTATACATTGTAATGTCAGATCTATAGCTACATTTCAAAATATTTTAAGCACTAAACATAGAACTGCCAGGAAGGAAAAAGGAAAAAGTAATTTTCCCCTCCTTTGTTGAAATGAAAACCAGTTTTACTTGCCGCTCAATTACTCACCCACATTTATACAGTTTTTGAAAAGCTACACATTTCATTCTCTATTGTATATATTGATATATTTCATCTGGAAATCCACCTGAAGTCTTTTGAAAGCTGCACTATAATCTAATATGATCCACTATTGATTGAATTGAGGTCCATTCATTCAAATCCCTGCAGATAACGTACTAACATCACAATCTAATGGTTCTATCAATTAGGAGTGAGGATTGACTTTAGGAAGATGGAGCTTGCATTTGTAAAGTGCCTTTAACAAACTCAGGATATCCCAACGCACTTTACAGCCCAGTTTTATAATGAAAGCTGAAAGCTCCAAATCTTCTGTTTAGGGATCTGAAGAGATTGAATTCTTAAAATCCAAAACTCAGACTTGAAGACGATGAAATCCAACTTCTTGAAAAGTGAGTTATTTGCATAAATCTGACAGCTGTCTCAGCTCATTTGGATTCAGAAACTACCGTCAAACTCATTTCAGTGATTCGTAGCTGCAAAATGAACTAAAACATGTTCCATTACAGAGTTACCATTCAAATGAAGATATTGCCATGTAATTATCAATATTGCCATAGAGGGAGTGCATCGAAGGTTCATCAAACTGATTCCGGGGATGGGGGGATTGTCCTATGAGGAGAGATTGAGTAGACTAGGCGTATATTCTTTAGAATTTATAAGAATGAGAGGTGATCACATTGAAACATACAAAATTCTTACAGGGCTTGACAGGGTAGATGCAGAGAGGATGTTTCCCCAGGCCGGGGATTCTAGAACCAGGGGTCACAGTCTCAGAATAAGGGGTAGGCCATTTACCACCGAGATGAGGAGAAATTTCTCCACTCAGAGAGTGGTGAATCTTGGGAATTCTCTACCCTGGAGGGATGTGGCGTATATTCAAGACAGAGATGGATAGATTTTTGAATATTAAGAGTATCTAACAATATGGGGATAGTGCAGGAAGTGGAGTTGAGGTAGAAGATCAGCCATGATCTTACTGAATGGTGGAGCAGGCTCGAGGGGCCGAATGGTCTTCCCTGCTCCTGATTCTTACGTTCTAAGTATGAAAAGAATTGTATTTAGAACTTTATCATATGCCTTAGACACATCCCATAGTGCCTCCTATTGAATACATTACTTTGAATACAGTGGTTATTGTTATGGTGTTAATTGCAGCAGTCATTTTGGACACAGCAATATCTCACAACTAGAAATGAAATGAATGACCAGTTAATCTGCTGAGGAGAACTTTGTTCATCTTCAAATATTGGAATGAGATCTTTATCACCTATCTGAACGACTGAAACAGGCAGGCTAATACCGTCTAATTTGAAGAACAGCACCTTTTACAATCCAACATTTCCTCAGTATTACATTGGAGTGTAGCCTTTATTATATGTTTACATTATGGAGAGGAGCTTGAAGCGATAGACTATGACTTAGAGCTGAAAGTGCTACCTGCTGAGCCAAGCTGACACTTTCTTTGTTCCTTTCTGTATGGTTTTCTGAAACTTTCTGAGCTTATTCCAAAATAGAATTAGCAAAATTAACAAAGCCCCAGAATTGAGAGTGCTGCATTATAAGGAATGTTCTCCTTTACAAAAGCAAAACACTGCAGATGCTGGAATCTGAAATGGAAACAGAAAATGCTGGAAATCTCAACGGATCAGGCAGCATCTGTGGGGAGAAAAACAGAGTTTCTGTTTCAGGTCGATGACCCTTCATCAGAACTGGCACATGTTCAAAAGGAACACATTCTTAAGGAGCACTGAAAGGGGAGGGGAAGAAAAAACAAAAAGGAAAGCCTGTGATAGGGTGGAAGACAGGAGAGATTAGAGAGACAAAAGGGATGATGGCCCAAATTGAAATGGTAATGGCAGGAGTTAGAAAAAGATTAGTCTAGATAGGGTGTGAATAGCGGAATAATGACCAGCTGCCATTGGAGAGAAAGAGAAAAAAAACATAAGATCGGGGCGGGGGGCGGGCGAGGGGGCGCGGTAGTGCAAGGAAGGGAGCCAAAGATGGGCAGAGGTTAGGCCCTGAAATTGTTGAACTTGATGTTGAGTCCAGAAGACTGTAAAGTACCTCAACAAAAGATGAGGTGCTGTTCCTCGAGCTTGCGTTGAGCTTTATTGGAACAGTGCAGGAGTCCGAGGACAGAGATATCTGAGTGGGAGTGGAGTGGAGAATTAAAGCGACAGGCGACCGGAAGCTCAGGGTCAAGCTTATAGATTGAATGGAGGTGTTCCTCTAAGCAGTCACCCATTCTGCGCTTGGTCCCCCCAATATAGAGGAGACCACATCGTGAGCAGCGAATATAGTATACAAAATTGAAAGAAGTACAAGCAAATCACTGTTTCACCTGGAAGGAGTATTTGGGGCCCGAGACAGTGGGAAGGGAGGAGGCAAAAAGGCAGGTGTTGCATCTCCTGCGCTTGCACGGGGATGCTGGGGGTGCCAGCAGAATGGACCAGTGTGTTGCGGTGGGAGCGGTCCCTTCGGAATGCTGAGAGGGGAGGGGAGGGGAAGATGTGATTGGTGGTGGGATCACGCTGGAGGTGGCATTAAACCAAAGCTCTGTCTCCCTGTTCTTGTCATTAGCTGGACATTTGTTTAAATTAATTCATGGGATGTGGGCATTGCTGGCAAGGCCAGCATTTATTGTCCATCCCTAATTGCCTTTGAGAAAGTGAAGGTAGTCCCACAGTGCAGTTAAGGAGGGAGTTCCAGGATTTTGGCCCACCGATGATGAAGGAATGGTGATATATTTTCAAGTCAGGGTGGTGTGTAACTTGGAGGTGGTGGTGTTCCCGTGTGCCTGCTGCTCTTGTCCTTCTAGATGGTAGAGGTCGGGGGTTTGGGAGGTGCTGCTGAAGAAGCCTTGACGAGTTGCTGCAGTGTATCGTGTAGATGATGCACTCAGCAGCCACAGTGCACCAGTGGTGGAAGGAGTAAAGGTTTCAGTTGGTTTAAAAGTTCCATGTCACTATTCCCAAAGAAACGATTCTCCCAGTCTCCTGGACATTCACCCCTTACTGGGTTAATTGTTCATTCATCTTAATCAGTATTTTGAATGGTAAGTCAGTGTTATTAGTGTTCACTTTGAGAACCAATCATTGCAAGTAGTCATTACAGGGAAAAGCTTCACGAAAAAGGGTGAGCATATATATTATACCTTTCAAACCAAGACCCCCTCCATCTCCTTTGGCTCCAGAAATTCCATTTATTCCTGGTGTTCCTGGTATTCCTGGTATTCCAGGCGTTCCAGCAGCACCCTGAACAATTGTACACGGGCTTGTAACCTTACATTCTTGGAAAGAAAAAAGCACAACACAGGACATTAGTGATAGCGTTGAATAATAAGATTACTCAATTTAAAATTTTTGATCACTTCAAACACAGTTGAATAACAAGCAACATTGGCATGTAAAGGTATTCTCATTGAAAGTTAATTACAATTCTACATTTTATGAGGTATTTTGTTAAATCCCATGGTCCAATATATCAGGTAGGTAACACACTATGGAATGGCCAATCTTTTTCTACAGCTGGGGAAGTGGGAAGCCAGTAGCTGGGCCATGTCAGTAGCTAGTTCACAGAGCTTGAACGTAAGAATGTAAGAATTAGGAGCAGGAGTAGGCCATGCAGCCCCCCGAGCCTGCTCCACAACTCAATAAGATCGTGGCTGATGTTTGACCTCAACTCCACTTTCCAGCTCTCTCCCCATATTCCTTGATTTCCTTCGTGTCCAAAACTTTAGTGATCTTTGTCTTAAATATACTCAACGACTGAGCATCCACCGCCCTCTGGGGTAGAGAATTCCAAAGGGACACCTCAAACCCGAAAGGCTCTCACAAATACACAGAGGCACGACGCCCTAATATATGTCATCCACTGGACAAACACTAGAAGTAGCACTCGGTTCGGTTGTTGAGCACACCAGTCACACACTGCCACCGTGTGGAAGTATCTGAGCACAGCAGATTGGCTGACACTGCTGATGCCCCTATGGCAGCCTGAACAACATCTTGCATTTACATAGCACCTTAAACATCGAAAAAGCATCCCAGGTCACTTCAGAGAAGTGTAATTAGACACAAATCAATGCTGAGCCGAAAAAGGAGATATTAGGAAGGGTGAATAAAAGCTTGATCAAAGAAGTTGGTTTTAAGGAGGTTCTTAAAAGTTGGGAGGAAGGCAGAGATGCGGAGAGGTTTAGGCAGGGATTAAGGTTCAGGCAGCTAAAGGCCACCAATGGTGCGATGCAGGGAATGGGGGGATGCACAGAAAGCTAGAGTTGGAGAAATACATGGAATGTTGTAAGTCTGGAAAAGGTTACAACTTCCGTTTCTGGCTCCCATGTTAGCTGACATTGTTAATGGTTCTCTCTCAGGTACTGTCCCCCTCTCACTTAAATCTGTCGTCATCACTCCTCCTCAAAAAAACAACCCTTGACCCCTCCGTCCTTCCAAACTACCTCCCCATCTCCAACCTCCCTTTCCTCTCCAAAGTCCTTGAACGTGTTGTCGCCTCCCAAATCTGTGCCCATCTTTCCCGTAATTCCATGTTTGAATCCCTCCAATCCGGTTTCCGTGCCTGCCGCAGTTCCGAAGCGGCTCTCATCAAAGTCACAAATGACATTCTTTGTGACCGTGACAAAGGCAAACTATCCCTCCCCATCCTTCTTGACTTGTCTACAGCCTTTGACACGGTTGACCACTCTAACCTTCTCCAACACCTCCCCATCGTCATCCAGCTGGGTGGACCAACATTCGCTTGGTTCCATTCTTATCTATCTAATCGTAGCCAGAAAATCTCCTGCAATGGTTTCTCTTCCCACCCCGTATCATTACCTTTGGTGTCCCCAAAATATCTATCCTTGGCCCCCTCCTATTTCTCATCTACATGTTGCCCCTTGGTGACATCATCCGAAAACAGAGCATCAATTTCTACATTTACGCTAATGATACCCAGCTCTGCCTCACCGCCACTTCACTCGACCCCTCGCCAGTCTCTAAATTGTCAGACTGCTTGTCCAACAACCAGTCTGGATGTGGAGAAATTTTCTCCAACTGAATATTGTGAAGACCGAAGCCATTGTTTTTGATACCCGCCACAAACTCTGTTCCCTAGCCACCGATTCCATCCCTCTCCCCAACTTCTGTCTGAGGCTGAACCAGACTGTTTGCAACCTTGGTGTCATATTTGAACCTGAAATGAACTTTCGACCACATATTTGCAGCATAACTAAAACCGCTTATTTCCACCTCCGTAACATCACCCGTCTCCACCCTTGCTTCAATTCATCTGCTGCTGAAGCCCTCATCTATGCCTTTGTTACCTCTAGACTTGACTATTCCAATGCACTCCTGGCTGGCCTCCCACATTTTATCCACATAAACTTGAAGTGGTCCAAAACTCGGCTGCCCGTGTCCTAACTCGCACCATGTCCTGCTTACCCATCACCCCTGAGCTCGCTGACCTACAGTGGCTCCTAGTTAAGCAACACCCCAATTTCAAAATTCTCATCCTTGTTTTAAAATACCATCCATGGTCTCGTCCCTCCCTATCTCTGTCATCTCCTCCAGTTCCAGAACCCTGGGAGATGTTTGCGCTCCTCTAATTCTGCCCTCTTGAGCATCCCTGATTATAATCACTCAACCATTGGTAGCAGTGCCTTCTGTTGCCTAGACCCCAAGCTCTGGAACTCCCTGCCTAAACTGCTCTCCGTCTCTCTATTTCTCTTTCCTCCTTAAGACGCTCCTTAAAACCTATTTCTTTGACCAAGCTTTTGGTCACCTGCCCTAATTTCTACTTATGCAGCTCGGTGTCAAAATTTTTATTTCATAATAATCTTATGAATCACCTTGGGACACTTCACTATGTTAAAGGCGCTATATAAATATAAGTTGTTGTTGATAGAGAACGGCGAGGCCATGAAAGGATTTGAACATGAGGACGAGAATTTTAAATTGATCTTGAGGCATCATTTATTTCTTATACTATAAAAGTTAAAGTTGCACTTACGTGTGTCAGATTGAGAATCCTGAACCTCAGAGTAGATGACGGCAGAGAACAAAATTACAATGATCTGTACGTGAGCTGGAGAAAGTCTGGAAGCCATTCTTCTGTGTTGTGTTCGTGACCCTTTGTGCTGCACCTTTTATTCTGCGATGAAGGAAATGAAGACAAAGGCTGGAAAAAACACACTCCCTTTCCTGAATATGCAAATACTTTTGTGAGGTCAAGGTTGTAATGAATAGTTTTACAATATAATTATAGCCTACAGAAAAATCTATCCCCACTATCTATCCTCAGCAGTCAGCCCAAAGTAGACGCTTTTTCTTGTTTGGATGTATGTAAGTTATTGTCCCTGAACTAGATTCTAATCTGTGAATCTGTGATTCTAATTATCATGTTCTGTACATGTCAAATTATTAGTTTAGATTCTCCACTGGTTGAAAGAGTATCCAGTCTAATATTATTCTCATCCAGGGTAAGATTTTCACTATGTGCTATTTGTAATAAAATCTTAAAACTTGTTCTTCATAAGCAGGTTTATGGGTTTGCTACAAATAGCACAGGGAGAATCTCCCCTCCCCACACCCCTCCCAACACCAGGCATGACATGTGCAATTCTAGGAAGATTCTCTGGCTAGAGATCTGAACGGGGAACATTGCCTGATTTTCCCCTCCCTGACTAAAAGATACTGAGGCCAATTGTAGTATGGTGACTAACACCTCAGCTGAGATAATCTAACTGGGAATTGAACCCTGGATCTCTTGGTCTGCATAGCTCAGCTGCAGTGCTCACTGATTCGCTGGGCTAGCTTTTTAATATCATTTTCTGTTTTTTATAAATTATTTCTCATTGACCTTAAAGTTCACCAGACTGATTCCCGAGATGGCTGGACTGACATATGAGGAACGACTGGATCGACTGGGCCTTTACTTACTGGAGTTTAGAAGGATGAGAGGGGATCTCATAGAAACATAAAATTCTGATGGGACTGGACAGTTTAGATGCAGGAAGAATGTTCCCGATGTTGGGGAAGTCCAGAACCAGCGGACACAGTCTAAGGATAAGGGGTAGGCCATTTAGGACTGAGATGAGAAGAAACTTCTTCACTCAGAGAGTTGTTAACCTGTGGAATTCCCTAACGCAGAGAGTTGTTGAGGCCAGTTGCTTGGATATATTCAAGAGGGAATTAGATATGGCCCTTACAGCTAAAGGGATCAAGGGGTATGGAGAGAAAGCAGGAAAGGGGTACTGAAGTAAATGATCAGCCATGATCTTATTGAATGGTGGTGCAGGCTCGAAGGGCCGAATGGCCGACACCTGCACCTATTTTCTATGTTTCGATGTTTCCACCACCTCCCCCTCTCCCAACCACCTCCCACCTTACTGATCTCACCCTTCTCCCAATCTCCTCCCCATTCTCCTGATCTCCCAAAGTAGATAAATCTCCAGTCCAGGATAAAATGTATCCCAGGCTGTTAAGGAAGCAAGGCAGGAAATAGCGGAGGCTCTGATCATCATTTTCCCATCGTCTCTGGCTACAGGCATGGTGCTGGAGGACTGGAGGACTGCTAACGTTGTACCATTGTTTAAAAAGTGAAAATGGTGGTGGGAAAATAATTTGAAAAATTCTGAGGGACAGTATTAATCCTTATTTAGAAAGGCACGGATTAATCAAGAACAGTAAGCATGGATTTGTGAAGGGAAGGTCATGTCTGACTAACTTAATTTAATTTTTTGAGGAGGTAACAAGGAGGGTCAATGAGGGTAGCACGTTTGATGTAATCTACATGGATTTTAGCCAGGCTTTTGACAAGGTCGCACATGGTAGACTGGTCAAAAAAGTAAAAGCCCGAGGAATCCAAGGGAAAGTGGTAGGTTGGATCCAAAATTTGCTCAGTGACAGGAAGTAAAGGATAATGATCGACGGGTATTTTTGTTACTGGAAGGCTGTTTCCAGTGGGGTTCCGCAGGGCTCAGTATTAGGTCCCTTGCTTTTTGTGGTATATAAAAATGATTTAAACTTCAATGTAGGGGGCATGATTAAGAAGTTTGCAGATAATACAAAACTTGGCCATGTGGTTGATAGTGAGGAAGCAAGCAATGGGCAGAAAAGTGGCAAATGGAATTCAATCGGAGATGTGTGAAATAATGCATTTGGGAAAGCCTAACAAGGCAAAGGATGCACAATAAATGGTAGGATACTTAGAAGTGTAGAGGGACAGAGGGACCTTGGAGTGCATGTCCACAGATTCCTGAAGGTAGCAGGGTAGGTAGATAAGGTAGTTAAGAAGGCATAAGGGATACTTTCCTTTATTAGCTGAGGCATAGAATATAAAAGCAGACTGCAAGGAGGGTTTCTTGCAATGTGAAATAGACACAAAGTTCTCCTACCTCACTACCTTCCAGACTCCATGGGGACAATATCGATATAATAGAATGCCATTTGGCATCAGTCCTGCCCCTGAAGTCTTCCCGCAGAAGCTAGACCAGAACCTCTAGAGTCTAGATGGAGTCTACAAGATTGCAGATGATATCTTGATTACTGGGCGCGGTGAGACACTTAAAGAGGCCAATCACAATCATGACGCAAACTTACGCAAATTCTTGCAGAAATGCAGAGAACGAAACATCAAACTTAACTTCGGTAAGTTTGAATACAAGCGCTCCCACGTGAAATACATGGGACATATACTGTCTAGTGATGGACTCAAAGCCGACCCAAGCAAAGTGGTCACAATCAACGAAATGTAGAAACCGCAGGATGTCGCAGGTGTATGATTTGTCGGCATGACAAAGTACCTCGCAAAATTCTTGCCAGATCTTTCAGACCTCAGCGAGCCTCTGCGACGGCTTACTCATAAAGACACGGTCTGGAAATGGACAAGAACAAGACAAAGCATTGGAAGCTATCAAACAACGCGTGACAGTTTCTCCGGTGCTCAGGTATTTTGACCACAAACTTGTGACCAAAGGTCAAGGAGATGCATCGAGCAAGGGTCTTGGGTTCGTCCTTCTGCAACAGGGAAAACTAATTGCATATGCGAGCCGAACACTCACTCCAGCAGAAACGCGATATTCTCAAATCGAAAAGGAACTGCTTGCTCAAATCTTCGGAATGGAACAAAACCATCAATATGTATACGGTCGCAAGATCACACGATGGACAGACCATAAGCCTTTGGTTGCTATACGACGCAAGCCGTTATCTGCAGCACCCAAGCAACTACAATGTCTGCTCATTCGACTCAACCAATATGATGTCGTAATAAAGTATCAACCAGAAAAAAAAATGTACCTAGCAGACACCCTCTTGCGTGCATACCTCGAAAACGTGGAGAGATCACTGACAGAAATTGCAGTTGAATGCATCCACATGGTGTACTTTCTCCCACTCTCCAAACCACGACTGACTAACGTACAACGTGCAACTGCAAGCGACTCCACACTACAACTGGTCATACAACAAATCACAGCGGGATGGCCAGAAACGACACATGAATGCCCATTGAAACGCATGCATACTTCAAAGTTCATGACAAACTCACAACACAGGATGGCATAGTCTTCAAAGGCTATCACTGTGTCATACCAAAATCCCTGAGATCCGCCATTCATCAGCAACTTCACGCTGCTCACATTGGCGTCGAGAGCACTCTTCGACGTGGCAGAGAATCCGTTTACTGGCCAGGACTGAACAGTGACATAAAAGACTATGTTTCAAAGTGTGAAACATGTAAAATCTATCAATCAACCCAAACAAAAGAACCATTGATAAGTCACAACCTCTTTTAGAGACTGTGGGAAAAGATTGGTTGTGACATATTCACACTTGCTGGCAAAGACTACTTATGCACAGTGGGCTACTACTCGGACTATTTCGAGATAGACAATCTGCATGAAAAGAAAGATGCCACTGTCATCATCAAACACCTCAAGAAACACTTCTCTAACCACGGTATTCCAGACAAGGTTCAATCCAACAATGGACCTCCCTTCAACTCACAACAGTTCACAAACTTTGCACAGAATATGGATTCGATCACACAACAAGCTCACCAGAATATCCACAAAGCAACGGAAAGGTTGAGAACGCAGTTAAGCTCGCAAAGTAGTTAATCAAGAAGACAAAGAAAGACTGTGGTGACTTCTACATGAACCTTCTCATCTGGTAAAACACACCAACTGAAGGCCTTGATAGTTTGCCAGCACAACGCTTACTCAGTCACCGCACAAAGACAAACATCCGCAAATGAACTACTCAAACCAAGAATCATACACGACATCATCGTCAACAAAGAAAGGAACCATGCCAAACAAGCACACTACTACAACAGAGGTGCTACAGCACTTCCTACACTGCAGGAAGGAGAAACAGTGAGACTCAAACAAATGCAAGAAAGCAAAGAGTGGCAAAAAGTTCAGGTTCAGAAACAAGTCGGTATTCGTTCATATCAGATCATTACAGAAGATGGCTTTGAGTATCGCAGAGATAGGAAACATCTGAGAAAGAATGCTGAGACATTCATCGAAACTCCCGAGATCTCAGTGACACCCACACACGATCTGCTGCCAACACGGCCAACTAACACGCGAACAGCAATTCAATGACAATGACAGGGATATGTTGCCTGATATTCCCCCTCAGAGCACTGATAAAGAGACTAAAGCGATCAGTGCACAGAATACCACTGAAATGAGTTTGAGGTGAAGCAACAGAATCCTCCAAGTTGAGCAATCAGAAATCTGGTGTTGGAAATAAACGCAACCTTAATTGAGGTGTACAACATTATGAGGGGCCTAGATAGAGTGGATCGGAAGGTCCTATTTCCCTTAGCAGAGAGGTCAATAGTCAGGGGTCATAGATTTAAAGTAATTGGCAGAAGGATTAGAGGTGAGTTGAGACAATTTTTCACCCAGTGGGTGGTGGGGGTCTGGAACTCACTCCCTGAAAGGATGGTAGAGGCAGAAACCCTCATCACATTTTAAATGTACTTGGATATGCACTGAAGTGCTGTAGCCTACAGGGCTGTGGACCACGAGTTGGAAAGTGGGATTAGGCACAGACATGTGACTGGCACAAAACCTTATCAACAACTGAGCAGAAAGAAAAAAATCTTATGAAAATACTGTTTAAAAAAAAACACATGAAATAAAGCCTGCAACATCATTGTTTACTTGCTGTCTTCCCCTTCAAATGACAAAGCTCAGCATGACCAGAGGAAATAACGCCAGCATTGGTGACTGTTTATCATTGCTACTAACAGCATTGCTACTTCCAATGCAGGCTGAGAAAACCCCCTCCAGAGGCAATGTTTCGCCCCTCTCGTGGCAGTAGCACCTCCCCCACCTCCCATCAAATTACATTGCTGGTAATGAAGTCGGGGCTGCAGTAATTGGTTGTGCTGTTTCATAAAGGAGACCCGTTCGCCTATAAGGAGAGACAGGTTCCACCCGAGTTTCTTACTGGAGGCAGAAGTGGTGTGAGACGTTGAAGGCAATGCCACCACTCTATTCTTTCGTCTTTACTTACCAGTTTGGGGGGAAGATGACAACAGGCCACTATGTACTAGCGACATTATAAGCATATTGGGAAGACCCCCTCTGACTGCTGAGTGTTACTGACATTGCATCCACAGCGGGAAGAATTCCTATGGTTGCTGTTTTTAGCAAAATCATAAAAATACATTCTAAAAGAACAGGTTTCCAACTTTGATATTATATAGAATTAGATATAAATTACAACCTGAGTTACATTTTTGAAACAAAGCACCTGTCATTGTAGAAGGAACATTAATTATATTCTGTCTATTCCTGTACCAGTTATTCGCCAACACATGCAAGTTGGGTGCAGGTGGCATTGGTGGTCCCAGCTGCAGCCCGCCCACTAACAGCAACCTTCCATGGTTGGTGCTTGTTAAGCCCGGCCTGCGGGTTTCACAGCTAATTATCTGGAATCAGCCAGTTTCCTTAAAGGGACCATGCCCAACTATTTTTTGACAGTTGATTTGTCAGTCTTTTCCGCATTGAGGTGCTGCAAACACTGACACACACTGCACAAAGGTGCACGGCTGCACCTAGGCTCTCCCATGCCACCCGCCAGATGCTTATGGAGGGAATCACAGCACGCAGGGGCTCTCTTCCATTCCAATGGACGGAAGAGACCTCCCCAGGAGATCAAATGCAGCCTCGTTGCACATTGTACAGGAGGGCACAAGCAGGGATGTTGTCAGGAGGAGCTGGCTGCAGTGGCACAAACCTTTCACTGATCTCAGTCGATCACAAACCGTTACTGCAAAGCCACACTCAATCTCATCCTGCTGTGCCACTTCATCATATCCCCATCACCCTGCCTTCCCTACCCTACCCCTGCACATTCTTTCTCACACCAATTTACCATGCACCTCCACCCATCCCCCTCTCTCTCTCTATTTACATTATCAGTTCTCCATTTCACTAGCCACCCCTCACCCTCATCCTTGGCCAGTCATACCAACTAACAACACACAAGGGTAGGCACTTGGGTCCTTTAGCTAATGTTCATATATAGTTAATGTTGATGTGTTGTCAAACATTGAAATCTTTATTTGCAGGACTTTGCATTCTTGGACAGATTTCTGAGCACCTTTAGAAGTAGCTTAGTGAGTTGTAGTGAATGATGAGACATAAGGGTACCCCCCACAATGGTGATGAGTGTGAAAGGAATGGGTTGGACATTGCAGGGATGCTTTATGGAGCTAGTGTGGGGTGGTGCCAACCTGGTGCATCATATGGCAGCCGGGGTGTACAGGATGAGGTGACGTAAAAGTGGCCATGGTGAGGCCATCTCTGGCATGCCCTGTGTACTGTGCAGCATCAGGTGATTGCGGAGAAGGTTGGTATTGTTGGTGGAGATGCTGGTGTATTTAATGATGTTGGTGTTGGGGCTGATGGTGGTGGGATTCTAAGGACCAAGGTGACATTTTTTCAAGGGCACCGATGCTGCTGAAATAGATGGCAGGTGAGGTTGAGATAACTGACGCGATCTGTCAATGGTGAGAGAGGTTGCTCCAAGGAGTTGACAGTGAATAGAGAGTTCACTGCAAATACTTACAAAGTGCATACAGCTCAAAAATCTCTTCTGTCATGTATTCAACTGTCATTGTAATCCATGTATAAATTGACCTAATTGTACACCGTGAGAACACTGACCACTAGGTGGTGAACTTGTGGGAGACACTCCTAACCTGGATTTTCAGGTATAAAAGGGGAAGCTCCACCCACCTTCATCACGTCAGTGTTGGCTAATAAAGGACTGGTCACAGAGTGACCTTCTCTCTAGTATGTACCTCGTGTGCATTTGTACTGTATAGTAAGGATATATCATTGGCGACGAGAAACTGGGATTTAAACCACGTGAGTGTGGCCACTAGCAGCACAGACGAGAGGTACTGTGTTGGTGATGATTGGGATGATTTTATTGAGAGACTACAGCAAAGTTTCGTCACTAAGGAATGGCTGGGACAGGATTCAGCCGACAAACGCAGGGCTCATCTCCTGACGGTTTGTGGATCCAGAAGGTGCTCCCTGATGAAGGACCTTCTAGCGCCAGAGAAGCCGGCGGACAAGACTTTTGAAAAGCTCAGTAAGTTGATCGGGGAACACTTTAAACCGGCGAGCAGCGTGCACATGGCGAGACACCGGTTTTACATGCACCGGCGGCGAGAAGGGCAAAGCGTTCCAGACTTCGTGGCAGATCTCCGACGACTGGCGAGCCTATGTAAGTTCCCAGATGCATGCACAGCGGAGATGCTGCGAGACTTTTTTATTGAAGGCATCGGGCATGCTGGGGTTTTCAGGAAACTGATTGAGACCAAAGACTTGAATCTGGAAACGGCGGCTTTGATGGCCCACACATTTATCTCAGGGGAGGAAGAGACCAGAATGATGTTTGACAAAAATCTTGGTTTAAGTGCATCAAACGGACAGGGAGTCAACATTGTTAATGCGGCACACAGTTCTCCAGGCAGACAGGGGCAATCGGACATGACCGAGCATGTAGTCGAATCCAAAGGGGGAATTCAACAGAGACAATGGCTAGCTGAACGGCAATTCATGCCATTGCAAGGGACAATGCGGCCAGTAATGGGGCCATCAACACCTGTCAATGGTGCGTTTAAGGACAGTTACAGAGGCAGTCAGAGACGATCAACTGGTAATGGACCTTTTGTTTACAACAACAGCTCATGTTGGAGGTGTGGAGACAAACACACAGCCAGAGCTTGCAGGTATCAGCAATATACCTGCAGAAATTGCAACGTCAGCGGTCACTTGGCGCGTATGTGCAGGAAGCCTGCAGCCAGGTTGATGTACAAGGAGGGCGGGCCCGATGTAAGCCCTATGAGGCCAAATGGACACTGGGGGAAATCGCTGGAAGCTGAAGTTCAGCGAGTTCATGTGGAGTACGTATACAGTTCATACACCAGGACGCCACCGATAAGGATGAAAGTGCTCCTCAATGGCATCCCAGTGTCAATGAAGCTAGACACAGGGGCCAGCCAGTCCCTGATGAGTATCAAACAGTTCAACAAGTTGTGGACGTCCAAGGCCAGGAGGCCAAAATTATTGCCAATTGACGCACAGCTACGGACATATACAAAGGAGATTATTCCGGTGCAAGGCAGCGCCACGGTAGTCGTCACCCACAAGATTCGGAGAACAGGTTGCCACTCTGGATTGTCCCGGGGGAGGGTCCTGCACTGCTAGGGAGGAGTTGGCTTGCTGTCATGAACTGGAAATGGGGCGATGTCAATGCAATTTCTTCTGTGGAGCGAATATCATGCTCACAGGTCCTGGACAAATTTGACTCATGATTTCAACCCGGCACTGGCACTTTCATGGGGACCAAGGTAGTGATTCACATAAACCCGGACGCCAGGCCAGTACACCACAAGGCCAGAGCAGTGCCGTACATGATGCGGGAAAAGATAGAATGTGAATTGGACCGCCTGCAAAGGGAAGGCATTATCTCACCAGTCGAATTTAGTGATTGAGCGAGCCCGATTGTGCTGGTGCTCAAGGCAGATGGGTCGGTCAGGATATGTGATGATTTCAAGGCCACCATCAATCGGGTGTCACTCCAAGACCAGTACCCGCTACAGAGAGCAGAGGACCTCTTTGCGACGCTATCCGGTGGCAAACTTTTTTCAAAATTGGACCTGACCTTAGCTTACATGACCCAGGAGCTGGCGAGTGAGTCAAAGAAGCTGATCACCATCACATAAGAACATAAGAACATAAGAATTAGGAACAGGAGTAGGCCATCCAGCCCCTCGAGCCTGCTCCGCCATTCAACAAGATCATGGCTGATCTGGCCGTGGACTCAGCTCCACTTACCCGCCCGCTCTCCGTAACCCTTAATTCCCTTATTGGTTAACAATCTATCTATCTGTGATTTGAATACATTCAATGAGCTAGCCTCAACTGCTTCCTTGGGCAGAGAATTTCACAGATTCACAACCCTCTGGGAGAAGAAATTCCTTCTCAACTCGGTTTTAAATTGGCTCCCCCGTATTTTGAGGCTGTGCCCCCTAGTTCTAGTCTCCCCGACCAGTGGAAACAACCTCTCTGCCTCTATCTTGTCTATCCCTTTCATTATTTTAAATGTTTCTATAAGATCACCCCTCATCCTTCTGAACTCCAACGAGTAAAGACCCAGTCTACTCAATCTATCATCATAAGGTAACCCCCTCATCTCTGGAATCAGCCTAGTGAATCGTCTCTGTACCCCCGCCAAAGCTAGTATATCCTTCCTTAAGTAAGGTGACCAAAACTGCACGCAGTATTCCAGTTGCGGCCTCACCAATACCCTATAAAGTTGCAGCAGGACCTCCCTGCTTTTGTACTCCATCCCTCTCGCAATGAAGGCCAACATTCCATTCGCCTTCCTGATTACCTGCTGCACCTGCAAACTAACCTTTTGGGATTCATGCACAAGGACCAATTGTGGAGCAGTGGAGGCGTGTCCTGCACAGTAGGAGCTGAGCTGCAGAGAGAGGAGCAGCTATCAACTTGAGCTCCTGCCTGGAGAGCCCTGAGACCAGCCCAGGAAGAGAAGGAAGGAAGGGGCTTCACCACCAACTTTCATCCAGAGGGAGAGGAGGAGAAAAGAAAACTTTAAACAACTTTTACCATTCTGCCAAGAGTTGGAGAGAGGGGGAAAAGACCAAAACAACAACATCCAGTGTGGAAGGAGGGGGACTCTACCATTCTACAGGTGGGTGTGGGTGCATTTCCCAAACAGACTTTGTTGTATCGGTGGGGGGAGGAAAGAAGACCACTGAGGGCCGGAACATCGCGGGGGGTGTGTGTGTGTGTGGTAGTGTGTGTGGGGGCTTTGCTTACAACTAGGCCCCCTCCACAATTGGAACCCCCCCCCACCCCCCACATTTGCCTAGCCTGGGATAGCTGGAGCTACCAGGCTGAAGATTTTTTAATCACCCAATTAACATCGTTAGGAGTGTGTGCCTGGTGGCTCTAGCTGCCCCAGGTGAAGACGTCTTCTCCCCCCACCTGAAGACCAATCCAAAGACTGTGTTTTTTGTGTTTTGCCATCTGGGGAGTGCACCCACCCATAGCTGCGAGGGGAGACCTGCCCTCGCAGTTCCCCCCCCCCCTTCCCACCCCCCTCTCTCTTTCCCTGTTACTCTGTTTCTCCCCTCTCTCTCTGAGGCCCCTTTCTCCTAATTTAAAAAAAAAAGGGAACAATTAAGACAACTGAGCAGAGGGAGCAAGGCCCCTCCCCAATTGCCAACTAGGGGAGAGGTGTGCCTCATTAAGGGCTCCTCTGCTCAGTTAATATACGAGGCCAATTAAGATCATTAAGGCCTGTGACTTTGGGGTGGGTGTGGCCCTTAAAGGGACCCCGTGATGGCGACCCCATCCACGCCGGTGGCGGGGCCAGCAAGGACATATGCGCAGGCGGCATCCACATCCACGGTGCCTCCTGCGCCACCTGCTGCCCTGCCACCATTCAAACTAATAACCAAAAAACACGGGGTCAAGAGCTACACTCACCCCACAATGAGCATTGAGGAGTGCGTGCGGGCGATGGCTGGGGTAGTCGGCCCCTCGGCCATTGTTGCAGCCTCCAAGATGTCTGGGAAGGCTGTGTTCTTCCTGGGGTCGGAGCGGGCGGTGTCCCTGGCCCTCGAAAAGGGGCTCACGGTGGGCGGGACGTTCCTGCCGGTGGATCCTCTCGAGGCCACTGCGCAGAGGGTCATCATATCAAACGTCCCGCCCTTTGTTCCCGCTGAGCTCCTCCTCCCTCACCTACACCAACTGGGGGAGGTAAGGTCAGGGATCAACCCCATACCGCTCGGCCTAAGGGAGAACAGCCTGCGCCACGTGTTCTCCTTCCGCCGCCAGCTCTTTGTCCGGCAGGCGCGGGAGGAGACGACAGAGGGGTCTTTTAATGTGGTGCACGAGGGGACTGCCTACCGCGTCTTCTGGACGTCGGACGGCATGCGGTGCCATGTCTGCAGGGAGGTGGGGCATGTTCGTAAGAACTGCCCCGCCTCCAAGGCCGCCAAACCACCGAAGGCGGCCAAGGCTGGCGCCGCCGCCACCCCTCCCCCTAGTTGCGTCCGCGTGCCGGGAGCCGTAGGTGCGCGGGCATCGTCGGAGGCCTTTGTTTTCAGGGCCTCCGGCGGGGGGGAGGGAGAGCGTCCAACCGGAAAGAAGGCGCGGAAGAAGGCAAAACATCAAGAGGCGGGTCCCCTCAGTGCGCCAGAAAATTTGACCACCGCGCTCAGCCCAACCCCGTCACCGGCGAGCGCGGGGTGCCCTGAGCCCGTGCCTGAGCCCTTGACCAATACCGCGGAGGGGCCCGGGCACGGGCAAGAAAAGGAAAAGGGGGGGGCGGAGCGGGAGGCCTCGGCAGACATGGAGGCCTCCCTGCCTTCGCGCACCCCCAGGAACAAAAAGAGGCACCGCCCCAATGAGGCGGAGGGGGAACAACATCCCTCCGCGGAGGAGGCGGTGCCCGCCGCGTGTCCCGCGTCCCCCAGCAGCGCCCCCAAATTGCGCTGCAGGCGCGAGGAGTCTGTCCCCGGGGAGGGTGAGGCAGTCGAGGCTGCCCAGCCGCTGCCTCCTGGGGATGGCGTGGAAGATCTGCCTGTCGTGGGGGGCGTGGGGCCAGTGGAAGAATGCGTAGCCGCCGGGTCGAGCGTCCCGGGGACAGAGGCGGGCGGGGCCGAAAAGGCCGAACCTGAGCCCGCCCAGCCAATACCCAACTTCCCCCGGGATTTGCTCGACTCGGTAGAAACTGAAAATATGAACAAGTTTAATGAATCCGTACACGCTGGGCCGGGGGGTGGCGGCGGGGATGGGGAAGAACAACAACCCTCACCCCCTACTTTGGAGCTGAGGGACTTGGTGGACCTGGAGAATTTTCTAAACCAGGTCTCTCCGTGTTCCCCGGCTCCTGGGGCGGAGGAGGAACCCCTTCCGCTGTCGCTTCCCGACCCAGCACCAATTTTAAAAGAGCCCAGTGGGGACTCCTTTGCCGACGATCCTGGGGGTGGGATCGGGGCAGAGCCAGGGCCAGATGGAGCGGCCGGGCCGTTTGCCGTACCTCGTGCGGTCGACGGGCCGGCTGCTAGCGGCGACCTCCCGGAGGGGGACGGGGACTCGGTGGAGGACGCGGGTGAAGATCTCGAGTCCATCGCCAGTGAGGCGGTGGATCTGCTCGCGGCCGCCACTGAGACCCTCCTCATTCCCGCAGAGGAACTCCGGGACTTTTTGGTCCATTGCCGGGGTCGCCGCGACCAAGCCCGTCTGGCCCTGGAAAGATGGTCCGAGCCGGGGCTGCTCGTCGCGTCCGTCCGCGCCGCCACTAAAACCATGGCCGCGGGCGGGCCCTTATCAAAGGCTCAAGGCCTTGAGCTGCGCCGGCTCAAAAAGTTCCTCGCTGGGCTGCTGAAGGAGTGGAGGTCAACAAATGACTCCACTCCCCCCCCCACAATAGGTTAGGTAGAGGTTGCACTATGCTCTAGTCATGAAGATAACCATAGCCAGCCTCAACATCAACGGCGGCAGAGGGGCACGCCGTAGATTTGACAATTTTTCGCTCCTGCGGGAGGGGAAATATGCGGTGTGCTTCCTGCAAGAAACCCACACCGTTCCGGGAGACGAAGCCACGTGGCTCCTGGAATGGCAAGGAGAGGTCCGCATGAGCCACCTCACCGCCATTTCTAGTGGGGTGGCCATCTTGCTGGGCCCGCATTTTCAGCCGGAGATCTTGGGGGTCGAGGAGCCCGTGCCAGGCCGCTTGCTGCACGTAACGGTTCACCTGGGGGACGTGCCGCTCCATCTCGTGAACGTGTACGCCCCTCAGCCCGGCCCGCAGCAAACGCGCTTCTTTGAAGAGGTGTCCGCTCTTCTTGGCTCCGTCGACGTCGGCGACTGCATTGTCCTCGGGGGGGATTTTAACTGCACCCTCGAGGCGAGGGACCGCTCCGGTGCCCTGCAGTGCATTACGGCGATGGAGAAGTTGAGGGACCTGGTCGGGTCCTTCGACTTGGTGGACGTCTGGCGAAATCTCCACCCCGACTCCAGCGCCTTTACTTGGGTGAGGCCTGGAGTAGGATGGTCCAGAGTCGACCGCCTTTACGTGTCTCGGGCGTACGTTTCCTGCGTCCCGGCGGCCTCCATGCGGCCGGTGCCGTGTTCGGACCACCACCTGGTGTGGGCGGAGCTCGCTTCGCTCCGCGCGAGGACGGGGTCCGCGTACTGGCACTTTAACAACCAGCTGCTGGAGGACGTGCGGTTCCAGGACTCGTTCCGTCGATTCTGGTCCGACTGGAGAAGGAAGCAGGGGGGCTTCCCCTCCTTGAGGCTATGGTGGGACGTGGGCAAGGCTCACGTCCGCGTCTTCTGTCAAGAGTACGCGAGGGGGTCGACCAAGAGGCGGGCGGCCAGGGTCGGGCGCCTAGAAAAAGAGGTGCTCGACCTGGAATCCCGTCTCGGTCAAGTCGTCCAGGACCCGGCCCTGCGGACGGTGTACGAAGCGAAGAAGGCCGCGCTGAAGGACCTGCAGCTCGTCGGGTCCCGAGGTGCGTTCGTGAGGTCGCGGATCCGGTTCCTGCGGGATCTGGACCGCGGCTCCCCCTTCTTCTACTCGCTGGAAAAAAGGCAGAGTGTCCGTAAGCAGCTCTTGACGCTGCTGGCCGACGACGGCTCTCTCGTCTCGGATCCGGAGGGCGTCAACAACAGGGCCCGTGAATATTACGGGGCCCTGTTCTCTCCGGATCCGTCCAGCGAGGAAGCGCGTAGAGTTTTGTGGGAGGACCTGCCGAAGGTCAGCCCGGAGGGCGCCGGAAATCTGGAAGCTCCGCTAAGCCTGGCGGAGCTGACCGGTGCCCTCGACCGGCTCTCGAGGGGAAAATCCCCGGGGCTGGACGGGCTGACCGTGGAGTTCCACAGGGCGTTCTGGGATGTTCTGGGGGGCGACTACGCGCGTGTCCTGGGGGAAAGTCTGGCGACCGGGGAGATCCCCTCTCTTGGCGCAGGGCAGTCATCGTCCTGCTGCCTAAGAAGGGCGATCTCCGCCTCCTTAAGAACTGGCGCCCGGTCTCCCTCCTCAGCACGGACTACAAAATTTTCGCCAGGGCGATGTCTGCTCGCCTTGGTGCCGTGCTGGACCACATGATCCACCCCGACCAGTCCTACACGGTCCCGGGCCGGACAATCCACGATAACATCCATCTGGTCCGGGACCTCATCCATTGTTCCCAGGAGGCTGGTCTGTCGGTCGCCTTCCTATCCCTCGACCAAGAGATGGCGTTCGACAGGGTGGATCACGACTATCTGCTCGGAACTCTGCGCGCTTTCGGGTTTGGGACGCATTTCGTCGCCCGGATCCGACTTTTGTACGCCGCCGCGGAGTGTCTGATTAAGGTTAACTGGTCCTTGACGGCGCCCCTTCGCTTTAGGAGAGGGGTGCGCCAGGGATGCCCCATGTCCGGCCAGTTATACGCCGTTTGCGTGGAGCCTTTCCTGCGCCTCTTGCGGACGAGGTTGACGGGACTGGCTCTGGAAGGGCCGGGCGTGGAGGTCGTCCTCTCGGCTTACGCCGATGACGTGCTCCTCGCGGTAGAGGATCCCGCTGACCTGCGGAGGATGCGTGAGTGCCAGGAGATTTACTCGGCCGCGTCCTCCGCCAGGATCAACTGGGAGAAATGTTCCGGACTCCTGGTGGGTCAGTGGCGGGTGGACTCCCTGCCGGAGGAGCTCAGGCCTTTTGCCTGGAGCACGACCCATCTCCTCTATCTGGGAGTCTACCTTAGCCCCGACGAGGGAGCCTGGCCGGCGAACTGGCAGGAGCTGGAGGCCAAGGTCGCCGCTCGCCTAGGGCGCTGGACAGGACTGCTCCGAGTGCTGTCCTACAGGGGTCGAGCGCTAGTCATAAACCAGCTGGTGGCCGCAATGTTGTGGTACCGACTGGTCACTTTGACCCCTCCCCCTGCGTTTGTCGCCAAGATACAGAAGAAGCTGGTGGACTTCTTCTGGAACAACAGGAAGCACTGGGTCTCTGCCGCGGTCTTGAGTCTCCCGCTTGAGGAGGGCGGTCAGTCGTTGGTGTGCGTCAGCGCCCAGCTCGCGACTTTCCGTCTTCAGACCCTGCAGAGATAGCGTTACGTCGAGCCCCCTCCTAGGTGGTGTGCTCTGGCGAGGTATTTCTTCTGCCAGCAGCGCGACCTCAATTATGACACGCAGCTCCTGTTTGTGGACTTGGGGGGTGCCAGGACCGCCCTCCGGGAGCTGCCTGTCTTTTACAGGGAACTCATCAGGGTCTGGAACAAAGTCTCCACCAAGCGCAGCTCTCCGCCGGCTGGAGTGGCGGCCGTCCTGCAGGAGCCGCTGCTCGGGAATCCGTACCTCCACGACCGAGGTTTTATGTGGCGGTCGGAAGAGAGGGCTGTGGCTGGTGAGGTGACCAGGGTCAGGGAACTGCTCGATGGCGGAGGAGCGGGCTGGATGGCGCCAGAAACGCTGGCGCGGCGCCTAAATTCTGCCAACGTCCGCCACGCGGCCGATGCCATCGAGTCGCTAAAAACAGCTCTGGGCCCTGACTCCGTTAGGTGCATCGAGGAGGCTCAAGCACGTGGGGAGATCCCGTCCGAACTGACCCCCGTCCGGACGGAATTCCTCATCGGCGCCAAACCCCGGAACCTCCCTCGGGGGCCGGCGCCTCACAACTTGAGCCGCCTCGGGGAAATCCCCTCCGTGCCTTTCAGTTCCGCGCGGAGGGGTTTCATGTACGGGCTGCTCCTGCACACTCTCAACTTTGCCATCCTCGCCTGCCATCCGGACACGCCATGGCGTACCATCTTGCCGTCCGGAGGAGGCGGGGGTCCCCGATGGAGGGCACTCTACGCAGGGGTCCTCCCACTATTCGTCGGGGACTTGGCCTGGAGGGTGGTGCACGGAGCAGTGCCGTGCAACAAATTTTTAAGCCGGTTCACGGACTCCCAGGCCGCCTGCAATTTCTGAGGTCTGGAGGAGTCCGTGTTCCATGTTTTTATTGAGTGCACGAGGTTGCAGCCCCTGTTCCACTATTTGAAGGGGCTGCTCCTGAAATTCTGGCTGCACTTCAGTCCCACTCTCCTGATCTTTGGGCACCCTGTGCGGAGGGGAGTGGGTAGGACCGAGGGCCTCCTCGTAGGACTGCTCCTGGGCACGGCCAAGGGTGCCATCAGCCGGTCCAGGCAGCGGGCGGTCGAGGGGGTCGTTCAACCTGACTGCCTGCCTCTCTTCCGCTCTTACATCCGGTCCAGGGTGTCCTTGGAGATGGAGCACGCGGTGTCCACCGGTACGCTCGCGGCCTTCCGCGAGAGGTGGGCACCGGAGGGACTGGAGTGCATCATCACGCCCGGCAACCAAATTTTAATTTGATTTTACGTTTTCAAGTTTAATTTGTTTTAATTGCCGGTGTTTTTAGTGTCCCCTTCCCTTTTATAGGGGGCACTGGGGAAAAATTGTGATTTTAGTGCCCAAAAAAAAAAACCCCAAAAAAAGAAAAAAAAAAACCCCAAAAAAAAACAAAAAAAAGAAAAAAAGGGCCTTGTAAATGTCTGGTGTGTCACCCAGGTCGGGTGGCACGGTTTAATGTGTTTTGTTTTGCAGATAAACTCCAAAAAAAAAAGAGATTCATGCACAAGGACCAATTGTGGAGCAGTGGAGGCGTGTCCTGCACAGTAGGAGCTGAGCTGCAGAGAGAGGAGCAGCTATCAACTTGAGCTCCTGCCTGGAGAGCCCTGAGACCAGCCCAGGAAGAGAAGGAAGGAAGGGGCTTCACCACCAACTTTCATCCAGAGGGAGAGGAGGAGAAAAGAAAACTTTTAAACAACTTTTACCATTCTGCAAAGAGTTGGAGAGAGGGGGAAAAGACCAACAACAACAACATCCAGTGTGGAAGGAGGGAGACTCTACAATTCTACAGGTGGGTGTGGGTGCATTTCCCAAACAGACTTTGTTGTATCGGTGGGGGGAGGAAAGAAGACCACTGAGGGCTGGAACATCGCGGGGGGTGTGTGTGTGTGTGGTAGTGTGTGTGGGGGCCTTGCTTACAACTAGGCCCCCCCCACAATTGAACCCCCCCCCCCCCCAATTGCCTAGCCTGGGATAGCTGGAGCTACCAGGCTGAAGATTTTTCTCATTTACCCTATTAACATCGTTAGGAGTGTGTGCCTGGTGGCTCTAGCTGCCCCAGGTGAAGACGTCTTCTCCCCCCACCTGAAGACCCACCCCAAGGACTGTGTTTTTTTGTGTTTTGCCATCTGGGGAGTGCACCCACCCACAGCTGCGAGGGGAGACCTGCCCTCGCAGTTCCCCCCCGCTTCCCACCCCCCTCTCTCTTTCTCTGTTACTCTGTTTCTCCCCTCTCTCTCTGAGGCCCCTTTCTCCTAATTTTTTTTTTAAAAAAACAATTGAGACAACTGAGCAGAGGGAGCAAGGCCCCTCCCCAATTGCCAACTAGGGGAGTGGTGCCTCGTTAAGGGCTCCTCTGCTCAGTTAATATACGAGGCCAGTAAAGACCATTAAGGCCTGTGACTTTGGGGTGGGTGTGGCCCTTAAAGGGACCCCGTGATGGCGACCCGATCCACGCCGGTGGCAGGGCCAGCGAAGACATATGCGCAGGTGGCAACCGCTTCCACGGCACCTCCTGCGCCTCCCGCTGCCCTGCCACCATTCAGACTCATTACAAAAAAACACTGGGTCAAGAGCTACACTCACCCCACAATGAGCATTGAGGAGTGCGTGCGGGCGATGGCTGGGGTAGTCGGCCCCTCGGCCATTGTCGCAGCCTCCAAGATGTCTGGGAAGGCTGTTTTCTTCCTGGGGTCGGAGCGGGCGGTGTCCCTGGCCCTCGAAAAGGGGCTCACGGTGGGCGGGACGTTCCTGCCGGTGGACCCTCTCGAGGCCACCGCGCAGAGGGTCATCATATCGAACGTCCCGCCCTTTGTTCCCGCTGGGCTCCTCCTCCCTCACCTACACCAACTGGGGGAGGTGAGGTCGGGGATCAACCCCATACCGCTCGGCCTCAGGGAGAGCAGCCTGCGCCACGTGTTCTCCTTCCGCCGCCAGCTCTTTGTCCGGCTGGCGCGGGAGGAGACGACGGAGGGGTCTTTTAATGTGGTGCACGAGGGGACTGCCTACCGCGTCTTCTGGACGTCGGACGGCGTGCGGTGCCATGCCTGCAAGGAGGTGGGGCACGTTCGCAAGAACTGCCCCGCCTCCAAGGCCGCCAAACCACCGAAGGCGGCCAAGGCTGGCGCCGCCGCCACCCCTCCCCCTAGTTGCGTCCGCGTGCCGGGAGCCATAGGTGCGCGGGCATCGTCGGAGGCCTTTGTTTTCGGGGCCTCCGGCGGGGGGGAGGGAGAGCGTCCGAACGGAAGGAAGGCGCGGGACAAGGCAAAACATCCACAGGCGGGTCCCCTCGGTGCGCCAGACAATTTGTTTACCGCGCTCGGCCCAACCCAGTCACCGACGAGCGCGGGATGCCCCGAGCCCGTGCCCGAGCCCTTGAACAACACCGCAGAGGGGCCCGGGCGCGGGCAAGAAAAGAAAAAGCGGGGGGCGGAGCGGGAGGCCTCGGCAGACATGGAGGTCTCCCTGCCTCAGCGCACCTCCAGTAACAAAAGGAGGCGCCGCTCCGTTGAGGCGGAGGGGGAACAACATCCCTCCGCGGAGGAGTCGGTGCCCGCCGCGTGTCCCGCGTCCCCCACCAGCGACCCCAAGCAGCGCCGTAGGCGGGAGGAGTCTGTCCCCGGGGAGGGTGAGACAGTCGAGGCTGCCCAGCCTCTGCCTCCCGGGGATGGCGTGGAAGATCTGCCTGTCGTGGGGGGCGTGGGGACCGCGGAGGAATGCATTGCCGCCGGGCCGGGCGCCCCGGGGACTGAGGCGGGCGGGGCCGAAAAGGCCGAACCTGAGCCCGCCCAGCTATTAATCAGCTGCCCCCGGGAGTCGCTCGACCCGGCAGAAACACAAAGTAATGTTTATTATGACACTGTAGATGCTGGGCCGGGGGGTGGCAGCGGGGAGGGGGAGGAACACCCACCCTCGCCTCTTGCTGTGGAGCTGGAGCACTTGGAGAGCCTGGGGATTTCCTATGGCCGGGTCTCTCCTTGTTCCCCGGTTCCTGGGGCGGAGGGGGAACCCCTTCCGCTGTCATTTCCCGACCCAGCACCATTTTTAAAAGAGCCCAGTGGGGACTCCTCTGCCGACGATCCTGGGGGTGGGATCGGGGCAGAGCCAGGGCCGGTTGGAGCGGCCGGTTCATTTGCCGTACCTTGTGCGGTCGATGGGCCGGCTGCTGGCGGCCACCTCCCGGAGGAGGACGGGGACTCGGTGGGGGACGCGGGTGAAGACCTAGAGACCACCGCCAGCGAGGCGGTGGATCTGCTCGCGGCCGCCGCCGAGACCATCCTCATTCCTGCAAAGGAACTCCGGGACTTTTTGGCCCAGAGCCGGGGACGCTGCAACCAAGCCCGACTGGCCCTGGAAAAATGGTCCGAGCCAGAGCTGATCAAGGGGTCCGTCCGCGCCGCCGTTAAAACCTTGGCCGCGGGCGGGCCCTTGACAAAGGCGCAACACCTTGAGCTGCGCGAGCTCGAGGGACTCCTCGCTGGGCTGCGGAGGGAGCGGAGTTCAACAAAAGACTCCGCTCCCTCCCCCACAGTAGGTTAAGGTAGAGGTTGCACTATGCTTTTGCCATGAAGATAACCATAGCCAGCCTCAACATCAACGGCGGCAGAGGGGCACGCCGTAGATTTGACAATTTTTCGCTCCTGCGGGAGGGGAAATATGCGGTGTGCTTCCTGCAAGAAACCCACACCGTTCCGGGAGACGAAGCCACGTGGCTCCTGGAATGGCAAGGAGAGGTCCGCATGAGCCACCTCACCGCCATTTCTAGTGGGGTGGCCATCTTGCTGGGCCCGCATTTTCAGCCGGAGATCTTGGGGGTCGAGGAGCCCGTGCCAGGCCGCTTGCTGCACGTAACGGTTCGCCTGGGGGACGTGCCGCTCCATCTCGTGAACGTGTACGCCCCTCAGCCCGGCCCGCAGCAAACGCGCTTCTTTGAAGAGGTGTCCGCTCTTCTTGGCTCCGTCGACGTCGGCGACTGCATTGTCCTCGGGGGGGATTTTAACTGCACCCTCGAGACGAGGGACCGCTCCGGTGCCCCGCAGTGCATGACGGCGATGGAGAAGTTGAGGGACCTGGTCGGGTCCTTCGACTTGGTGGACGTCTGGCGAAATCTCCACCCCGACTCCAGCGCCTTTACTTGGGTGAGGCCTGGAGTTGGATGGTCTAGAGTCGACCGCCTTTACGTGTCTCGGGCGTACGTTTCCTGCGTCCCGGCGGCCTCCATGCGGCCGGTGCCGTGTTCGGACCACCACCTGGTGTGGGCGGAGCTCGCTTCGCTCCGCGCGAGGACGGGGTCCGCGTACTGGCACTTTAACAACCGGCTGCTGGAGGACGTGCGGTTCCAGGACTCGTTCCGTCGATTCTGGTCCGACTGGAGAAGGAAGCAGGGGGGCTTCCCCTCCTTGAGGCTATGGTGGGACGTTGGCAAGGCTCACGTCCGCGTCTTCTGTCAAGAGTACGCGAGGGGGTCGACCAAGAGGCGGGCGGCCAGAGTCGGGCGCCTAGAAAAAGAGGTGCTCGACCTGGAAGCCCGTCTCGGTCAAGTCGTCCAGGACCCGGCCCTGCGGACGGTGTACGAAGCGAAGAAGGCCGCGCTGAAGGACCTGCAGCTCGTCGGGTCCCGAGGCGCGTTCGTGAGGTCGCGGATCCGGTTCCTGCGGGATCTGGACCGCGGCTCCCCCTTCTTCTACTCGCTGGAAAAAAGGCAGAGTGTCCGTAAGCAGCTCTTGACGCTGCTGGCCGACGACGGCTCTCTCGTCTCGGATCCGGAGGGCGTCAACAACAGGGCCCGTGAATATTACGGGGCTCTGTTCTCTCCGGATCCGTCCAGCGAGGAAGCGCGTAGAGTTTTGTGGGAGGACCTGCCGAAGGTCAGCCTGGAGGGCGCCGAAAATCTGGAAGCTCCGCTAAGCCTGGCGGAGCTGACCGGTGCCCTCGACCGGCTCTCGAGGGGAAAATCCCCGGGGCTGGACGGGCTGACCGTGGAGTTCCACAGGGCGTTCTGGGACGTCCTGGGGAGCGACTACGCGCGGGTCCTGGGGGAAAGTCTGGCGACCGGGGAGATGCCCCTCTCTTGGCGTAGGGCAGTCATCGTCCTGCTGCCTAAGAAGGGCGATCTCCGCCTCCTTAAGAACTGGCGCCCGGTCTCCCTCCTCAGCACGGACTACAAAATCTTCGCCAGGGCGATGTCTGCTCGCCTTGGTGCCGTGCTGGACCACATGATCCACCCCGACCAGTCCTACACGGTCCCGGGCCGGACAATCCACGATAACATCCATCTGGTCCGGGACCTCATCCATTGTTCCCAGGAGGCTGGTCTGTCGGTCGCCTGCCTATCCCTCGACCAAGAGAAGGCGTTCGACAGGGTGGATCACGACTATCTGCTCCGAACTCTGCGCGCTTTCGGGTTCGGGACGCATTTCGTCGCCCGGATCCGACTTTTGTACGCCGCCGCGGAGTGTCTGATTAAGGTTAACGGGTCCTTGACGGCGCCCCTTCGCTTTAGGAGAGGGGTGCGCCAGGGATGCCCCATGTCCGGCCAGTTATACGCCGTTTGCGTGGAGCCTTTCCTGCGCCTCTTGCGGACAAGGTTGACGGGACTGGCTCTGCAAGGGCCGGGCGTGGAGGTCGTCCTCTCGGCTTACGCCGATGACGTGCTCCTCGCGGTAGAGGATCCCGCTGACCTGCGGAGGATGCGTGAGTGCCAGGAGATTTACTCGGCCGCGTCCTCCGCCAGGATCAACTGGGAGAAATGTTCCGGACTCCTGGTGGGTCAGTGGCGGGTGGACTCCCTGCCGGAGGAGCTCAGGCCTTTTGCCTGGAGCACGACCCATCTCCTCTATCTGGGAGTCTACCTTAGCCCCGACGAGGGAGCCTGGCCGGCGAACTGGCAGGAGCTGGAGGCCAAGGTCACCGCTTGCCTAGGGCGCTGGACAGGACTGCTCCGAGTGCTGTCCTACAGGGGTCGAGCGCTAGTCATAAACCAGCTGGTGGCCGCAATGCTGTGGTACCGGCTGGTCACTTTGACCCCTCCCCCTGCGTTTGTCGCCAAGATACAGAAGAAGCTGGTGGACTTCTTCTGGAACAACAGGAAGCACTGGGTCTCTGCCGCGGTCTTGAGTCTCCCGCTTGAGGAGGGCGGTCAGTCGTTGGTGTGCGTCAGCGCCCAGCTCGCAACTTTCCGTCTTCAGACCCTGCAGAGATACCTTTATGTCGAGCCCCCTCCTAGGTGGTGTGCTCTGGCGAGGTATTTCTTCCGCCAGCAGCGCGACCTCAATTATGACACGCAGCTCCTGTTTGTGAACTTGGGGGGTGCCAGGACCGCCCTCCGGGAGCTGCCTGTCTTTTACAGGGAACTCATCAGGGTCTGGAACAAAGTCTCCACCAAGCGCAGCTCTCCGCCGGCTGGAGTGGCGGCCGTCCTGCAGGAACCGCTGCTCGGGAATCCGTACCTCCACGGCCGAGGTTTTATGTGGCGGTCGGAAGAGAGGGCTGTGGCTGGTGAGGTGACCAGGGTCAGGGACCTGCTCGATGGCGGAGGAGCGGGCTGGATGGCGCCAGACATGCTGGCGCGGCGCCTAAATTCTGCCACCGTCCGCCACGCGGCCGATGCCATCGAGTCGCTAAAAACAGCTCTGGGCCCTGACTCCGTTAGGTGCATCGAGGAGGCTCAAGCACGTGGGGAGATCCCGTCCGATCTGACCCCCGTCCGGACGGAATTCCTCATCGGCGCCAAACCCCGGAACCTCCCTCGGGGGCCGGCGCCTCACAACTTGAGCCGCCTCGGGGAAATCCCCTCCGTGCCTTTCAGTTCCGCGCGGAGGGGTTTCCTGTACGGGCTGCTCCTGCACACCCTCAACTTTGCCATCCTCGCCGGCCGTCCGGACATGCCATGGCGTACCATCTTGCCGTCCGGAGGAGGCGGGGGTCCCCGATGGAGGGCACTCTACGCAGGGGTCCTCCCACTATTCATCGGGGACTTGGCCTGGAGGGTGGTGCACGGAGCAGTGCCGTGCAACAAATTTTTAAGCCGGTTCACGGACTCCCAGGCCGCCTGCAATTTCTGCGGTCTGGAGGAGTCCGTGTTCCATGTTTTTATTGAGTGCACGAGGTTGCAGCCCCTGTTCCATTATTTGAAGGGGCTGCTCCTGAAATTCTGGCTGCACTTCAGTCCCACTCTCCTGATCTTTGGGCACCCTGTGCGGAGGGGAGCGGGTAGGTCCGAGGGCCTCCTCGTAGGACTGCTCCTGGGCACGGCCAAGGGTGCCATCAGCCGGTCCAGGCAGCGGGCGGTCGAGGGGGTCGTTCAACCTGACTGCCTGCCTCTCTTCCGCTCTTACATCCGGTCCAGGGTGTCCTTGGAGATGGAGCACGCGGTGTCCACCGGTACGCTCGCGGCCTTCCGCGAGAGGTGGGCACCGGAGGGACTGGAGTGCATCATCACGCCCGGCAACCAAATTTTAATTTGATTTTACGTTTTAAAGTTTAATTTGTTTTAATTGCCGGTGCTTTTAGTGTCCCCCTCCCCTTTTATAGGGGGCACTGGAAAAATTTGATTTTAGCGCCCCAAAAAAACCACAAAAAAAAATTAATTAAAAAAAAAAGGGGCCTTGAAAATGTCTGCTGTGTCACCCAGGTCGGGTGGCATGGTTTTAATGTTTATGTTTTTGCAGGGAAACTCAAAAGAGTTTCATGCACAAGGACCAATTGTGGAGCAGTGGAGGCGTGTCCTGCACAGTAGGAGCTGAGCTGCAGAGAGAGGAGCAGCTATCAACTTGAGCTCCTGCCTGGAGAGCCCTGAGACCAGCCCAGGAAGAGAAGGAAGGAAGGGGCTTCACCACCAACTTTCATCCAGAGGGAGAGGAGGAGAAAAGAAAACTTTTAAACAACTTTTACCATTCTGCAAAGAGTTGGAGAGAGGGGGAAAAGACACAACATCCAGTGTGGAAGGAGGGAGACTCTACCATTCAACAGGTGGGTGTGGGTGCAGTCCCAAAAAGACTTTGTTGTATCGGTGGGGGGAGGAAAGAAGACCACTGAGGGCCGGAACATCGCGGGGGGTGTGTGTGTGTGGAAAGTGTGTGTGGGAGCCTTGCTTACAACTAGGCCCCACACACAATTGAACCCCGCCCCCCCCCAATTGCCTAGCCTGGGATAGCTGGAGCTACCAGGCTCAAGAATTTCATCACCTAATTAAACATCATTGGGAGTGTGTGCCTGGTGGCTCTCGCTGCCCCAGGTGAAGACATCTTCTCCTCTCACCTGAAGACCACCCCAAAGACTTTTGTGTTTTGCCATCTGGGATTGCACCCACCCACAGCTGCGAGGGGAGACCTGCCCTCGCAGTTCCCCCCCCCTTCCCACCCCACTCTCTCTTTCTCTGTTACTCTGTTTCTCCCCTCTCTCTCTGAGGCCCCTTTCTCCCAAATTAATTTTTTCAAAAAACCAATTAAGACAACTGAGCAGAGGGAGCAAGGCGCCTCCCCAATTGCCAACTAGGGGAGAGGTGCCTCATTAAGGGCTCCTCTGCTCAGTTACTATACGAGGCCAATAAAGACCATTAAGGCCTGTGACTTTGGGGTGGGTGTAGCCCTTAAAGGGACCCCGTGATGGCGACCCCATCCACGCCGGTGGCAGGGCCAGCGAAGACATATGCGCAGGTGGCAACCGCTTCCACGGCACCTCCTGCGCCACCCGCTGCCCTGCCACCTTTTCAACTTATCACCAGGAAACACGGGGTCAAGAGCTACACTCACCCCACAATGAGCATTGAGGAGTGCGTGCGGGCGATGGCTGGGGTAGTCGGCCCCTCGGCCATTGTCGCGGCCTCCAAGATGTCTGGGAAGGCTGTTTTCTTCCTGGGGTCGGAGCGGGCGATGTCCCTGGCCCTCGAAAAGGGGCTCACGGTGGGCGGGACGATTCTGCCGGTGGACCCTCTCGAGGCCACCGCGCAGAGGGTCATCGTGTCAAACGTCCCACCCTTTGTTTCCGCTGAGATCCTCCTCCCTCACCTACACCAACTGGGGGAGGTAAGGTCGGGGATCAACCCCATACCGCTCGGCCTCAGGGAGAACAGCCTGCGCCACGTGTTCTCCTTCCGCCGCCAGCTCTTTGTCCGGCTGGCGCGGGAGGACATGACGGAAGGGCACTTTAATGTGGTGCACGAGGGGACTGCCTACCGCGTCTTCTGGACGTCGGACGGCGTGCGGTGCCATGCCTGCAGGGAGGTGGGGCACATTCGCAAGAACTGCCCCGCCTCCAAGGCCGCCAAACCACCGAAGGCGGCCAAGGCTGGCGCCGCCGCCACCCCTCCCCCTAGATGCGTCCGCGTGCCGGGAGCCATAGGTGCGCGGGCATCGTCGGAGGCCTTTGTTTTCAGGGCCTCCGGCGGGGGGGAGGGAGAGCGTCCGAACGGAAAGAAGGCGCGGAACAAGGAGAAACATCTAGAGGCGGGTCCCCTCGGTGCGCCAGACAATTTGTTTACCGCGCTCGGCACAACCCAGTCACCGGCGAGCGCGGGGTGCCCCGAGCCCGTGCCCGAGCCCTTGAACAACACCGCAGAGGGGCCCGGGCGCGGGCAAGAAAAGAAAAAGCGGGGGGCGGAGCGGGAGGCCTCGGCAGACATGGAGGTCTCCCTGCCTCAGCGCACCTCCAGCAACAAAAGGAGGCGCCGCTCCATTGAGGCGGAGGGGGAACAACATCCCTCCGCGGAGGAGTTGGTGCCCGCCGCGTGTCCCGCGTCCCCCACCAGCGCCCCCAAGCAGCGCCGTAGGCGGGAGGAGTCTGTCCCCGGGGAGGGTGAGACAGTCGAGGCTGCCCAGCCTCTGCCTCCCGGGGATGGCGTGGAAGATCTGCCTGTCGTGGGGGGCGTGGGGACCGCGGAGGAATGCATTGCCGCCGGGCCGGGCGTCCCGGGGACTGAGGCGGGCGGGGCCGAAAAGGCCGAACCTGAGCCCGCCCAGCCAATACCCAACTTCCCCCGGGAGTCGCTCGACCCGGCAGAAACCGAAACAAATATTTATAATGACACTGTAGATGCTGGGCCCGGGGGTGGCAGCGGGGAGGGGGAGGAACACCCACCCTCGCCTCTTGCTGTGGAGCTGGAGCACTTGGAGAGCCTGGGGATTTCCTATGGCCGGGTCTCTCCTTGTTCCCCGGTTCCTGGGGCGGAGGGGGAACCCCTTCCGCTGTCATTTCCCGACCCAGCACCATTTTTAAAAGAGCCCAGTGGGGACTCCTCTGCCGACGATCCTGGGGGTGGGATCGGGGCAGAGCCAGGGCCGGTTGGAGCGGCCGGTTCATTTGCCGTACCTTGTGCGGTCGATGGGCCGGCTGCTGGCGGCCACCTCCCGGAGGAGGACGGGGACTCGGTGGGGGACGCGGGTGAAGACCTAGAGACCACCGCCAGCGAGGCGGTGGATCTGCTCGCGGCTGCCGCCGAGACCATCCTCATTCCTGCAAAGGAACTCCGGGACTTTTTGGCCCAGAGCCGGGGTCGCTGCGACCAAGCCCGACTGGCCCTGGAAAAATGGTCCGAGCCAGAGCTGATCAAGGGGTCCGTCCGCGCCGCCGTCAAAACCTTCGCCGCGGGCGGGCCCTTGACAAAGGAGCAGCACCTTGAGCTGCGCGAGCTCGAGGGACTCCTCGCTGGGCTGCGGAGGGAGCGGAGTTCAACAAAAGACTCCGCTCCCTCCCCCACAATAGGTTAAGGTAGAGGTTGCACTATGCTTTTGCCATGAAGATAACCATAGCCAGCCTCAACATCAACGGCGGCAGAGGGGCACGCCATAGATTTGACAATTTTTCGCTCCTGCGGGAGGGGAAATATGCGGTGTGCTTCCTGCAAGAAACCCACACCGTTCCGGGAGACGAAGCCACGTGGCTCCTGGAATGGCAAGGAGAGGTCCGCATGAGCCACCTCACCGCCATTTCTAGTGGGGTGGCCATCTTGCTGGGCCCGCATTTTCAGCCGGAGATCTTGGGGGTCGAGGAGCCCGTGCCAGGCCGCTTGCTGCACGTAACGGTTCGCCTGGGGGACGTGCCGCTCCATCTCGTGAACGTGTACGCCCCTCAGCCCGGCCCGCAGCAAACGCGCTTCTTTGAAGAGGTGTCCGCTCTTCTTGGCTCCGTCGACGTCGGCGACTGCATTGTCCTCGGGGGGGATTTTAACTGCACCCTCGGGGCGAGGGACCGCTCCGGTGCCCCGCAGTGCATGGCAGCGATGGAGAAGTTGAGGGACCTGGTCGGGTCCTTCGACTTGGTGGACGTCTGGCGAAATCTCCACCCCGACTCCAGCGCCTTTACTTGGGTGAGGCCTGGAGTTGGATGGTCTAGAGTCGACCGCCTTTACGTGTCTCGGGCGTACGTTTCCTGCGTCCCGGCGGCCTCCATGCGGCCGGTGCCGTGTTCGGACCACCACCTGGTGTGGGCGGAGCTCGCTTCGCTCCGCGCGAGGACGGGGTCCGCGTACTGGCACTTTAACAACCGGCTGCTGGAGGACGTGCGGTTCCAGGACTCGTTCCGTCGATTCTGGTCCGACATGAGAAGGAAGCAGGGGGGCTTCCCCTCCTTGAGGCTATGGTGGGACGTGGGCAAGGCTCACGTCCGCGTCTTCTGTCAAGAGTACGCGAGGGGGTCGACCAAGAGGCGGGCGGCCAGAGTCGGGCGCCTAGAAAAAGAGGTATTCGACCTGGAAGCCCGTCTCGATCAAGTCGTCCAGGACCCGGCCCTGCGGACGGTGTACGAAGCGAAGAAGGCCGCGCTGAAGGACCTGCAGCTCGTCGGGTCCCGAGGTGCGTTCGTGAGGTCGCGGATCCGGTTCCTGCGGGATCTGGACCGCGCTCCCCCTTCTTCTACTCGCTGGAAAAAAGGCAGAGTGTCCGTAAGCAGCTCTTGACGCTGCTGGCCGACGACGGCTCTCTCGTCTCGGATCCGGAGGGCGTCAACAACAGGGCCCGTGAATATTACGGGGCCCTGTTCTCTCTGGATCCGTCCAGCGAGGAAGCGCGTAGAGTTTTGTGGGAGGACCTGCCGAAGGTCAGCCCGGAGGGCGCCGAAAATCTGGAAGCTCCGCTAAGCCTGGCGGAGCTGACCGGTGCCCTCGACCGGCTCTCGAGGGGAAAATCCCCGGGGCTGGACGGGCTGACCGTGGAGTTCCACAGGGCGTTCTGGGACGTCCTGGGGAGCGACTACGCGCGGGTCCTGGGGGAATGTCTGGCGACCGGGGAGATGCCCCTCTCTTGGCGCAGGGCAGTCATCGTCCTGCTGCCTAAGAAGGGCGATCTCCGCCTCCTTAAGAACTGGCGCCCGGTCTCCCTCCTCAGCACGGACTACAAAATCTTCGCCAGGGCGATGTCTGCTCGCCTTGGTGCCGTGCTGGACCACATGATCCACCCCGACCAGTCATACACGGTCCCGGGCCGGACAATCCACGATAACATCCATCTGGTCCGGGACCTCATCCATTGTTCCCAGGAGGCTGGTCTGTCGGTCGCCTTCCTATCCCTCGACCAAGAGAAGGCGTTCGACAGGGTGGATCACGACTATCTGCTCGGAACTCTGCGCGCTTTCGGGTTCGGGACGCATTTCGTCGCCCGGATCCGACTTTTGTACGCCGCCGCGGAGTGTCTGATTAAGGTTAACGGGTCCTTGACGGCGCCCCTTCGCTTTAGGAGAGGGGTGCGCCAGGGATGCCCCATGTCCGGCCAGTTATACGCCGTTTGCGTGGAGCCTTTCCTGCGCCTCTTGCGGACGAGGTTGACGGGACTGGCTCTGCAAGGGCCGGGCGTGGAGGTTGTCCTCTCGGCTTACGCCGATGACGTGCTCCTCGCGGTAGAGGATCCCGCTGACCTGCGGAGGATGCGTGAGTGCCAGGAGATTTACTCGGCCGCATCCTCCGCCAGGATCAACTGGGAGAAATGTTCCGGACTCCTGGTGGGTCAGTGGCGGGTGGACTCCCTGCCGGAGGAGCTCAGGCCTTTTGCCTGGAGCACGACCCATCTCCTCTATCTGGGAGTCTACCTTAGCCCCGACGAGGGAGCCTGGCCGGCGAACTGGCAGGAGCTGGAGGCCAAGGTCGCCGCTCGCCTAGGGCGCTGGACAGGACTGCTCCGAGTACTGTCCTACAGGGGTCGAGCGCTAGTCATAAACCAGCTGGTGGCCGCAACGTTGTGGTACCGGCTGGTCACTTTGACCCCTCCCCCTGCGTTTGTCGCCAAGATACAGAAGAAGCTGGTGGACTTCTTCTGGAACAACAGGAAGCACTGGGTCTCTGCCGCGGTCTTGAGTCTCCCGCTTGAGGAGGGCGGTCAGTCGTTGGTGTGCGTCAGCGCCCAGCTCGCGACTTTCCGTCTTCAGACCCTGCAGAGATACCTTTACGTCGAGCCCCCTCCTAGGTGGTGTGCTCTGGCGAGGTATTTCTTCCGCCAGCAGCGCGACCTCAATTATGACACGCAGCTCCTGTTTGTGAACTTGGGGGGTGCCAGGACCGCCCTCCGGGAGCTGCCTGTCTTTTACAGGGAACTCATCAGGGTCTGGAACAAAGTCTCCACCAAGCGCAGCTCTCCGCCGGCTGGAGTGGCGGCCGTCCTGCAGGAGCCGCTGCTCGGGAATCCGTACCTCCACGGCCGAGGTTTCATGTGGCTGTCGGAAGAGAGGGCTGTCGCTGGTGAGGTGACCAGGGTCAGGGACCTGCTCGATGGCGGAGGAGCGGGCTGGATGGCGCCAGACACGCTGGCGCGGCGCCTAAACTCTGCCAACGTCTGCCACGCGGCCGATGCCATCGAGTCGCTAAAAACAGCTCTGGGCCCTGACTCCGTTAGGTGCATCGAGGAGGCTCAAGCACGTGGGGAGATCCCGTCCGAACTGACCCCCGTCCGGACGGAATTCCTCATCGGCGCCAAACCCCGGAACCTCCCTTGGGGGCCGGCGCCTCACAACTTGAGCCGCCTCGGGGAAATCCCCTCCGTGCCTTTCAGTTCCGCGCGGAGGGGTTTCCTGTACGGGCTGCTCCTGCACACCCTCAACTTTGCCATCCTCGCCGGCCGTCCGGACACACCATGGCGTACCATCTTGCCGTCCGGAGGAGGCGGGGGTCCCCGATGGAGGGCACTCTACGCAGGGGTCCTCCCACTATTCATCGGGGACTTGGCCTGGAGGGTGGTGCACGGAGCAGTGCCGTGCAACAAATTTTTAAGCCGGTTCACGGACTCCCAGGCCGCCTGCAATTTCTGCGGTCTGGAGGAGTCCGTGTTCCATGTTTTTATTGAGTGCACGAGGTTGCAGCCCCTGTTCCATTATTTGAAGGGGCTGCTCCTGAAATTCTGGCTGCACTTCAGTCCCACTCTCCTGATCTTTGGGCACCCTGTGCGGAGGGGAGCGGGTAGGTCCGAAGGCCTCCTCGTAGGACTGCTCCTGGGCACGGCCAAGGGTGCCATCAGCCGGTCCAGGCAGCGGGCGGTCGAGGGGGTCGTTCAACCTGACTGCCTGCCTCTCTTCCGCTCTTACATCCGGTCCAGGGTGTCCTTGGAGATGGAGCACGCGGTGTCCACCGGTACGCTCGCGGCCTTCCGCGAGAGGTGGGCACCGGAGGGACTGGAGTGCATCATCACGCCCGGCAACCAAATTTTAATTTGATTTTACGTTTTTTAAGTTTAATTTGTTTTAATTGCCGGTGTTTTTAGTGTCCCCCTTCCCTTTTATAGGGGGCACTGGGGAAAATTGTGATTTTAGTGCCCAAAAAGAAACAAAAAAAAAAAAGGGGGGGAAAAAAAAAGGGCCTTGTAAATGTCTGGAGTGTCACCCAGGTCGGGTGGCACCGTTTAATGTTTTATGTTTTGCAGGTGAACTCCAAAAAGAGTTTCATGCACAAGGACACCCAGGTCCCTCTGCACCGCAGCATGTTGTAATTTCTTCCCATTCAAATAATATTCTCTTTTACTGTTTTTTTTTCCAAGGTGGGTGACCTCACATTTTCCGATATTGTATTCCATCTGCCAAACCTTAGCCCATTCGCTTAACCTATCCAAATCTCTTTGCAGCCTCTCTGTGTCCTCTACACAACCCGCTTTCCCACTAATCTTTGTGTCATCTGCAAATTTTGTTACAATACACTCTGTCCCCTCTTCCAGGTCATCTATGTATATTGTAAACAGTTGTGGTCCCAGCACCGATCCCTGTGGCACACCACTAACCACCAATTTCCAACCCGAAAAGGACCCATTTATCCCGACTCTCTGCTTTCTGTTAGCTAGCCAATTCTCTATCCATGCTGGTACATTTCCTCTGACTCCGCGTACCTTTATCTTCTGCAGTAACCTTTTGTGTGGCACCTTATCAAATGCCTTTTGGAGATCTAAATACACCACATCCATCAGTACACCTCTATCCACCATGCTCGTTATATCCTCAAAGAATTCCAGTAAATTAGTTAAACATGATTTCCCCTTCATGAATCCATGTTGCGTCTGCTTGATTGCACTATTCCTATCTAGGTGTCCCGCTATTTCTTCCTTAATGGTAGCTTCAAGCATTTTCCCCACTACAGATGTTAAATTAACCGACCTATAGTTACCTGCCTTTTGTCTGTCCCCTTTTTTAAACAGAGGCGTTACATTAGCTGCTTTCCAATCCGCTGGTACCTCCCCAGAGTCCAGAGAATTTTGGTAAATTATAACGAATGCATCTGCTATAACTTCCGCCATCTCTTTTAATATCCTGTGATGCATTTCATCAGGACCAGGGGACTTGTCTACCTTGAGTCCCATTAGCCTGTCCAGAATTCCCCCCCTAGTGATAATGATTATCTCAAGGTCCTCCCTTCCCACATTCCCGTGACCAGCAATTTTTGGCATGGTTTTTGTGTCTTCCACTGTGAAGACCGAAGCAAAATAATTGTTTAAGGTCTCAGCCATTTCCACATTTCCCATTATTAAAATCCCCCTTCTCACCTTCTAAGGGACCAACATTTACTTTAGTCACTCTTTTCCGTTTTATATATCGGTAAAAGCTTTTACTATCTGTTTTTATGTTTTGCGCAAGTTTACTTTCATTATCTATCTTTCCTTTCTTTATTGCTTTCTTAGTCATTCTTTGCTGTCATTTAAAATTTTCCCAATCTTCTCGTTTCCCACTAACCTTGGCCACCTTATTCGCATTGGTTTTTAATTTGATACTCTCCTTTATTTCCTTGGTTATCCACGGCTGGTTATCCCTTCTCTTACCGCCCTTCTTTTTCACTGGAATATATTTTTGTTGAGCACTATGAAAGAGCTCCTTAAAAGTCCTCCACTGTTCCTCAATTGTGCCACCGTTTAGTCTGTGTTTCCAGTCTACTTTAGCCAACTCTGCCCTCATCCCACTGTAGTCCCCTTTGTTTAAGCATAGTACGCTCATTTGAGACACTACTTCCTCACCCTCAATCTGTATTACAAATTCAACCATACTGTGATCACTCATTCCGAGAGGATCTTTTACTAGGAGATCATTTATTTTTCCTGTCTCATTACACAGGACCAGATCTAAGATAGCTTGCTCCCTTGTAGGTTCTGTAACATACTGTTCAAAGAAACAATCCCGTATGCATTCTATGAATTCCTCCTCAAGGCTACCCCATGCAATTTGATTTGACCAATCGATATGAAGTTCATGACACACAAGGGGTTGTTTGAGTATAACAGATGTCCATTCAGGATTTGCTTGGCCGCCGCGATCTTTCAACGAAACATGGAAAGTCTCCTCAAGTCGATTCCAAGGACTATGGTTTTTCAAGACGACATCCTCATCATGGGTTGCGATACTGAAGAACACCTCCACAACCTGGAGGAGGTGCTACGCAGACTGGACTGGGTAGGTCTGTAACTGAAAAAGGCGAAGTGCGTCTTCCTAGCTCCAGAGGTAGAATTCCTGGGGATGAGGGTAGCAGCAGACGGGATCAGACCTACTGCATCCAAGACGGAAGTGATCCAGAGAGCACCCAGACCCCGTAATACGACAGAACTGCGTTCGTTCCTGGGGTTCCTGAACTATTTTGTAGCTGTTGGAGCCGCTACATGTGCTCCTATGCAAAGGTCGTGAATGGGTCTGGGGGATAGCCAGGAAAGGGCTTTTGATAGAGCACGCAACTTGTTATGCTCCAACAAACTGTTAACGCTATGTAAGAAACTTGTTTTAACGTGCGATGCGTCGTCCTATGGGGTTGGGTGTGTGTTGCAGCATGTTAATGACAAGGGTCATGTACAGCCGGTAGCTTATGCCTCCAGAAGTCTGTCCCAGGCAGAAAGGGGCTACGGGATGGTAGAAAAGGAAGCGCTTGCATGTGTATATGCAGTAAAAAAAATGCACCAGTACCTGTTTGGCAGGAAATTTGAGCTGGAGACAAATCACAAACCCCTAACATCCCTTTTGGCCAACAACAAGGCTTAAAATGCAAGTGCGTCGGCCCGCATACAGAGGTGGGCACTCAGGTTAGCCGCCTATGACTATACAATTCGGCACAGACCGGGCACTGAAAACTGCGCCGATGCACTCAGCAGGCTCCCACTAGCCACCACCGAGGGGGCAACCGAGCATGCTGCTGAGATGGTCATGGCTGTTGAAGCTTTCAAAAACGAAGGCTCACCCGTGACAGCCCATCAGATCAAAGTCTGGACAAATAGAAACCCGCTACTGTCTTTAGTCAAGAAATGTGTCCTGAATGGGGACTGGGCAGCCACGTACGGGGAAGGCCTGAGGAAATTAAAGCATTTCACATGTGCAAGGATGAACTCTTGATTCAGGCCGATTGCCTACTATGGGGAAACCGAGTAGTCATGCCCCAGATGGGCAGAGAGGCGTTCATCCAAGAACTCCACAATGAGCACCCGGGCATTGTCATGATGAAGGCAATTGCCAGGTCACACGTTTGGTGGCCACGGATAGATGCAGACCTGGAACTTTGTGTTCGCAGGTGCAACACGTGTGCCCAGCTGGGCAATGCGCCCAGGGAAGCCCTCTTAGCCCCTGGTCCTGGCACGCCAAGTCATGATCATGCATCTATGTGGACTACGCAAGTCCTTTCATGGGGAAAATGTTTTTGGTTGTAGTAGACGCCTACTCCAAATGGATTGAGTGTGACATTCTCAATTTAAGCACATCCTCTGCCACGGTAGAAAGTCTACGGCAATGTTCGCCGCTCATGGTCTACCGGATGTCTTGGTCAGCGACAATGGCCCGTGCTTTACAAGCATTGAATTCCAGTTCTTCATTGCAGGAAATGGTATCAACTATGTCAGAACGGCACCGTTCAAGCCAGCCTCAAACGGCCAGGCGGAATGAGCAGTGCAGATAATCAAACAGGGGATGTTCAGAATCCAAGGGGGTTCCCTACTAAGCCGTTTATCACGCCTCCTGTTGGCCAATAGATCCCGACCACACTCACTCACAAGGGTTCCACCCGCAGAGCTGCTAATGAAAAGAATGCTCAAAACCCGGTAATCCCTTATACACCCCACCATGAAAGAAATTGTTGAGAGCAGGCGCCAGTCACAATGTGACTACCGTGACGGGAATGCGAGGGCACGATGTATTGATGTGAATGACCCTGTCTTTGTCCTCAACTACGCTGCAGGGCCCAAATGGCTCGCAGGCACCGTGATTGCCAAAGAGGGTAATAAGATTCTGGTAGTTAAACTTACCAATGGACAAATCTGCCGCAAAAACGAGGTTGCGGTTCACAGACTGCCCTGAACAACCCACAGCAGACATCACCTTTTCCGAACCCACAACACACACCCAAAGGATCAACGACACCACGCCGGACCAGGAAATCGAACCCATCACGCCCAACAGCCCAGCAAGGTCAGGCTCACCTAGCAGCCCTGCAGGGCCAACAACACGCCAGCCCAGCGATGGCACAGCCAACACACCAGAACAGACATTTGTACCAAGGCGATCCACCAGGGAAAGAAAGGCTCCCGACCGCCTCACCTTGTAAATAATTTTCACTTTGGCTTTGCGGGGGGGGAGGGGGGGCGAGGGCGAGTGATGTTGTGTATCTGTAAAGCATGCACTCCCATGTTCCGCCACCAGGGAGCGCATCCCCTGAAGTCCCAAGGGATCCCAGCATCCCTTGGGAGCACTGTATATAAGCCGGCACCTAAGGCCTGTTCCTCACTCTGGAGTGTCTTATTAAAGACTGAGGTCACTGTTACTTTAACCTCCCTGTGTGCAGCCTCATCTGTGTTAGGAACACTATACCTTGGGCCTCCAACAGTTGCGCCCTCTGGTGGCAAGTCTTACAGTTACAATGTTTACATACATAACATCAGTCCCCCCCCCCCCCAAAAGTCTTTGATACAAATTACTTACAAGTTGAGACGATCTGGGGCCCTAAGCTCCATGGATGATTGTCTGAGTTCAAACTCTGGCATGGGTGAGCTGGTTGGACCATTGCTGCACTGTGGCACGGCTGGTCTGACAGGACTGTTGGAAATGGTGGGTTCATCCTCTTGATTGACAGTGAGGTCGATTGCTGGTTGGGTGTTTGTTGGTGGATCGATGCTGGTGATGTCCTCTTCAGGTTGTTCCTGGTTGTTGGTGAGCTGCAGTTTACTCTGATCCTAATGCATGTTTGTCCATTCAATAGTTTGACTGTAAATTCTCTATTCCTCTCCTTGGCCAAGACAGTGCCAGCGACCCATTTGGGACCATGACCGTAATTAAGGACAACAGAGGGTCGTTACCATCAATGTCATGTGATACAGCGCGCGATTGTGGTATATGTTTTGCCGGTGACACCGGGTTTCCACATGATCATTAAAATCCAGGCGGACTAGGGAGAGCCTGGTTTTGAGTGCTCTCTTCATTAACAATTCTGCAGGGGGAACCCCAGTGAGCAAATGGGGTCACGTAGTTGAGCAGAACCCGAGATAAGCAGGTCTGCATTGAGCCTTCCATCACTTGTTTCAAGCACTGCTTGATAGTTTGGACTGCCCGTTCCGCTTGACCGTTGGATGCGGGCTTAAACGAGGCAGACCTGACATGCTTGATGCCATTGCGGGTCATAAACTCGTTGAATTCCGAGCTGGTGAAACGTGGTCCATTGTCACTGACAAGGACGTCGGGTAAGCCATGGGTGGCGAACATAGCCCGGAGGCTTTCAATGGTGGCAGTGGATGTGCTGGATGAAATGATTACACATTCAATCCATTTAGAGTAAGCATCCACTACAACTAAAAACATCTTTCCGAGAAAGGGGCCAGCAAAATCTACGTGGATCCTAGACCACGGTTTGGAGGGCCATGACCATAGACTCAATGGAACCTCCCTTGGTGCATTGTTCAATTGTGAGCACGTGTTGCACTGATGTACGCATGAAATATAGAAACATAGAAACATAGAAAGTAGGTGCATGAGTAGGCCATTTGGCCCTTCGAGCCTGCGCCACTATTCAATATGATCATGGCTGATCATACAACTTCATTCCTGCTTTCTCTCCATACCTCTTGATCCCGTTAGCCGTAAGGGTCACATCTAACTCCCTTTCGAATATATCTAACGAACTGGCCTCAACAACTTTCTGTGGTAGAGAATTCCACAGGTTCACAATTCTCTGAGTGAAGAAGTTTCTCCTCATCTCAGTCTTAAATGGCTTACCCCTTATCCTTAGACTGTGGCCCCTGCTTCTGGACTTCCGCAACATTGGCAACATTCTTCCTGCATCTAACCTGTCCAATCCCATCAAAATTTTAGATGTTTCTATGAGATACCCTCTCATTCTTCTAAATTCCAGTGAATATAAGCCTAGTCAATCCAGTCTTTCTTCAAATGCCATTCCTGCCATCCCGGTAATCAGTCTGGTGAACCTTCGCTGCACTCCCTCAATAGCAAGAATGTCCTTCCTCAGATTAGGAGACCAAAACTGTTGTGTATCTGTACAGCATGCACTCCCATGTTCTACCACTAGGGAGTGCATCCCCTGAAGTCCCAAGGGATCCCAGCATCCCTTGGGAGCACTGTATATAAGCCGGCCCCTAAGGCCTGTTCCTCAGTCTGGAGTGTCTTAATAAAGACTGAGGTCACTGTTACTTTAACCTCCCTGTGTGCAGTCTCATCTGTGTTAGGAACACAATAACTGGCGACGAGTATACGAATCCAATGCAAAGATGCAGCAAACTGTGGGCATCCTGGAGAAGTTCTCGGAGGGTGAGGAGTGGGAAGCCTATGTCGAACGGTTAGAACAGTACTTTGTAGCCAATAAGCTGGACGGAAAAGGAAGCCCTGCAAAAAAGAGCGCGGTCCTCCTCACGGTCTGCGGGGCACCGACCTATAGCCTCATGAAGAATCTTCTGGCTCCAGTGAAACCCACAGATAAGTCGTATGAGGAGCTGTGTACACTGGTTCGGGAGCATCTTAACCCGAGGGAGAGCGTGCTGATGGCGAGGTATCGGTTCTACACGTGCCAGCGATCTGAAGGTCAGGAAGTAGCGAGCTACGTCGCCGAGCTAAGGCGACTTGCAGGACAATGTGAGTTTGATGGCTACCTGGAGCAAATGCTCAGAGACTTTTTTGTACTGGGCATTGGCCACGAGACCATTATACAAAAACTTTTGACTGTAGAGACACCGACCCTCAGTAAGGCCATTGTTATAGCACAGGCATTTATGTCCACCAGCAATAACACCAAACAAATCTCTCAGCGCACAAGTGCTAGCAATGTTCGTAAATTAACTGGTACTGCGTTTGCGAGCAGAAATGTACAGGGCAGAACCCACGAGTCTGCAACTGCCAGCAGGCCTCAGGTGACCCAGATGACTCAGAGTTCCCAACAAAGGATGAATACAAGGCAATTCACACCTTGTTGGTGTTGTGGAGGCTTCCATTCAGCCTATTCATGCCACTTCAAAGGGTATGTTTGCAAGAGCTGTGCAATAATGGGGCATCTCCAACGAGCTTGCAGATGAGCTGCAAGCTCTGCAAAACCTGCTAACCACCACGTGGCAGAGGAAGATCGGTCCATGGTGGATCAAAGCAATTTCGAGCCTCAGAGAGAGGAGGCAGATGCTGAAGTACACGGGGTGCGCACATTTTTGACGAAATGTCCACCTATAATGCTAAATGTAAAATTGAATAGCTTACCCATAGCCATGGAACTGGACACCGCCGCTAGCCAATCCATCATGAGTAAAAAAGATGTTTGAGAGACTGTGCTGCAACAAGGCATTCAGACCAGCCCTGAGCTGCATCCACACAAAACTGAGAACGTACACCAAAGAGCTTATCACTGTCCTGGGCAGCGTCATTGTCAAGGTCACCTACGAGGGCACAATGCACGAACTGCCACTCTGGATTGTCCCAGGCGATGGCCCCACACTGCTTGGAAGGCGTTGGTTGGGCAAAATCCGCTGGAACTGGGATGACATCCGAGCGCTATCACATGTCGATGAGGCCTCATGTACCCAGGTTCTGAACAAATTTCCTTCTCTTTTTGAACCAGGCATTGGAAACTTTTCTGGGATGAAGGTGCAGATCCACTTGGTCCCAGAGGCACGACCCAATCACCACAAGGCGCGAGCGGTACCTCACATGGTGAGGGAGAGAGTGGTAATCGAGCTGGACAGGCTGCAATGCGAGGGCATCATCTCGCTAGTGGAATTCAGCGAGTGGGCCAGCCCGATTGTTCCAGTACTCAAAAGTGATGGCACGGTCAGGATTTGGGGCGATTATAAAGTAACTATTAATCGTTTCTCGCTACAGGACCAATACCCGCTACCTAAGGCAGGCGATCTATTTGCGATGCTGGCAGGAGGCAAGACGTTCACCAAGTTCGACCTGACTTCGGCCTACATGACGCAGGAGCTGGAGGAGTCTTCGAAGGGCCTCACCTGCATCAACATGCACAAGGGACTGTTCATCTACAACAGATGTCCGTTTGGAATTCGGTCGCCTCCAGCGATCTTCCAGAGAAACATGGAGAGCCTACTCAAGTCTGTACCATTCACGGTGGTCTTTCAGGACAACATATTGGTCACGGGTCGGGACACCAACGAGCACCTATAAAACCTGGAGGAGGTCCTCCAGTGACTGGATCACGTAGGGCTGCAGCTGAAGAGGTCGAAATGCGTCTTCATGGCAACAGAAGTGGAGCTTTTGGGGAGAAAGATCGCGGCACACAGCATTCGGCCCACAGAGGCTATCAGGAACGCGCCCAGGCCACAGAACGTCACGGAGCTGCAGTCGTTCCTGGGACTCCTCAACTATTTTGGTAACTTCCTACCAGGGTTAAGCACCCTCTTATGCCCTTACATGTGTTATTGCCTAAAGGTGAGAACTGGGTATGGGGAAAAAAACAAGTAATTGCTTTTGAGAAACTCAGAAACATTTTATGCTCCAACAAGCTGCTTGTATTGTATAACCCGTGTAAAAGACTTGTGCTAGCATGTGATGCATCTTCGTACGGAGTCGGGTGTGTATTACAACAAGCTAACGTTGCGGGGAAGTTACAACCTGTCGCCTATGCCTCCAGGAGCTTGTCTAAGGCCGAGAGGGCCTACAGCATGATTGAGAAAGAGGCATTAGCGTGTGTGTTCGGGGTAAAGAAAATGCATCAGTAGCTGTTTGCCCTCAAATTTGAGCTGGAAACCGATCACATATCCCTATTCGCTGAAAACAAGGGGATAAATACTAATGCCTCAGCCCGCATACAAAGGTGGGCACTTGCGCTATCAGCGTATAACTATACCATCCACCACAGGCCAGGCACCGAGAACTGTGCGGATGCTCTCAGTCGGCTACCATTGCCCACCTGGGGGTGGAAATGGCACAGCCTGCAAACTTGTTGATGGTGGTGCAGCCCGCAGACTTGTTGATGGTCATGGAAGCATTTGAAAATGATAAATCACCTGTCACGGCTCGCCAGATTAGGACTTGGACCAGCCAAGATACTCTGCTGTCCCTAGTAAAAAACTGTGTACTGCATGGGAGCTGGGCCAGCATCCCCGTTGAACTGCAAAAGCTAATCAAGCCGTTCCAGCGGCGAAAGGACGAGCTGTCCATTCAGGCAGACTGCCTGTTGTGAGGTAACCGCGTAGTGCTACCCAAAAAGGGCAGGGAGACGTTCATCTCAGATCTCCACAGCACATACCCGGGTATAGTAATGATGAAAGTGATAGCCAGATCCCATGTGTGGTGGCCCGGTATCGACTCTGACTTAGAGTCCTGTGTACGGCAATGCAGCGTATGTGCTCAGTTGAGCAACGCGCCCAGAGAAGCACCACTAAGTTTGTGGTCCTGGCCTTCCAGACCATGGTCGAGGATCCATGTCGACTATGCGGGCCCGTTTCTCGGTAAAATGTTCCTGGTGGTGGTGGATGTTTTTTCAAAATGGATTGAGTGTGAAATAATGTTGGGAAGCACCGCCACCGCCACCATTGAAAGCCTGAGGGCCATGTTTGCCACCCACGGCCTGCCTGACATACTGGTCAGTGACACCGGGCAATGTTTCACCAGTGCCGAATTTAAAGAATTCATGACCCGCAATGGGATCAAACATGCCATCTCGGCCATGTTTAAACCAGCCTCCAATGGGCAGGCAGAGCAAGCAGTACAAACCATCAAACAGAGCCTTAAACAAGTCACAGAAGGCTCACTCCAAACCCACCTGTACTGAGTAGTGCTCAGTTACCGCACGAGACCCCACTCGCTCACAGGGGTGCCCCGGCTGAGCTACTCATGAAAAGGACACTTAAAACCAGACTCTCGCTGGTTCACCCCAACCTACATGATCAGGTAAAGAGCAGATGGCAGCAACAAAATGTAAATGATGGTCGCGCCACTGTGTCACGGGAAATTGATCTGAATGACCCTGTGTATGTGCTAAACCATGGACATGGTCCCAAGTAGATCGCGGGCATGGTGATAGCTAATGAAGGGAGTAGGGTGTTTGTAGTCAAACTAGACAATGGACAAATTTGCAGAAAGCACCTGGACCAAACGAGGCTGCGGTTCACAGACTGCCCTGAACAACCCACAGCAGACACCACCTCTTTCGAGCCCACAACACACACCCAAAGGATCAACGACGCCACCCCGGACCAGGAAATCGAACCCATCACGCCCAACAGCCCAGCAAGGCCAGGCTCACCTAGCAGCCCTGCAGGGCCAACAACACGCCAGCCCAGCGAGGGCACAGCCAACGCACCAGAACAGACATTTGTACCGAGGTGGTCCACCAGGGAAAGAAAGGCTCCCGACCGCCTCACCTTGTAAATAGTTTTCACTTTGACTTTGGCGGGGAGTGATGTTGTGTATCTGTAAAGCATGCACTCCCATGTTCCACCTCTAGGGAGCGCATCCCCTGAAGTCCCAAGGGATCCCAGCATCCCTTGGGAGCACTGTATATAAGTCAGCCCCTAAGGCCTGTTCCTCACTGTGGGGTGTCTTAATAAAGACTGAGGTCACTGTTACTTTAACCTCCGTGTGTACAGTGTCATCTGTGTTAGGAACACAATAAAAACTGTACACAATATTCAAAGTGTGGCCTCACCAAGGCCCTGTTAACTGCAATAAGACCTCCCTGCTCCTATACTCAAATCCACTAGCTATGAAGGCCAACATGCCATTTCCCTTCTTCACCGCCTGCTGTACCTGCATGCCAACTTTCAATGACTGATGTACCATGACACCCAGGTCTCGTTGCATCTCCCCTTTTCCTAATCTGTCACTATTCAGATAATATTCTGCCTTCCTGTTTTTGCCACATAAGTGGATAACCTCACATTTATCTACATTATACTGCATCTGCCATGCATTTTCCCACTCACCTAACCTGTCCAAGTCACCCTGCAGCCTCTTAGCATCCTCCTCACAGCTCACACTGCCATGCAGTTTAGTGCCATCTGCAAACTTGGAGATATTACATTCAATTCTTTCATCTAAATCATTGATGTATATTGTAAATAGCTGGAGTCCCAGCACCGAACTCGATAAACTATTGGACGGGGTGAGGAGTAATTCCGCACATCCTGCACCTTTCACCTCCAAAAATTACTGACTTATAACCTTGTCATTATTAGCTAATTGTACATTCATCATGGCAATGTGTTTCAATGAAAGAACAATCACTTGTAAAAAGTTGTATCCTCAATGGGAGCTGGTCGGCCATTCCCTGGGAAATGCAGGATGAAAATGTCCATCCAGTCGGACTGTCTTTTATGTCGGATTGTCTCTTATGGGGTAATTGCGTGGCTTTGCCAAAAAAAGGCAGGGAAATGTTTGTACGCAACTTACACTCTACCCACCCAGGCATAGTCATGTTGAAGGCTATAGCCAGGTCGCATGTTTGGTGGCCCGGCATTGACTCGGACTTAGAGTCCCGGGATGGCAGGACTGACATATGAAGAAAGACTGGATCGACTAGGCTTATAGTCGTAATCTGTTACTCATCGCCAATTGTTAAGTATAGAAGAACTCCACAAGACTGAGTACTGTGAGCTAAAACTGACATGACCTTGGTTTCTTTAATACAACTCCAGAATGCCTAAGCAGCATGGCAGACAACCTTTTATACTCCCTTGCACGAGGTGAGCAGGTGACGCTTGGGCCTCCAACAATTGCGCCCTCTGGTGGCAAGTCTTACACAGTTACAGTATTTACATACATAACACTTTTATATTCATGATTTTGGAGAAAGAAGATCAATTGAGGCGCTGTTCCACAATTGAGCCACTGTTTGTCTCCAGCTGCATATAAGGGAGCACATTTACCATCAGTATATTTTCCCATTGCTGCTCTGTATAAACCTTCTTCAAACATTAGGGAAGAGTCAGAGTTAGAAAATGAAACTCACAATCACAGTTTGAAGCAATTGGGCATCAATAGTGGTTTCTTCAATGCCACCCGCCCCTGGTCTGCCCCTGCAATATAAATGGGTTGGATGATATAGATCCGGGAGCCCCAGAGCTCACTGCATGACTGCTCAAGTAGAAACAGTTCTGCAACACAACAGGGCAGAACAAGTACACCTCCATCGCATCCAATCTGGCTGATGAGACGCAAGACTCAGAACAGGAATATCTCCTATCAGGGCAGGAGATATTTAAACTAGTTTACACCATTACTAGACACAGTCGTGGAGGCTATTTTCAAGTTCCGCGGGGGCACAAAGCCGCCTGTTATACACCATGTCCGATTTTCCTTTCCATGGCCTGCAACAGAATGGAATATCTGACGCAATGTAAAACAGGCGGCCGCTCACGTCCCATTGGTTCTGTTCCTCTGCCAAAGTTCAATAGAAACCTTCTTTAGGACAGGAAACTGATGCCCACAAGGGGGAGCCAATATTCTAGTTGACAATCTAGCAGTAATTAAGACGGACGCGTTCATGGATGGAATGATTCAGCCGGGTGGGGGGGGGGGGGAGGGGAGGTGGAGCTTGACAGAGGGCGGGGCTTGTCGTCTGTTGGTCAAAAAAGGTGCAGTACGGGGGGGGAGGCGGGGGCTGTGGGGCTGGACAGATGTCTGTCAAAAAAAGTGCAACATAAATAGTTGGTCCCAATTAGGACTGTTGTTTTTCCGCACTGTTTGCCAAGAACATACTGGGTTCTGCTCTCATGAGAGGATATTTTGCATTCACCGGTTGCTGGGTTGTAACACCCCAATTGTGTAAGTGGAGCTCTCTGTCCTGAGCATTAGACAATACTGGTTTGATGTGTTTCCTTAAAGTATTGCTGACAGTTATACAGCCACTCTGGATCCATTAGGTCCAGGGGCAGGCTGGCCAAATGGGAAATTAGGAAGTGCCCCCATGAATGGTTCCTAGCACTGTATTATTGGGGCCCCCTTTGTTCATGTTCACTCCATAGACTTCCATGCCCTTTAGGGGGAGCCAGTCAACCCCTGATTCATTCCATTAGAGTAACAAAGGTCTGATCAGCTGAAAATGATTTATATACTCACACTTTAGTTTCTAGATCTGAAACTTTATGTCACCTAGATTGTTATATGCCAGGCATGGAATCACCAAATGATGTGCAACAATTCAAGGTAAAGGTTGAAAACATATTGATGAACATTAAAACATGTGATGCCCACACAGGGGGCTTGATAGGACGCCAAGTTGAAGAAACCGAGTGCTTTTGCACAGGGACTTCAGGCCGCTCGTGCTCTCTCTCTCTCTCTCTCTCGAGATTCCCAGAGGCTACGATATGGGTTGCGTGGCAAGTGAACGTATCTGGCATGATCCACCATGTGGTTAATGCACAAGCTGCGCCATCATTGATGTTGCATCTCTGAATGGTTCAAATGCTACATTGCCAAAGGCCTAGGAGCCGAATGTCTGCCAACCAATCAGCCTGGGTATGTTGTCTAGTATGTAAGAGATCTAAATATTAGATAGATATATATGTATATGTAACATATCGCACCACAATATAATTGCAATGTAATGTGGAGCTCTGATGGACAGCAGGAAGACCCTGTTTATGGAGGATAATGTAAGGTGCTGCTGAGCTGAATCAGCTGCCTCTGGAGAAGGTGAGGCTGAAAGTTCTCCGCACTGTGCTGACACTTGATTCCCTTGACTAACCTGTGTCTCCAAAGAAACGGTCATCTAACCAGGGACAACAAAAGGATTTATCCTTTCTTTGGAATGAGTGAGAGCAAATCTAGACATGTTTGCAAATCTGCCGCTTCATTAGTTTAACTGTCAGGACAGAGCCGAAGAATGATCAGGGACCTGGAATGATAGGGGTGATTCCACACCCACAGCAGAAAGCCTGCTCCTCATAAGTGTGAGATCCTCACTGGGAGCGCAGGATCACAAATCCCTCCTATTGTTTCATTGTTTCCATTTATCTTTATTTTTTAGAAAATAAAGCCTACAAATTCTCGCTCACAAATTCTACTCAGGTTTTCTTTTTTCAAATAATAACGGTCTTCACCCACCCATTTTATGCTACCAAAATACTATTTGAAAGAAAGAAAGGCTTGTATTTATATAGCGCCTTTCACATCCACCGGACATCTCAAAGCGATTTAGGATAATGGGTATTCCTATTTCTAGCCCTCTTCATTTATACTATTTGGAGGAAGAAGATGAATAACAGAGGGATGTGAGACATGTCAGGCTACACGAGAGGAGAGCTGCAACCGGCCATTACCTTCCCAACCTTAGGCCAAGGTGAACGTCCCTGGCACGTGTGGGCTGAGATTCTCCATGGAGCCTGTGAACGGTGTTGTGCCACCTACTGCTAGCTGAGCTCCAGCCAATCTCCAGGGCAGGCACACAACTCTCAAAGGCTTTTAGAGACACTTCAATTCCAAACTTTCATGCCTTAGACCCATTCCAGCCTGCAATTAGTCAACTTGAAGAGTGCAAATTAATGAGCATTCATTGATAGTACAATAAAGTCAAAGGGCCACAGTGAGTTAACAACCTGCCCTCTCACCCCATGACCTGGATTTGAATCCAGTCCAGACCGATGGAAAGAAAACCTCATCCCTATTGTGGCTGGCAGAGGCCAACATGAATTAAATTTAGACATACTCAACTGAGATCCTAGTGGGCCTGAATGTTAAAATAAACTGCCCATCATTTCTCACTCAGACAAATGTCACATGGATAGACTATTTTGAGGATGGGACTATGCATTTTGTTGGTAGAGCAGGAGTTTTACCGTGCATTTGGCCGTTATACCTGACCTGATAGTAAATGGAACACATCCTATTCCCCAGCCTTAACATCTCTCACATTGTTGAGCACAAATATTTACCAAATGAAATATTGTTTTCAAAAACTAGAAGCAATGGGGTCAAGTTTCGGGCCGCGCCTAGAACAGCGCAGCCCCAACATGGACACCCGTTTTTCGCGCCTAAAAGCGTGACAAAAATGCACCTTGCAATTCTCGGGCTCCCTGCAGGTCCCTCGGAACTTGGCGAGGCACGCAGACATCAGCGGGGGGCGGAGCCACAGAGTCGCGCCGATTCTGCAAGTGCAGGGGGGCGGGGCTAAGTTAAATGGGAGAACGTCGTGCCGGCAGGCCTGCACGTGCTCGTTGGAGTGCGCGCGCATGCGCAGTAGGCCATAAACATTGGCACTCGGCCATTTTTAAAGGAACTTGAAGAAAAGTGCTGATTGTCTCGTGGACCTCTGGAAAGGCTTGGGATTGAATTTTGGTGAATTTTTGGTGTCTGAAGGAGTGCTTTTATCAGCACTGTTGAAGAAATCTCCTGCTGAAATCAGAGAGTGCTGCTTTTCACTGCTAAACTTCCAGAACAGGTGCTGCATAGGTGTATGCAAAATAAGGACTGTGTGTTTTGAAAAATAAGAGTGTCAATTCAATACAGCAATGGAACAACATCCACCAAGAACAAAGAATTTCTTGCATGAGGAACTGGAGATATTAGTCAACGTCATTGAGCAGAGATGGTAGGAGCTAGATACTAGCAACAGAGGTCGCATAAAAGTGTCACCTAAAGAAATGAAGAAACGCTGGAATCAAGTTGCAGAAGATTATTGAGCAGTGGTGCATACCATGAGATCTGGAAGCCAGTGTAAAAAGAAATGGCACGACCTTGGTCAAGTAGTTAGTGTAATTAATATTTTCATTTTTTAATGTGATCGTAATTGTTATGTGACTATCTGTATGTCCCATCCTGCAGAAAGACACATTCTGTAAAAAGTTATATTTTACTCTTTGCAGAAGAAATTGACCCACAACAAAAGGGAAGCAACTCGAACAGGAGGAGGCGTGCCCAATCTGCATCCACCGACACCCTTGGAACAAAAGGTAGCTGCTATGATGAGTCGTACATGGAGAAAAGCAATCAGTACAGCACAAGCTGGGCCTGCATGCGAGGAAGAGGGTAAGTCCTGAAAATGCATCGTGGCCCTTCAAATCAACCTGCTGCCTAGCCTGCTATGTGTGAGAGTACTCATGCCACCCATCCTGCCCCTTCCCTTGCTGTTAAACATTTGACTGTTCTGATACATTTTACAGAACATGATGATGATGATGATGATGATGCTAACCCTGAGGATCCTGAAGATACAGAACAAGAACCAGTACAACCAGATGCGGACGATCCAGACTGAATACTGGCGGCGATGACTGAAATGTCTACAGGGGAGAGCTTCCAAATTAATGTTTATGAGCCCGCATTAAGGGGCATCAGAGTTTCAACCCCTTACATATGTTCTGGTTCCACCTTCCATGGTTTTGATTCCGATGTTGCGGGTTCCAGTGGTGCTGCTGGTGTAATGCAGCAGTTTTCAGCCAGTGCACCACCGTCCGAGCCTGCGCCCCCCATTCGCATAGGTTCTGGTTCCACCTTCCATGGTTTTGATTCCGACGTTGTGGGTCCCAGTGGTGCTGGTGATATAATGGAGCAGTTTATACCCATTCACCCACCATCCCAGCCCACGGCTCGCACTCGAGTGTTACCGCCTGGAACACTGAGCGTCCCACCATCCCAGCCCGCGCCTCTCTCTCTCGAGTACTGCGGTCTGGAACACAGAACGTCCCACCGTCCGTGCCCACACCTCCCAGTGTAGTGGTACCGTGAGGCAGACCCAGGCAGAGGAGAAGGAGATTGGAGACACGCAGAATGCAACAGATGTGGCTCAGGTTGTGGCATTGGGTATGGAGACCAATGAGCTTACCCGATCACTCATCGGTAGTGTCAGTGCAGTGGGTGAAGAGGTGACGGTCCTGACGGGAGAAATAGCAATAATGACACGGGAACTTAGGGAGGGAATGTCTGAGGGAGTGCAATCAACGGCACAGGCCGTCAGGGAGGGCATGCAATCGACGGCACAGGCCCTCATGGAGGTAGCTGCTGCAATAAGGGCACACAGCACCACCAATCAAATGACACCCCCATGAAGAAGTGAACATTCACTGAGATGTGGATGAGAGATGGTTGCAGCCTTTCTTTGCTGCTTTTATTCTTGTTCTAGATGTAGCTGTAGTAGTGTTTTTCACATTGAAATTGTTTTGTAAGTTTTGTAACTTTACAACTTATAAGTGGTCTTATAGTGTAAATGCTCTCACTTTTTGTAACTTATTTAATTTTGCACCAAAAAAGTGATCTTGAAGTTTAAGTGATCTTAAGAGTGTAAGATTTTTCACATTGAAATTGTTTTGTAACTTTTGTAACTTTACAAGTTTATAAGTGATCTTAAAGTTTTTAAGTGATCTTCAAGAGTCATGTTAAAAAGTAAAGTTTGATACAACAAATATTTTATTACAGTGATGTTAACTTTTTGTTGGAGCAGATTTTTGGACATAATAAAGCCTAGGGGGACACTTGACTAGTATACCAAACATTTGTCCCCCTCGAATGAAATTTTTAAGAGACAATACTGATGCATTATTGTATGCTTGCCTTTACTGGTTATAGGAAGCCTGCCACTTGTTTTTTCTGTGATAACAGGGGAATTAGTCCTCTTGTATGTGTATACTGGCCTGTCACAATGCAAGGCTGGCTTATATCAAGAGCCCAGCCTTGAACAGTAATTGTATGAAAAGCTTTGTAAACCTAGTAATGCAATGATTGGATATAAGGACTGTTGCTAAGGCACGTGATGTAAAGTGATGTAATTTGTAAGATAAAGGAACCTCTTTTTCTACAACACTTTTCAATAAAATATTTTTTCATTAAAACTGATTCATCTTCCATTAATACAACACAACGTAGGAACAACTCCAAAGAATAAACATGTCCATGCGCAACAGTTGTCGCAGAGCCCTCAGGCATCAGTAATTGAAGCGTTCACGGATGAGCTGCTGGCGCAGGGCTCGAGCAATTGTTAAAGAAGCACGATGGACGGCCCTCCTCCGACCTCGTGCTCTGGCATCAGGCACTTGCATGCTTTCCTGATCGTCGTCATCATCCTCATCCTGCTCTTCCAAATTACTATCATCATGCACTGGCCCCTCATGTGGGTCTTCTGGTTCCACTACCAGCTTCTGCTGCCTCATGATGGCTAAGTTATGGCATATGCAGCACACAACAGTGAAGTGACCGACAATCTGAGGACAGGATTGCAAGTGGCCTTCGGAATGGTCCCGGCATCAGAAACGCTGTTTCAATATGCCAATGGTCCTCTCAATGATGCTGCGCGTCGCAATGTGCGCCATGTTGTATTGACGGTCAGCTTCCATCCGTGTCACGCGTAGGGGCGTCATGAGTCAGGTGGCCAGGTCGTACCCTTTGTCTCCCAGTAGCCAGCTCTGCCCTTATGGCTGCTGCTCAAACATGTCAGATATAACGCTGTTGCGTAGGATGAACGCATCATGAGTGCTGCCAGGTTATCTTGCATCGACTGACATGATGCGCTGCTTGTCGTCACACACAAGCTGCACATTGATGGAGTGGAAACCTTTTCTATTCCTGTACTGCTCGGAATCCTTCACTGGTGCTCGCAAGGCTATGTGGGTACAATCAATGCAGCCCTGTACCTTTGGGAAGCCAGCAATCCTGAAGAAGCCCACAGCCCTCTCATGGATCCCTTGTGCGGTCATTGGGAAATTGATGAAGTCATTCCTCTGCGCATACAGTGCAGCCGTGACCTGGTAAACGCAGGCATGTATTGCACGTTGAGAGATGGCACACACATCTCCAGTTGTAGCCTGAAACGATCCCGAGGCATAGAAGGCAAGTGCAGCTGTTACTTTCACTTCAACAGACAAGGCAGTTGGCGTTCTGCTTCTGGGCTGCAAATCTGCTCTCAGCATATCACAGATCTCAGCGACAACTTCTCTGCGGAAAAGCAGCCTTTTGACACAATCAGCCTCACTCATGTCCAGGTACGAGCGCCTGGCTCGATATTGTCGACGTGGGTAAGGTCTCCTGCCCATCAGCCTACGGGCTATGACATTCCTGGTGCGATGAGCTCGAATCAATTCTCTCCTATGCAGTGAATTGCTGGCGAACCATTGCATAATCTGTGGTGTTGACAATGCAGCACCCATACTGCAATTACAAATTTAAGTTTCAAACTGGCTATCTGGCTGCCTCTCCCTCCCAGTGCTTTGCACGCCTACCCTGTCCCCTGGCCAAATGGCCTCAGCCTCCTTCACAGCTCGAAGGCTGCTTGTTGTGTCTTCAGCTGCCGTCGAGCCACTGACGCCGCCCCTGTCTCCTACATGGAAGGAAGGCCTGCCTGAAGCACTGCAGCTTGAAGGCTGCTGCTGCTTTACACAGGTAGGAATATTCAATATTTTGTATTTGCTTTGTTTATAATTTTTTATTCAGGATGGCACTTTATTTGTATAAGTAAGACTGTTGAATGCTTGTAGAATTTAATTACTTCCCTCCCCACCCCACCCGCCCCCGTTCCCTACGCCTGATTTGTAACCTACGCCTGATTTCTAAAGTGTAGGCAAGGTTTTTCTGAGCATACAAAAATCTACACTTACTCCATTCTAAGTTAGTTTGGAGTAAGTTTTTGCTGCCTAAACTTTCAAAACAGGCGTAAGTGGCCGGACACGCCCCCTTTTGAAAAAAGAAATCTGTTCCAAAATGAAACTATTTTAACTGACTAGAACTGGAGCAAACTAAATACCGAGAATTGCAATTTCTAACATATTCCATTCGAAACCAGTTGCTCCAAAAAAATAGGAGCAACTCAGGCCAAAACTTGACCCCAAAAGTACCAATATCCAAACAGGAAAAGAATGAACAAGTGAGTGACGGGCTGAGATGGATTTGAAGGTGGCAGGGCAATGGAATTGAACAACAGCCCCTGAAACAATAAATAGGGAATTGATGTGGATAACAAGCAGAGGATTTCATTGTATCACAATGCTTTCAAAATATCTGTCAGGTACAATTAAATGTATGACTGTTCTCTCCTGACAGCTACATGTGTATTTTCCAGCAGTTGCCTCTAAATCACAATGAGGACTGGAAATCCTGGCTGATTATCCAGTATGTTGTTGTCAATTGCCCCAGTTAAACCCTGCCTTTGGGGCAGCCAACATTTCAATTTTGCATTTGTTACCTCAACCATGGATGTGCTTTCACCAGAATTGAAACTTGTTCACCAGAACTGAAACTGATCTGTTTCTATTGGAATGAGGCCAGGTGAGCTGTGTATAAAAACCCACAGTGCTGCCAGCGTGCATTCACGGTGAATTTGTGATCACAAACAGATGCTGTATCAACACACTGCGGTAAGGTATCCGAATGCTTTGGATGAAAGGTTTGCAATAATCTATGAATAATCTATGAATGCCTCACACAAACTGTTTTAATTTACTTTTGTCTTTCTCACTTCAGTCATCGTCTGGTGTTTAAGTTGCAGCACTACGTATGTTAATACTTTTTCAAATATCTCTGCTTTTTCCTCCTTTCTTTTCTCTGCCAGCTTTTCTCCCCTTATCCTTCTCCTCTCCTGAAGCTGTTGACTCTTTCCCACAGGCACTCCACTAACTCACCAAAGTGGGCATTCCTCATTCGTTAACTCAGACAGTGAGTGTTACCAGACTATTCAACCAGGGAGCACATCCAGCACAATGTTATCCTCATCCAGGGTAAGATTTTCACTGCGCTATTTGTAACAAAATCTTAAAACTTGTTCTTCACCAGCAGGTTCATGGCTTTGCTGCAAATAGTCCAGGGGGGAATCTCCCCCACTCCGGCCCCACTAGCCCAACGTCGAGGCATGTGCACTTTCAGAAGGAGTCTCTAGGTCGAGATCAGAACTGGGAACCCTATCTGATTTCCCCCTCCCTAACTAAGAGATACTGAGGCCAATTGTAGTACCCCTACTATCAGCTCAGCTGAGATAATCTAACCAAGGTTTAAATCGGGAATTGAATCCAGCACAGACCAGACATTGACCCCAGAACCTTCATTGTCTGTTTGTATTTGCTTGATGCATCTTTGACACGTCTCAATAATTGTTTTTTTTTTAATTGTGTTAACTGATGAAGTCTTCATAGTGCTTGGTAGTAATCTAGGCTGACCCTTCAGTTCAGGGGGAAATTTTTTCACGCAGAGGGTTGTGGGGTCTCGAACTCACTGCCTGAAAGGGTGGTAGAGGCAGAAATCCTCACCACATTTAGGGGCCAAGTTTCGGCCTGAGTTGCTCCTGTTTTTTTCGAGCAACTGGTTTAGAATGGAGTATCTTAGAAATTTGAATTCTCGGTATTTAGTTTGCTCCAGTTCTAGTCAGTTAGAACAGTTCCACTTTGGAACAGAATTTTTTTTTCAAAATGGGGCGTGTCCGGCCACTTACGCCTGTTTTCAAAGTTTAGGCAGTGAAAACTTACTCCAAACTAACTTAGAATGGAGTAAGTGAAGATTTTTGTACGCTGGAAAAAACCTTGTCTACACTTTAGAAAATCAGGCGTAGGTTACAAATTAGGCATAGGGAATGGGGGGGGGGGGTTTAAAGGGAAGTTTACAAACATTAAACACTTTAGTTTTACAAATAAAGAGCCATCATCAATAATAAATGATAAGTACATCAATAAAATCAACCAATAAATCAATCAAAAAAATTAATAAAAATTTTTTAAAAATTTAAAAAAATCAATATATAAAACATTTTCTACTTACCGACTGCAGCACCGGGAGCCCTCCAACAGCGTGCTGGGACGGGCCCCCCAGTGTGTCTCTGTCAGTGTCTCTATCTCTCTGTCTGCCTGTGTGTGTGTGTCTCTCACCCTCTGTCTGTCAGTGTCTCTGTTTCTGACAGCGAGGGGAGGGGGAGAAGGGGGGTGGGAGGGAGAGAAGGGGAGTGGGAGGGGGAGGAGAGAAAGGGGGTGGGGGGGAGAAGGGGGCGGGGGGAGGGGGAGGAAGGAGGAGGGGGGTGGGGGTAGAGGGGAATGGGGTGGGGGTAGAGGGGGGTGGGGTGGGGTGGGGGAGGAGGGGTGGGAGGTGGGGAGGAGGAGGAGGGGTGGGGGGTTGGGAGGAGGAGAGGAGGGGGTGGGGGGAGGAGGGGTGAGGCGGTGGGAGGAGGAGAGGAAGGGCGAGGAGAAGAGGGGAGGAGGGCAGAGGGGGAGAAGGGGGGAGAGGGGGGAGGAGGGAAGAGGGGGAGAAGGGAGGGGGAGAAGGGGGGAGAGGGGGAGAGAGGAAGGAGGGGGAAGGGAGGGAGGGAGGGGGAAGGAGAGAGGGAAGGAGGGAAGGAAGGAGGGAAGGAGGGAGAAGGGAGGGAGGGAAAGAGAGAGGAGGGAGGGAGGGAAGGAGAGAGAGGGGAAGGAGAGAGGAGGGAGGGAGGGAAGGAAAAAGAAGGGAGGGAAGGAGGGAGGAGGGAGGGAGGGAGGGAGGGAGGGAAGGAGAGAGGAGGGAGGGAGGGAAGGAGAGGGGGGGAAGGGAGAGAAGGAGGCTGAACGGCCAGGCCCAAGACTTCGGGCTGGATTTACAGGTAGGTAGCGTCGGGTCTCGGGGGGGGGGTCGCGGAGGTCCTGGGTGGGGGGGGAGTCGTAGAGGTCCGGGGGGGGGGGGAGAGTCGCGGAGGTCCGGGGCGGAGGAGTCGCGGAGGTACAAGGGGGGAAGAGTCGCGGAGGTCAGGGCGGGGGGGGGTGGGGAGAGAGAGTCGCGGAGGTCGGGGGGGTGGTGGGGAGAGAGAGTCGCGGAGGTCCGGGGGGGTGGGGGGGGACAGTCGCGGAGGGGGGCGGAGGGAGTCGCAGAGGTCCGGGGGGTGGGGGGGGGAAGAGTCGCGGAGGTCCGGGGGGGGGAGGAGAGTCACGGAGGTTGGGGGTGGGGGGTAGAGAGAGTCACGGAGGTCCGCGGGGGTGGGGGGAGGGGAACGGAGGTTCAGAGGGTGGGGGAGAGTCGCGGAGGTCGGGGGGGGTTGGTGGGGAGAGAGAGTCGCGGAGGTCCGGGAAGGGGGGAGTGGAGGTCCGGGGGGGGGGGGAGCGGGGGTCGGGTCGCCGGGTGGGGGGGAGAGCGGGGGTCGGGTCGGGTCTGGTCCGGTCGGGTGGGAGGAGCCTTATGCACACAGCCCCAGTGAGGCCATTCGGCCAGGGCTAGGGGCTGCGTGCTTCGGGCCCCTCCCACAGTTTTGGGCGCCTGGAGCTACTGCACATGCGCGCCCACTGTAGCGCGCATGTGCAGAGGTCCCAGCACTGTTTTCAGCGCAGGGACCTGGCTCCGCCCCCTACAGCTCGTGCTGCGCCGCGCCCAGCTGCAGAAGACCTGCAGGGAGCCAGAGAATAGGTAAGTTTTTTTTAGGCGCACTTTCTGGCACGAAAAACGGGCGTCGGCGCAGCCCGAAACTTGGGCCCTTAAAAAGTACTTGGATGTGCACTTGAAGTGCCGTGACCAGCAGTGTTACGGACCTAAAGTTGGAAAATGTGATTAGGGTGGATTATTCTTGTTGGCCGGCGCGGACACATTGAGCCGAAATAGCCTCCTTTCGTGCTGAAAACATCTATGATTCTATGAGTTCAGCACTGCACATCAGAGGAAGCGCTGCACTGTCGGAGGTGCGGTCCCTCAGATGAGATGTCAAACCATCTTGTGTGGATGTAAAAGATCCCATGACACTATTCGAGGAAGAGGAGGGGTTAGTTCTCCCAGTGCCTTGACCAATATTTATCCCTCATCCAACATCACTAAATTATCTGGTCATTATCTCATTGCTGTTTATATGGCCTTACTGTGTGCAAATTGGCTGCCGCATTTCCTACATTACAAGAGTAACTACAATTCAAAAAACGTAATTGGCTGTGGAGCGCTTTGGGATGTCCTGTGGTCGTGAAAGATGCTGTAAAAATGCACTTTTTTTTTGTGTGTGTGTGTTAGAACCAAGGAATGGAACAGAACTGCACAGAATATATTTTGACATTTCTGTTGTAATGACAGGTGCTTTGGTTCAAAAATGTACCCGATATTAATGTATGCCACTCTCAATAATAAATACAACTCCAGATCGGTTTGTAATCGGCATCATTGCATCTGACAGTGATGATCAATTAGTCTTATACTTCATAATGCACAGAGCTCTAAATTAGACCAGAACTTTGTAAAACTTTCAGTTAAATCATGTATATATAAATATTTCAGCACTAACACAGGATCATAAAAGAGTTAAGGACGAGGATAAAGTGAACAAAGAAGGCACTTCCAGCCCTATGTAAAATAACATTGACTCTTTGTTAAGCACCAAGGAGGGAGATTTCCTCAGGTTGCCTTGTATTTGTGATACCATGAGCGTAGTCAACTGGGTTTTATGGCAAGAGGTATGAAACATGAAAGCTGAGATATAATGGAAAATCTATATAAAACCAGACTAAGATGACAGTTGGAGTACTGTGTACAGTGTTGGGCTCCTCATTACCAAAAGAATGCTGAGGTTACAGAGTGGGTACAGCACTGATTCTCTCTGAAGCAGTCTGGTATGAGAAAATACAAATATGAAGACAGACTTGTGAAATTGGGACTGTTTGCAGCTGGCAACCTATTCTGTTATGGAGGGAGAGGTGGGCGACATCAAAGATTAGCAAAATTCTGTTCTCACCTGACACCTACGTATGGATTTTCCAGCAGTTGTCAATGAGGAGTGAGAAACCTGGCTAATTTTCCCAGTGATGTGGCTTAAATTGTCACACTTCCTCTGCCACCCAGACCAAGAGCACCTAGCTCTACACAATTAAAATCAAACCAGGGCCTTCTGGTGCGTTTGGCCCAGTTATGCCCTATTTTTCTCGGCTGAAGTCAGATGAGGTCATATCTCGGTTGAACCTGGTTGAATTTTTTGAGACAGTGACTCGGTTGGTAGCTTAAGGTAGCCCGCTTACTATAGCTGCCTGGAAATTGGGTATGACCCCAGTGCAGCACACGATGCACACGCCTAATAAGGCCAGAAGCAGGACCACGACAAGTTAGTCTGCAATGCCATTAAGATAGTGCCGGCGAGCTGCAAGTGCCAGCCGCGGTCCCAGCGACAGCTCACCCACGGTGGGAGCAAGATCGCCCAGATGGGGTGCTGGCAAAGGTCCAAAATAAGTCTGAAGTGAAGGGCGAGGCTTTCGGGGATGGGAGTGGGGGGGGGGGGGGGGCGGGGTGGGAATAGAGGTAAGTGGTGGCCAGTAATAGCCCACGGTTTTAATATGGTGTTCAGGGTGTCCTGATTAAGTATTAGAGCCTTTATTTGCGTATCCAAGGGACCTAGCACCTGTCTTAAGCAGCCACAGTGGATTCCTCGACAGTGCCCGAACCAATATGGTGCTGCTCAAGTTGGCTGCTGGTAGGTGAGAGCATTGAGGGTCATGATTAATGTGTGGTACAGCAGGATCAGCTGGTCTCTTTCTGCACAACATTACTGTTTGGTGGTCTGTACACAACTCCCACTAGCATTTTCTGCCCTTTGGTATTCCGCAGCTCTACCCATACAGATTCCACATCATCCAAGCTAATGTCCTTCCTTACTATTGCGTTAATTTCCTCTTTAACCAGCAACGCTACCCCACCTCCTTTTCCTTTCTGTCTATCTTTCCTGAATGTTGCATATGCCTGGATGTTGAATTACCAGCCTTGGTCACCCTGGAGACATATATCTCCTTAATCCCAATTATATCATATTCGTTAATAACTGCCTGTGCAGTTGTTTCATCCACCTTATTATGAATACTCCTTGCATTGAGGCACAGAGCCTTCAGTCTTGTCTTTTTAATGCACTTTGTCCCTTTAGAATTTTGCTGTGATGTGGCCCTTTTTGATTTTTGCCTTGGGTTTCTCTGCCCTCCACTTTTACTTTTCTTCTTTCTAGCTTTTGCTTCTGCCCCCATTTTACTTCCCTCTGTCTCCTTGCATAAGTACCCATCCCCCTGCCATATTAGTTTAACCCCTCCCCATCAGCACTAGCAAACACTCCCCCTAGGACATTGGTTCCGGTCCTGCCCAGGTGCAGACCGTTCGGTTTATATTGGTTCCACCTCCTCCAGAACTGGTTCCAATGTCCCAGGAATTTAATCCCTTCCACCTGCACCACTCCTCAAGCCACGTATTCATCTTAGCTATCCTGCTATTTCTACTCTGACTCGCACGTTACACTGGTAGCAATCCTGAGATTACTACCTTTGAGGCCCTGCTTTTTAATTTAACTCCTAGCTCCCTAAATTCAAGGAAGAGGCATATAAATTGGCCAGAAAAAGCAGCAAGCCTGAGGACTGGGAGAAATTTAGAATTCAGCAGAGGAGGACAAAGGGTTTAATTAGGAGGGGGAATATAGAATATGAGAGGAAGCTTGCTGGGAACATAAAAACTGACTGCAAAAGCCTCGATAGATAAGTGAAGAGAAAAAGATTAATGAAGACAAACCTAGGTCCCATGCAGTAAGAATCAGGTGAATTTATAATGGGGAACAAAGAAATGGCAGGCCAATTGAACAAATACTTTGGTTCTGTCTTCACGAAGGAAGACACAAAAAACCTTCTGGAAACACTAGGGGACCGAGGGTCTAGCGAGAAGGAGGAATTGAAGGAAATCCTTATTAGTCAGGAAATTGTGTTAGGGAAATTGATGGGATTGAAGGCAGATAAATCCCAGGGCCTGATAGTCTGCATCCCAGAGTACTTTAGGAAGTGGCCCTAGAAATAGTGGATGCATTGGTGATCATTTTCCAAGTCTATCGACTCTGGATCAGTTCCTATGGACTGGAGGGTAGCTAATGTAACACCACGTTTTAAAAAATGAGGGAGAGAGAAAACGGGGAATTATAGACCGGTTAACCTGACACAGTAGTGGGGAAAATGTTGGAATCAATTATTAAAGATGAAATAGCAGCGCATTTGGAAAGCAGTGACAGGATTGGTCCAAGTCAGCATGGATTTATGAAAGAGAAATCATGCTTGACAAATCTTCTAGAATTTTTTGAGGATATAACTAGTAGAGTGGACAAGGGAGAACCAGTGGATGTGGTGTATTTGGACTTTCAAAAGGCTTTTGACAAGGTCCCACACAAGAGATTGGTGTGCAAAATTAAAGCACATGGTATTGGGGGTAATGTACTGATGTGGATAGAGAACTAGTTGGCAGACAGGAAGCAGAGAGTCGGGATAAATGGGTCCTTTTCAGAATGGCAGGCAGTGACTAGTGGGGTGCCGCAGGGCCCAGTGCTGGGACCCCAGCTATTTACAATATACATCAATGATTTAGATGAAGGAATTGAGTATAATATATCCAAGTTTACAGATGACACTAAGCTGGGTGGCGGTGTGAGCTGTGAGGAGGATGCTAAGAGGCTGCAGGGTGACTTGGACAGGTTAGGTGAGTGGACAAATGGATGGCAGATGCAGTATAATGTGGATAAATGTGAGGTTATCCACTTTGGTGGCAAAAACATGAAGGCAGAATATTATCTGAATGGCGGAAGATTAGGAAAAATGTAGGTGCAACGAGACCTGGGTGTCATGGTACATCATTCATTGAAAGTTGGCATGCAGGTACAGCAGGCGGTGAAGAAGGCAAATGGCATGATGGCCTTCATACCTAGGGGATGTTAGTATAGGAGCAGGGAGGTCTTACTGTAGTTGTACAGGGCCTTGGTGAGGCCTCACCTGGAATATTGTGTTCAGTTTTGGTCTCCTAATCTGAGGAAGGATGTTCTTGCTATTGAGGGAGTGCAGCGAAGGTTCACCAGACTGATTCCCGGGATGGCAAAACTGACATATGAGGAGAGACTGGATAGACTGGGCTTGTATTCACTGGAGTTTAGAAGAATGAGAGGGGATCTCATAGAAACATATAAAATTCTGACGGGACTGGACAGGTTAGATGCAGGAAAAACGTTTCCGATGTTGGGGAAGTCCAGAACCAGGGGTCACAGTCTAAGGATAAGGGGTAAATCATTTAGGACCGAGATAAGGAGAAACTTCTTCACTCAGAGAGTTGTTAACCAGTGGAATTCTTTACCGCAGAGAGTTGTTGATGCCAGTTCGTTAGATATATTCAGGAGGGAGTTGGATATGGCCCTTACGGCTAAAGGGATCAAGGGGTATGGAGAGAAAGCAGGAAAGGGGTACTGAAGTGAATGATCAGCCATGATCTTATTGAATGGTGGTGCAGGCTCGAAGGACAAAATGGCCTACTCCTGCACCTATTTTCCATGTTTCTATGTTTCTAAATGCCGCACCAATTACGAAGGTCCCAGATTTGACCTGTTCCAAATTGTCTGATCGCAGTCCAGGCAGCTGTGGGGCACTACAGTTAGCCTCTGGATCCATGAACTGCGAGGGAAAATTCAGCCAGAGTGCCTGCTTGTGATCACAATCCAATAGCTCTTGTTGGGAATTGTGTGGGGCTAAAGTCTACCCCTGTGTATCTGAACATCAGGGCAGGAAAAGATCAGGCTCAGCTGCCTTGGCCCTCATCATTCAATAGTCGATCAACATCAAATATCGGGCTCAACTTTCCCCAGTGATTTGCGCCGTTTTTTTGGAGCAGGTTGCTTTTCTTGGCCTAAGTTAAAAAACCACAGTTTCCCCAATCAATTTGCACCAGCGTAACTCAGTTAGCTACGATTTTTTTAGGTAAGTTTATTTCAGCCAAGTGGGGTGTAACATAAGAACATAAGAACAAAAGAAATAGGAGCAGGAGTAGGCCATACGGGCCCTCAAGCCTGCTCCACCATTAGTAAGATCAAGGCTGATCTGATCATGGACTCAGCTCCACTTCCACGCCCGTTCCCCATAACCCCTTTTCCCCTTATCGTTTAAGAAACTGTCTATTTCTGTCTTAAATTTATTCAATGTCCTAGCTTCCACAGCTCTCTGAGGCAGCAAATTCCTCAGATCCACGACCCTCTGAGAGAAGAAATTTCTCCTCATCTCTGTTTTAAATGGGCAGCCCCTTATTCTAAGATCATGCCATCTAGTTCTAGTCTCCCCCATCAGTGGAAACATCCTCTCTGCATCCACCCTGTCAAGCCCCCTCACAATCTTATACGTTTCAATAAAATCACCTCTCATTCTTCTGTATTCCAATGAGAGGTCCAACTTACTCAACCTTTCCTCATAAATCAACCCCTCATCCTCGGAATCAACCTAGTGAACCTTCTCTGAACTGCCTCCAACTGTAATCTGCCACCCGTGCCAATTTTGGCCATTTAGGCAAGTTTGGCCAGCTGAGAGTTACTCCAGTTCTGCTTAGGCCAGTGTATGTGGGGTGTGGGCGGGGGTTGGGTTTTATTGGCTGTGATACTTATGATTTCCGACCAATGTTGGTATTAAACTTTTGTTATTGAACATAACCTTGTTGCGTATTGTCTCAGATAGCTGGACTGTTACACACTGGTGATTCCCTACCATGAAAGTGTTAAATACAACTTAACTTCAATCAATGTAAACTTTAACTGGTACCAAGGTGATGGGCACCATTGATGTCTGAGCTGCACACACACAGCAGTGTGTCAGCGTTGTCACTCACATTAGCGCTCTTTCAGGCAAATCTTTCCAATTATCAACTCCTCACGTAAGAGTGAGATTTAACAAATGCCAGCCACACTGCTGGCATTTGTTCCGGTTAGTTCCACTTTTTGTGGCGGTTTTTGAGCGAGCGATATTGTGGCCGATATTTGTGCAAGGTGGTGAAATTGAAGATGAGCGATCTCCATGGCCGCTAGTTTGGGTAAATCGTTATGACAAAAAACAGTGGCCGGGCGTTAATATTGAATCTCAGTGTTAATTCCATGTGGAAAGTAACGCTGGACGATATTATAGTCGTTGAATTCACCCACTCTGCTGATTCCGCCCCAAAAAAGTGGGCGAGCGGTGATATTTTTTCTTGGCGTTAAGCCCATTGGGAAAATAACACTCGGCGATAAGTCTCCTAAAAAAGCCTGTCAATTTCCATTTTGTGCCAGAATGGGCGAGAGATGGGCGTTCTACGTCATTTCAGCGGTAAAATCGGCATTAAGTGGACATTAAGCATGCAAATTAAGTAGAGGTTCTTGCCCAAGTGTTTTAATGTATTTTTAAGTTGATGAAATATGTTTTAATGTGTTTTTAAGTTGATGCAATATGTTTTAATGTCTTGGAAGTTGGCTGTATGTTTCACTTTGTAGCCTCAGCTCGCATTGTGTGCCTGGTTACCGTTGCAACCCGATCTTTTTGGCGCAGATCAAGGCTCCACCCCCAAAACTAAAGGACAGATTAGGCCACGCCAAAATGAGGAAATCCAACTTAGAACTTTTTTTCTGGTGTACTTGGGCCCAAAAAAAACGGGCGTAACTCTTCAAGTACACCAAAAAAATGCTTTAGAGAAAATTGAGCCCTTAATGACTAACACATTCAGGCCAGATTTTCGCCAGGTTTGCAACTGGATTTTCACCGTGATTTGACCCTCCTCGGTGAAAATCCAGTCGGCAGGATCCTTGGGTATCCGTTTTGCGGCGGCATTTCCAAGTGCCGCCGGGGAGAGGTGCGCCAATGTGCAACGATGCAGATTGTGCTTGCGTCGGACTTTCGGCCAGAATACCGACAGGTCAAACCAGTCAGTGCAGCCCTGCCAGCAGCGGTAAGTATGAAAGGGGTACTGAGGGAATGATCAGCCATGATCTTATTAAATGGTGGTGCAGGCTCGAGGGGCCGAATGGCCTACTCCTGCACCTATTTTCTATGTTTCTATGAAAACCTGCAAAAAAGGTAAGTTAAAGATTTTATTTTTAAATTATTTTTCAACGATTTAGTAGCTAAGGGTTTTGTGAATGTTTTTTGGAATTTCCCCCCCCCCCCCCCCCCAAGGTCTCTCTCGCAGCATTCCTGGCCCTAGACTAAAGTTGCCGAAACTCGAAATTTGCACCACAAATCGTCATGCAACACCCTTTTTACCGACGTAACGGCCAAAAGTTCAGCCTAAAATAAGTAGGGTAGCGAAAACAGTAATTTTGGCGTAAAACTACCATTTTCGGCGAAAACCAAAAATCTAGCCCAAAGAATGTACCGTGGAACTGTAATTCAACATGGGAGGAGGGCGAAAGTTCAATGAGAAAAATATAACACAGTTTACTGTGTTTTGCAGATTAAACTTTGTTGTGTGAAACTAGAACCATCCAATATTTGCTGTGACAATCTCCCAGCTGACTTCAATTATGTTTCATGGGACATTCGGTTTCTTCATTAGCTACCTGCTAATTTCAAGCACATTCGCAACCACAGGTGAGCAGAGGTATTGTCATTAAATGATGCATTATTACAGTTTAATTAATCAATGGAAGCATTTATTTATCTACCAATTAATATTGTACAAAGTTTACAATTGCACACACTGTCTGTCTATCACACTTCCTTACAATTCCCGTGCCGCACACCACAAGGTATCATATTTCAGAAATGCAAAGTCTGTGCCACACCTGAACCTGCTGTTGAGTGAGATGCATTGTAGTCACTGCTAATGTTCTGAAGCTCATTTTTCTTTGCCATTGGGGTCGGAGAGGATTGTCCCAGAATTTTATTTTCCCTGAATTGGCCTAGGGATTTGTCAAGAGACAACATACCTGCTGGAGGGTGGAGCGCACTGGGATCATGTTGCCTCGTTGCAACACAGCTGAATGGAGTAGAGTTGATGGTCTTCTTGATCTTTTGATTGACTTCTTGGGACGGCTGACATCACCAATCAGAAATAAAAAATAGACATCCCCTTTTTTCTTAAAGGGGCACTGCCAAACTGTGAAAGGTTCGAAATCCAGACTGTAATATGTTTTTAAAAGTCTTCTTCTATTCATCTTTTTTGTATGTTCATGCGCTTCCTAACTATAGGATTAATGGGTGCTTACTTGATCCCACAACCCCAGCGAGTAGTGTTCTCACAAGAAGCATTTATCCTCTATGCAAGCAAATAGTCCTAATTACATTTACATGCCCTGTTCCCATATCCCTTTAATCCCTTTTCCTTCATTCACCTATCCAATCAAATGTTGAGTGTTGACATAGTTTCTGTCTCAACCACTAAACTTGGAAGTGAATTCCACAGCCTCACAAGTCTGTGCCACTAAGTTTCTCTTGTTCTCTCTTAATCTTTTCCACTTCGATAGTAGATACTGCGTAATCTTGTATCTCTGGTCCCTTGTTCTTGGTAGCACTGGGTTAGGAAAGCATTAGGCTCAGCTTTGATGGCTCAATAATCAAATTCCCTGCTGACACAGACACAAAAACAAATGGAACCAGAGGGTGAATTGTGCCCTTCCAGGCTCCTGACATACACCAGGGTTACACATTGTGAAATTGTCCAGCCCTGAGTTTCCACAGCAAGAATTTACCCTCATACTCAACCATGACTCAGCACCATCAGGAGAGAGTGAGAAAGAAAAACAGAGGAGTAAGACAACAGATAGCCGTTTACATTTATTGTTATCTTTCCTCTTTTCCAGATGAGGATGACTCCTGTGGATTCATGGAAGCGCTCCCATACATTGTTGTTGGTGGAGGTATGAACAACAATATTGTTTAAAATATTTCCAACTCACAACAGCTTTGTCTCAGTAATACTGAGAACACATATTGAGGATCCATTGAATATATAATTCATCCAACAAAGAGATTGGATAGAATAATGAACAAACATTGCCATTACAGTGTATTTTGAACAAATGAGAAGAAATCATGCTGTACAACTTCAGTAGTTAACACCTTTGCATGACATTCTAATGCATATATCTGTAATGCCTGTGAAAAAGGAACAATTGTGGTTGGTACATGCAATGTTTTTTTAATGGAGGAGTATGTATCTTTCCGTGTGTGCACACACCCTCTTACTTCATAGGTCATGCTATCTCAGAGTACACACCTGCTGTGCTCAAGTGGATTAGCAGCCTGCTTCCAGGCAGCTCACTATCGTGTTCTTCGATGGCCATCAAGAGGCACATGAACATGAAAACAAAATACTGCTGGAACCTGAAATAAAAACAGAAAATGTTGGAAATCTCAGCAGATAAGACAGTATCTGTGAAGAGAAAAACAGAGTTAAAGTTTCAGGTCGATGACCCTTCGTCAGAACTGGAGAATGTTCTTTCCTCCATAGTTTGGAGAGCTCAAGCCAATTATAGCGCCCCAACAACTGCCCCATGTAACACAGGACAAGATATAGAATTGAACCAGAGCCCTGGGCTACTATTTATCCCTCTAGTGGGCACAGGCATTAACAAGCTTGTGCCTGGGTTTGTGAAGCAAACAGGCCAGCTATCAACGAGCCAGTCAGTGAATACAAGCTGATAGCAGGGCAACTTCCTCCACATCAGTTATCGCTATCCCACTGTGCTGCCTGTGAAGTAGGATAGGCTACAGTGTACAGCTGAAATGTACAGCTACAATTTGCTCAATGCATCCCTGTTGTAGATTCATATCTTGGCAAGATAACAAGACTGTTCACTTCAAATGATGATTTTTTTTAAAGGGACATTTCTATCTGATAGTGTTATCATTTTAGCTAATCCACCATTAACAGTAATAATCAGTGTATGTTCTATTGAAAATGTTGTCTTATCATTATGTAAATAATTTAAAGAGATTCTGCGATAACTATGTACAAAACTTACATATAGTTTCAGAATGGTTAACCAGAATTTTATTGAATGATGTGTCACCTTTCCATTGGACATAGGAGCAGCTGCTTTAGTTGGTCCTGCAGTTGTTGGATTACTTGGATTTACTGCAAAGGGAATAGCGGCAAAATCCATTGCTGCTACAATGATGAAAATCGGTGCAACATTAAATGGTGGAGGGCTGGCTGCAGGAGGCGTGGTGTCAACGCTTCAAAGTCTCGGTGAATTATATAATTGTCTTATTACAGCTGTTTAGTATTATACATTCTTAGTGTTAATCCAGCAATTCTCAATTGTGCTGCGCTATACACAGCTGTTACTGTGATTTCACATCTCAGCATTATGTTCATTTGTTACTGGAAGATTGGGAGAACTCACACGGATATATATAGAATCATAGAAACTTACTGCACAGAAGGAGGCCATTCGCCCCATCCTGCTTGTACTTTGAAAAAGCAGTCGTGCTTAGTCTACATCCTTGCTTTTTGTCTGTAACCCTGTAAATTCCTCATCTGGAGTCCCTGTCCAACTCACTTTTAAAATGATTTATTGAATGAGCTTCCACCATCTTTTCAGATAGAGCGCTCCAGATGCCGACAACTCTGAGTGAAAAAATTTCCCCTCTAGAACTTTTGCCAATGATTTTAAATTGATGACCTCCAGTTATTGACCCATTCGCCAGAGGGAATACTTTTTCTGTCTCTACTCGATCAAAACCACTCATCATCCTAAAAACCTCTGTTAGGTTACCTCTTTACCTTCTCTATTCCAAGGAGATCAATCCTAACCTTTCCAACCTCTCCTGATAATGAAGTCCCTCATCCCTGGTAAACCTCCTCTGTACCCTTTCTGAGGCCTTTACATCTTTCCTAAAGTGTGGTCCCCAGAATTGTCCACAATACTCAAGCTGAGGCCTAACTAGTGATTTATAAATTTCTTGTATGATCTTTTTGCTTTAATATTCTATTCTATATGGAGTTTGGTCACAGATTAGCCATGATCTCATTGAATCCAGGTCAGACTCGAGGGGCTAAATGGCCTACACCTGCTTCTATGTTCCTACATTCCTTTATTTATAAACCCAAGTAAACCATATGCTTTTTAAACCACCTTATCAACTTGCCCTGCCACATTTAAAGATTTTTATATGTTTTTATATGAAAGACACCAAGGTCTCTCAGCTCAAATACAGTTTTCATAATTGTGCCATTTATAGTATACTGTATTTCCATATTAGTCCCCCCAAAGTGCATCATTTCACACTTCTCCATGCTGAACTCAATCTGCCAAACTTCTGCCCATTTCACCATCCTGTCTATGTCATCCCGAAGCCTGTAACTATCACTATCTATTACTTTGCCAACTTTATAATGCTGCTCCCTACATCTGAGGTAGGTCGTTTATAAAAATTCAAAAGTATATTAGATCCAAAGCTGACCCTTAGGGAACTGCTAACCACCTCCCAGTGTGACAAACATCCACCACCACACATTGCTTCCTGTTACCGAGTCAATGTTGTACACATACCGCCAATTTCCCCTTCATTCCATGGGCTCCCATCTTCTTACTAAGCCTCCTGTGTGGCACTTTGTCGAATGCCTTCCAAAAGTCCACATATACAACATCTACTGCATTCTCTGTTACCTCATCAAAGAATTCAATCAAGTTAATCAGTCATGATTTTCCTTTAACAAATTCATGCTGGCTCTCCCTGATAACCCACGCCATTCCAAATGAAAATTTATTTTGTCCCTGATCATTTCCAGTAACTTCCCCACACTGATGTTAGGTTGACTAGCCTGTAATGTGCTGGTTTATCCCTCTGCCCGTTCTTGAATAATGGCTTTTTATATTTTGTAATGCATTCTAAATGGTTATACCTGCTACAGTTCATTTAATTAGGTTTATCGCAGAACTCAAAAACAAACGATTCATAGATAAATTATGACAAGCTTTGGAAGGGCTGTATTATTGTCAAAGTTCGGAGGGAAGTTCTGAATAAAAGTCTTAATTTTGCTATGTTTCTTTAAACAGAATTTTTTGATAACACTTGCTCCTAGCTTCTTATATCAGGAAATCACAATTTCTCGCCTAATCATTTTAATTAATTTAAACTCGTAAACAGTCCTTAAAGCTCTGCTCTCCAATATTACCTACAAAAATGTATTCATTTATGTAAGTGCAGTAAATGAAGGAAACAAATTTATTCATGCAGCTGCAACTGATCAATCTTCTGCGGCATTGCACAAAAGGAGACGAGATCAACAACAACAACTTGTATTTATATCGCACCTTTAACAGTAAAACATCCCAAGGTGATTCATACCAGCTTTATCAAAAAAAAATGACAATGAGCCACGTCATGAGATATTAGGGCCAATGATCAAAAGCTTGGTCAAAGAGGTAGGTTTTAAGGAGTGTCTTAAAGGAGGGAAAGGGTGTCGAGGCAGAGAGGTTTCGGCAGGGCATCCGGACCTGAGGGCCTTGGTAGCGAAAGGCACGGACACCAATGGTGGAGCCAATAAAATCAAGGATGCTCAAGAGGCCAGAATTGGAGGAGTGCAAATATCTCAGAGGGTTGTAGGGCTGGAGGAGATTATAGAGATAGGGAGAAGTGAGGCCATGGAGGGATCTGAAAGCAAGGATGAGAATTTTCAAATTGAGGCGTTGCTTAACCAGAGAGCACAGAGGTTGCAAAGTCCTGTCCCCTCAGTACAGATTCACACGAGGCATGTAGTGAAGTCAAGGTCACTCTGGACCTGCACCTTTATTTCACAGCTCTGGAATGCTGCACTTGCCTGAGACCTGTCTTTATATACCTGTGTCTTGCAAGTGCACCCCTGGTGGTAAGGTATGCTGGTGATTACAGGTCATATCTTATTACAGTCATGTATAGCATGTTCAGATACAGTTATATATAATAATGTAAGATACATGACATCACCCTCCCTCAAGGTCTTATTGTCTTTATAGATTCAGTCTCTCAGTTGGTCTACGCTCTCGCGTGGAGCGTCTGAGTTGTGGTTCAGTTGTTTGCCTTAGTGTCTGTTTTTCTTTGGGTGTGGTTGCTGGTATATCGCCTGGGCTGTCTGTTTCGATTGGTGTGATTGTTGTTGACTCGCCTGGGCTGTCTGTTGGGATTGCCCTTTCCTCAGGTTGTTCCTTCTGTCTGTCCACCAGGTGTGGTGCGAGTTCCACATTGTAGTCTGCCTCTGGTTCCGCAGTGTTATTGGTAAATCTGCTTTTGATTTGGCCTACATGCCCCCGGCAGGTTTTGCCATAGTCCATTTGTACTACCAGTAGCCTGTTTCCTTCCTTGCCCGTTACTGTCCCTGCAAGCCATTTGGGACCCCTGCCATAGTTTAGTACAAACACTTTGTCCCCTATCTCATTCCATCTCCCCCTCGAATTTCTGTCATGGTACTCAG